>NW_004567120.1:19867430-19937764 GCF_000260355.1 Condylura cristata | reverse complement strand
CTGCTCCCCTCAGCAGTGTACTTTGTCAATCTGCCTGTTCTGCCCCCCACTCTGTCTCTGGTGAATCCTCTCACCCTCCGCACCTATGGCCTGTACCCCAGTTCTGTATGAATAAATAAATAAATAAATCTTTGGAAAAAATAAAGTTGTGGGTAATTTTACTTAAATAATTTTTAATTTACATATAATACATTCATTTTTTTGACATGCTTAGGTTCTGACAAATGCAGAGAACAGTATAATCACCATCACAATCAAGATATAAATAGCTTCATTACTCCAAAATGTAGAATGTATTCTGGGATTACAGTTATTTCCTTTCAGTGTTCTAAAAAGCATTCTACTGTCATGCTTCCCATTTTTTTGCGATGCCAAATTCATAGTCATCCAAGTTATTATTTCCTTTCTATGTAATATATTTTCTCTGGTAAGTTTTTGAGAATTTTTCCTTCCTTTGGTCTTAGATATTTTTATGATAATGCATCTGATGACAATTTATGTTTCTTTTGTTTGGAGTTTGCTGAGCTTCTTGAATTTTTCATCAAATTTACAAAGGTATCAACCAGTCTCTGTCACCCCATCTTTGAAAAATTTAATAACACAAATATTAACCTTTTTTGGATAGCATTAATAATGTTATCTTTAAACATTAAGATATTATATTTTATCATCCTTATTAAGCTATATTTCACAAACCATACAATTCACTCGATTCAAGTTCAGGTTTCAAATATTCAAACTTTTGATATAAGAAATCTTTTGATATCCAGTTCAATTTTCCTATCCATTGTTATACTATTTGCTTCTACCCCCAGATTTTCTGGTGTTTCTCAATGAGTGTCTGCTTCCTGCATGGCACAGCTTTGGTGTGAGCTCATACTTGTGTCAATTCAAATCCAGAGTTAGGGAGCCCTCTTCTTCAGTCCTTTATAGTCTCTGCTCCAAGATGCCTCTTAGCCCTGGTCCTTTGGCTAGAACAAGGGTTTTTCTCATAGTCATGGATTATTGTGGAGTTCCTTACAAGTAGGACAAAAATTAGTGTGAAAATAACAATAAACAAAAGAGAGAGAGAGAGAGAGAAATAATTGGAATTCTCCATAATTTGTCTGGGGTCCCTTTCCTTGATTCCTCCAGAAAGAAATATGTGGTATTATAAAGTTTTATTTTGTTTTTCAGGTTTTTTTTTTTGGCTGCCTCTGGGATTTCAGGTGAGTTGTCATAATAGAATTGCACCTTTGTAACATCTTTAGTCAAGGCCTAGAGAGATAAAGAAGGAGAAGAAGATAAGGATTTCCCTCACATTTTCTAAGCTGTTTCTCTGTCCCCTAACAGGAAAGAGGGGGTTATTCAAGTAGTTTCTTCTGTCCCCATGCATAATTCTGAGACATTCTCAACAACTGAGTCAAAGCCAAACAAAGCTGAAACATAGGAAACTCATCATTTTGCTGCTCGTCCTTCATGTTTCTACTTCTTTCCCATATCTGCCAGCTGTTGCTTATTCCACAGTCTTCAAGTAGTTGTATTTTGGCTTCTATCCACAATTAATAGTGGAAATGGGATGCAATGGGTTCACTCTTTCTTGTCAAGCATTGTAAATTCCAGGCAAACTCTTTTCTGTCAGCACTGAGATGCCACAGCAAACTAAAATCTTCTGTTCAGCAATGGAAATCATCAACAAAATGTAAATTATACCCAGAGAAATGGAAAAAAAAAATTGTAAACCATGGAGTTGCTAAGGGGTTAGTATCTAAAATGTAAAGAATTCACATAACTCAATAGGGAAAAATATCTAATTAAAAAAGAGACATACAGATGGCCCACAGTTATATGAAAAGGTCCATAATATCACTAACCATCAAAGCACTGCACATCAAAATCACAATGAGATTTCACCTCACACTTATCAGAATAGCTACAATAAAAAAGAAATAGTAAATGGTAAGGAGATGAGGGAAAGAGAGCCCATGTGTACTGTTACTATAATCTAAATTGCTGCAGCCGTTACAGAAAATTATATGGATGACCCTCAAAAATTAAAAATAGAAGTGCCGTATGATCCAGCAATTCCACTTTTAACTATATATCTGAAGTGAGAAACATTCATTTGAAAACATGTATACACCCCATGTTCATTTCAGCATTATTTAAAATATTAGTCAGAAGGAAAAAGATAAATACCAGATGGTCTCACTTATATGTGGGGATATAGGGAAAACAATCAAAAGATCAAGAAAAAGTCAGAACTAGCAAGTTGCCCATAGAACTGAAGCAAAGGAGGGAGAGGGGACAAAACAAGGAAGTGACTAACTCAAGGAAATATGGTGATGACTTACAGATGATATGGTGGCAGGGACTACAATGATACAAAAAAAAAAAACCTGTATTAATTAATAAAAATTAAAATTAGTCAAGATGTAGAAGAAACCTAAGTGTTCATTGATAGGTAAATGAATAAAGAAACTGTGGTGTGTGTGTATATATGCAGAAAAAAATGGAATATTATTCAGTCGTTAATAAGGAAATCTTATGACTTGCAACAGCCTGGATGTAACTTAAGGGCATTTTCCTAAGTGAAATATGTGAGACAAAGAAAGACAAACATCATATGATCTCAATTATATGTGGAATGTAAAAGCAAACAAGAAAACAAAAACCTCATGTATACAGAGAACAGATTGGTGACTGCCAGAGGTGGAAGATAGGGTGTGGACAAAATGGATGAAGGGGGTGTAAAGGTAAAAACTTCCAGTAATAAAATAATGAAGTTATTGAGATATAATATACAGCATAGTGATCATGCTTAATAAAACTGTTTCACATTTTTGAAAGTTGCTGAAAGAGCAAATCTTAAGATTCGTAACTATGTTGATGTATGTAACTATTGTGGCAAACATTTCACAATATACACAAATATTAAATCATTATATTGTACTTCTGAAACTAAAGTTGTATGATAATGATATCTTAATAAGAAACATTTTTTTAAGGAAGAATTACCTGGAAAACTGACCTCTCCATTAATCAATTCAGCAACTAATTCACTGGTATTGTAAGCAAAGTAATGGCAATATAATAAAAGGCTTATTGAGATCTGCTTTGTCTAGACAGCAGAATGGTGGTTACCAGAGTGGAAGGAGAGGGAGAGAAAAGAGTCGAAGGGGACTATTGAATGGTGGAGAATGACTGGACATTGAGTGGTGGGGGTGTGGCATTATAATCTTGGATCTATGTAGTGTTGCAAATAAAAGTTACCCCAATAGAAAAAAAATATTGCCCAAAGAACTATGGAATCTTGATCATGGGTAGTGATTATAATTTTGCTTAGGAATAAGTCTACTGTGCATGCAAAAATCAGATGCTGAATGTTTCTTAAAAAAAAAAATAAAAAATGTTTATTCTCTTCCATAGTTTTTTCATTTCATTGTTTACTTGTCAACTACTTGTAAACATTATTGTGTTTAATTTTTGTAATAAATTTATGTACATTCTATGTAACCAACATTACTGGATGTAGTGGTAGATCCACAACTAAGTTTAGAGTATATTTGGCCATATAATGTAATATTTTAAGTAAGAGAACAGCCATTTGGGGGAAATTGAGGATATGAAAGTCATTGCATTACTTCTGGACTTTTTAATTTTAACTCTTACCAAACTTTACTGACATATAATTTACATGCTACAAAATTCTAAGATGCTAACAGCAAATGTATCCAGTCATGCAACACTGGATCCACCACCATCATCACTATCTAGAACATTCCACCACTCCAGAGCATCCATTTTGGCCCTTGGAACTCAGTGTCCCCTGTGAAACCCTAACAGCCACTAATCTGCTTTCTCTGTTTTGCCTTTTCTTATAAATTAAACCATAAAATATGCAGTCTTTTTTCTTTCACATAGCATAATACTCTGGGGGACACCTATGTTGTGTGCTTGAGTAGTTTAATCACTTAACTCCTGCATAGTTTTCCATTTTACAAATGCGCCACACTTTGTCCAGTCACCTATTGAAGGGCACATGACTTAATTCTAGATCTTGAATATTGTGAATAAACACCATATACATTCAAGCACAGTTTCTTGTGTGGATAAATGTTTTGAATTCTCCACCCTTACAAAATATAGCAGAAGTTAATACCCGAAGGTAGGAAGAATTCCATAATACAGAAGTTCCTCCATAAAAAGATAAAAGAATTTTGGGATGGATATGGCAGTCAATAAATGTACTTATGCCTTGATTACATATGCCTTGGAGAGGCATACGCCTGAGAGTGCCATTGAGGGGATGACAACTAAAAAGTCATTACATGAAACTATTTTCCGAACATTAGAACTTTGGGGAAAGAATTGCAACATAGTGAAATAGAAGCCAGATTTCAAGAAGTATCAGGAAGTAGTAAAGAGTGAAATTTGCAAGTATAGCCTCGTCTTATAAAAATAGTGGCAGTAAATGATGCGGGAGGAAAATGAAATACCAGTTCTAGGCAATATCCAATTTCAAGGAAGGTAGAGGAGTCTGGGGGAAGCTGGTCTTTGTGAGAAGAGAGGTTGACATTGCAGAGAGGAGGTCACTGAAGCCTGGAAGTGCCAGAGGAGTAAAGAAAGGGTGGGACAAGAGGAACCTAAGAAGATTTTAGACGATTAGATATTGTGGGAGAAGTCACAGTGAATGACCCCAATCTTGTCCAAGAATTAAGTAACCTGGTTTAGAGAGTATGTACATGTTGGGCATGAGCAATGATCAGTAACAGTCAAGAAGAAATGAAAGAACTAGCAAAACAAGTACAAAATTCCACTGATGTTCAGTAGCCCAAGCTTGCTGTGAATTTGGTCATCATGATTGTGTGACTTTATTCTGAAGCCACAGGTTAGGAATAAAGTCAAGAGAAGCAGTGTAAAAGGAAAGATTTTTCCTGGGTCAAGAATGGGCTTCTCCCGCCTGCCCCGGAGGTGACCACATGGCATGGCAGACCTCTCCCGACCCGCCCGCTGCTCCCCTCAGCAGTGTACTTAGTCGATCTGCCTGTTCTGCTCCCCACTCTGTCTCTGGTGAAGCCTCTCGCCGCCCCTGAGCCTCTGGCCTGTACCCCAGTTCTGTATGCACAAATAAATAAATCTTAAAAAAAATTTTTTTAATTAAAAAAATGGGCTTCACAGATGTTACAAAAGATCAAACAAAGGAGGAATTAATTAATGAGTAAATATGTTAAATATTTCACGGGTCCGGGATGTACCTTGAGTAAGCAAGTAAAAGAAAGAAAAAAAACTTAATGAGGTAGCCATCGGTAGTCATAAAACATTGAAAGTTATTTCTTGTGTAGGAGCAAAATGAGAGAAGTCAGTAGGTATAAACAAGGAGAGCCGAAGAAGGAAATATTACGATCGTCACAGAGCCGTGATAGCTGGCCCGTAGAATTGACTTACTGAAGAAAACAGTTAAACAGGCTAAATAAAGAGCATGTTGGGGAACAATTTGCTGGCAATGGAATTGCTACAGATCACTTGTAAAAGATAAGCGACTGCAATACACAATGAAAGAAGAAATGTGATGATAAACTAAAGATCTATTAAGATAGTTTTACCTTTTTCTGCAACAACACAGACTGCCTCCCGAAAGACTGAGGTTCTATCGCCAGTACCATGTCAAATCACGGAGCAGAGGCAAGTAATTACTGGTTCTTTGATTGTGTATGGATTTCCTTTACAATCCATTTATCAGTTTTAGTGCTGCACGCTTACCCTTTCCTTTTCTACCACAGTCATAAAACAGTTGTTGTATAATATATTACAACTGTCACACACACGCACCCCAGTGTATGCTGGCAACTTAAATAGAAGAGATTTAATTTTGGTAAACTCAACTTGAGTAATACCCTTATGATAAAGAACATTCATACACCCTGGTTGGCTGTAGCAGAAGCAAAAAAATGAAGATACAACAACAAAAAGTACTCAGTTGGAGAATTGTGAGCACACGATGGGAATTTGGAGGCCAAGATAAAGACCAAGTTCAGTTATATGAACTGAGAGTTATTAAATCCAGCCCAAAACCAATGCAGCCATGGTCATATTTGTTGATGCAATGAAGAGGACACAGACACACCAAGTTACTTATAGGGGTTTCTCTCTGGAAAGTGGATGAGCGGAGGAGGACAAAGAGAAAAGATTATTCATGTTGTCTAATTTTGCAATGGTGAAATGTTAAACACCGAGTATGTACAACTTTGGGGGGGGGGAATTAAGATTGGAAAAGAAAGAGGAAGGGAGAAAGAAGAAATTTACCACCTTTATAACCTTGAGCAATATAGGTAACCTATCTGAGCGTCAGTTTCTTCAGTTTTCAAATGGGAATATTAGCAACTGCATTGTATATTTGTTCAGTGAGTCAACAAATATTTATTTAGTTTATTGTCAGGTTCTGTGCATTGGCAATGATTAGAGTTGTTGTGCAGAATAGAATAAAATCATTTAGATAATGTGTCTGGCATGGAAAAAGAGCTCAATAAATTGTATTTTCCTTCCAGTTCTTTAGTATGAAAGTAGAATTGCTCATAGAATTTGAGGCAAATTAAAGCTGTCTCAGCTATGAGCTTTGGGACATGCAGACACAGAACACTGAGCAGATCCTAACAGTGTGAAATCTGTCTACATTCATCCTTGGTGCCTAGAGGGACTCTTGAGAAGTCTGAAAGGTACCAACTTTCTTGCATGCCCTCTAAGTGAGTCTATTCTTGCACACCAATAAGATACTGCTGCAAGCCAGAAGTCTTTTCATCCCTTAGAACTTGTCTTTTGGAGTAAATTAATCTTTATTTCACTCCATCAAAAGCTGCACACTATCGTTAGATTTATAGTTTCTTGAAGTGTTTCACTTCCTTGTCAGATGAAGTCTCTCCAAATGTTGGCTGCACATGTCTAATTTTTAAAGAATAAGTGATAGTAAGAAGCTACAGTCTGATATTAAAGAATACAAATATCTCTGGCCCTCCTTTGTGGTGCAGCGAGTTAAAGCGAAGCACTGCAAAGTTAGCTGCAGTCACTGCTGTGCGAGTTCCATCCCCACCCTGGAGGTGACCCACAAGGTGCAGCAGACCTCTCCTGACCCGCCCTCTGCTCCTGTCAGCAGTGTGCTTTCTCAGTCTACCTAATCTGCTCCCCACTCTGACTCTGGTGAATCCTCTCACCACCCTGGCCCCTCTGGCATATACCCCAGTTCTGTATACATAAATATATAAATCTTTAAAAAAATACAAATATCTCTAAATTGAATGCTAATGATGAAAAAATACCATGATTTTTAAAAGATTGATCCATCTCCTATGGAATGTCTTAGGAAGGAAGGGGGCGGCATTGCTGCTGCTGAGGGGAGTGAACTCATGATCTATCAATCACCTCATTAAATAACGTTGTTGTGAGGAATCAAATGAAATGATTTGGGCAATATGTCTGGCACAGAGTAATTGTGTCTGGCACACTGATTATTGTTAAGCTGCCAGTTCAGTCAGCTAAATCCAGTCTTCTCATCAGTTACCATATGATTCTGTAATAAAAGACCATTAAAAGCCATTTTTCTGCAGTCTCATAGAACATCTATTCATGACTACAATTTAAAAAGTAATCAATTCAATCTCTTATACACATTACAATGAGATTCCATTAACTGCCTTCCAGGGCACTGGAAAGGACAAAACTCTGAACTAGAAATTCTTATGTGCAGGAACAATGTAATATGATGATTAGATTTACACTTTAGAAAAACATGATTGAAAAGAAAACTTTTCAATAAAAATGTTATAAGAAAATCAACATAGGTTTTCTTACTTATGAGAAAGACCATATTTGACTGATGTTATTCTACTGGAATCAGAACACTGTGACTTCAGATTTGTGAAATCTGGTCCTGACATAGATTAAACTAACTAGCCCAATATTCTTGAATAACTCACAAACTCTTGCTTCCCACTTGTGAAAAATTTAGGGTAGTGTTAGTTGTTAGCTGACTTGCCCAACTCATGGAGATATGATAAAGCTTAAATTAGATAATATATGTAAATGAATTTGAGTGTAAAGTACTATCTAAAGAAGTATTTTTTCAAATTTCCCTCTGTTCAATTCAAGATTTCTACAATTCTAGCACATAGACTTTAGCCCTTCTCTAAACATTTAAGAGTATTTTCAACTATATTTGTTTATTTCTAACAAAGGATGTTCTTTATCCAAGTGACATAGTGAGAAAACCAAGTAACCCAAAAGTTAATAGAGGTAAAAGCAGAACTCCCCATGTAAGCTGGAGTATCGTCTCTGTGGGCCCAACTACCCCTCACCATCGCTGCTCACCCACCATCCGGGAACCCCGGAGGGAGGTTCAGCGAACACTACCAGAAAACTATTAATCTAATGTTTGTAAAATAATTACTCTCTGTTTTACTCCCAAACTATTTGATATATGTGTGTACATTTTATTATCACTTAGCTTGCCCGCTTTTCAGAGGTAGACACCATGTTCTCTGATCTTTGTACACATTCAGTAAGTTGACAGGCAACCCAACTGTCATGCTCCAGCAGATCTTAGATGCCATCAATTGTAAGATGCACATGATTTTAGGTACCACTAAGAAAGAAAAAAAATCTCCATGTTGACCATTCTTTGATGGGTTCTCACCATATTATTTTGCAACCCAGATTAGCAAATTTGAAAAATGTCCATAATGTCAATTATTGCCAAGAGTGTGGAAAAGTAGGTTTGCTTGGATACTGCTGGTTGGAGTGGAAATTATTATGAGATTACTGAAAATCAGTCTCATTAATTCATTAATTCACTTAATGTCGGTTATTTATAACAATGAACAAAGCAGGAAAACGTTGTGTCCTGTGCACGCATTCTACAGTGACAAACAAATTAACAGATGAGTATATATTGTGTCAGGTATTGATAAAGTTTATGAAAACATCATTAAGCAGGCTCAAGGGAGAAAGATAAGATGATCAGATATCCTTTAAAAAGTAACAGTCGTGCAGAATTGAATTAAGAAAACAAAGGTAACTCTAGAACAAAAGAAAGCATTCAGGAGATGACATGAAGTCAGGCTTATATGGAGCAGAAAAGTATGGATTTCATAAGTGTACTGCTGCAAAGCCATCGGGGAATTTTGAAGAAGGCCTTGACATAGTAGTTCTTGCATTTTTAAAGCTTCACTCCTCTTATGGGTGTGTAAAGTAGGTCTTAGAGCGGTAAAAGTGAGACTGCAGCCAGTTGCAGTAGTTCAGCTGAGTTATGATCATGTCCTGGACAAGGATGGTTGAGGCAGAAATGGTGAGCGGTTATAAGCTTTGGGTTATATTTTGAAGACAGAACGGAATGGATTTGCTGATGGATTGATGCTAATTGTGCAAGAAGAATAAAAAATACTTCTCAATTTTGGGCATATGCAACTGAGGGGGAGTTGCTTATTGAGGAATGGAGTAGGAATTAAAATATTTATCTGAAATATACAGAGCTTTGAATAGCTATTAGATATACAAGTGGATAGTCTGGAATTCAGGGAATGGTCAAGATGAGAGATATAAATTTGGACATTATGGGAGCAGCTTAGATCAGAAAGTCATTGGAGATAAAGAGGAACTCAAAGATTGTGGCACTGCAAAATTTGGACATTAGGAAGAGGATCCAGCAAAGAAGACAGGAGTAGTTAATGACTTTGAAGGAAAACCAAGAAAAGAATGGTATACCCAAAACTAAGGAAATTCTTGCAAGAAGGACACACCAATTGCCAGCTATGTATATGAAGTCTGGGTGTTGTTTTTAACCTAGTGATTATCCATTGTATCCTGTAAGATGCAGCTACAAGAATATTCGCTAGAATGTTGTTTAGAGTAGTACAACTGCAAACCAGCAAAACGTTAATGACATGGAATCGTTTAAAAAATTGCCATGTTTTCTCTAAATGATGACAACAGAATGTGAAAACTAAAAATCAAATGATCTTTATATATTGCCTTGAAAGGCTGTCTGATGAAATGAAATGAAAATGCATGCACTATATTCATATCAAGTCAGTATCCACATTACAATACCCAAAATAAGCTACAATCTATGTGGCTTCACATATGTGTAGAGAAGAACCTTAAAGTTTTTGCACAATTCAAGAGTGATTATTTTTAGTGAATTTTGACTTCTTTAATTTTTCCACATTATCTGAATTGATTCTATTTAAAGAAAAAACTTTATATTCTCTATTGAACCATCATAAAATATACTGAAAGTGAGAAGTCAACATCCTTCCTGGAATCAATGCACAGATGCCACTTTTCACCACTATAAGAATTTGTATCTAAGTCTAAATGCAATGCGTAAATTACGCTCTTTCTCTGCCCACACATCCAGTGAAAAAATCAAGTTACTCTAGACTAAGCCAAACGAAATTCTGATATGCAACCACTTTTGATTTAAAAAAAAAACAGAACTTTCATATTGTTCAAATTATAATTTGAAATCTGACATAGTACTGTGTCTCAAGATATGGGAGAACAATCTATCTCTAATTGATAACCTCATAAATGAGCCTTTCTCCCTGTCCATGATTCTTAGAAGTTTCACCTCAAGCCCAGAGAGGCAACTATAGTGCCTCTCTATGAGAACTCTAAAGACAGTCAAAGAACTCTAGAGAGTCAGACAGATAATATTTTTAAAAACTTCATTGAGGACTCCATTTTTTCTTCTTTTTTAAAGTTGTTTGGTTATTCTTGTTCCTTTGGATTTTCACATACATTTTTGAACCAATTTTTCTTTGTATGTAATATCCTGCTATGATTCTGATGGTGATTGAATTGAATCTATTGATCAATTTAGTGTGGACTGAAATTTAACTATGTTGAGTCTTTTTCTGTGTGGTTAGTAAATTTCAGCACATACAGATAGCTTGCTAAGTTTATACCTACCTATTTTATGTGTGCATTTTATACCTACCTATTTTATTCTAAATAGCAAGGCTGTTAAATTTGTGTTTTCCAATTGACCATTGTCAACATTTGAAAATGTAATTAATTTTTGAATATTGGCCTTGTATCCAGTCATTGCTAATCTAACCTGTTAGTTCTAGGAGCTGTTTTTGTAGATTCTTTGATATTTTCTATTTTTTAAGAAATCACTACATCTGTGAATAAAGACAGATTTCTTTCCCATTTATATGAATTTTATTTATTTTCTTGTCTCATTTCAATCAAGAGAACCTAAGTATAAAGTTGAATAGGACAGATGAAAGGGGGCATACTTCCCTGATCTGACCTTAGGTAAATACATCTAACCTTTTCCAGTAAATGTGTTGTTACCTGAAAGGGTATTCCATTTTTAGATATTTGTTTTAGTAAATTCTCTTTATTGGGTTATGTTGCTTCTGGTCACTTTTTTGTTGCTATTTTTAAAAATCATAAATAGATGTTGAATTTTGTTCAATTCTTTCATCTTTTGAAATGACAGTCATATTTTTTTCTTTTTAATGTTTTCTTTTGATGAAGTACATAATGCATTTACCCAAAAATTAAAAATACTAATTAAAAAAAAAGTTGCACTCTCATATTTATTGCAGCGCTGTTTATAGTAGCCAAACAATGGAAGCATCTTAAGTGCTCCCAAACAGAAGAGAGGATCAACAGGATGTGTACATATACACAATGGACTATTGTGTTTAGATTATTTACATTCTGGGTGCCTACCTGGTGGTGCAAGGGGCTAAAGCAAAGCGCAGCACAGTGCTGCACACTATGGCTATCCACAGCCTCTGCAGCACAAGTTTGATCCCCAGCTAGGGAGGTGACCCACATGGTGCAGCAGACCTCTCCTGTCCTACCTGCTGCTCCCCTCAGCAGTGTATTTCAGTCAATCTACCTGTTGTGCTCCCCACTGTGCTCTGGTGAGTCCTCTCACCACCCTTGCACCTCTGATCTGTACCCCAGTTCTTAGATGCATAAATAAATCTTTTAAAAAAATAGATTCTTCGGCCCTCTCTGGTGGCGCAGCGGGTTAAAGCACAGCACTGAGAATCTAAAGCTGCTTCCGCATGAGTTCCATTCCCGCCTGCCCCGGAGGTGACCACATGCGTGGCAGACCTCTCCTGACCCGCCCGCTGCTCCCCTCAGCAGTGTACTTCGTCGATCTGCCTGTTCTGCTCCCCACTCTGTCTCTGGTGAATCCTCTCACCCTCCGCATCTCTGGCCTGTACCCCAGTTCGGTATGAATAAATAAATAAACTTTAAAAAAAAAACAAACAAACAACAAAAAAAATAGATTCTTCACATTCAATAAAATTGTCGATTATGATCTGTTTTCAGTCTGGCATTATTTGTGCTTGTCCCTTCTGTTTTGATTTCTCTTATATTTTACTTGCTTTCTTTTGGAATTCATTTTTTTAATATTCTATTTCAACATATATAATGGAATTTTTGCTGTTTTTTAAATTATAATCATTTTTCATTAAAGTACAATATATGCATGTATTCTTTAACAATCTATTTAGACCTAGCCTTTTACACTTGAAACAAAATACCATATAAGTCCTTTAACTTTTTATGTGATCGTTTTCATAAACATCACATTTACTTACATTAGAAACTCCAACAACATGACACCTTTAATTTTTTTTTAAAGATTTATTTATTTGTTCATACAGAACTGGGGTACGGGCCAGAGGCTCAGGGCTGGCAAGAGGCTTCACCAGAGACAGAGTGGGGAGCAGAACAGGCAGATTGACGAGGTACACTGCTGAGGGGAGCAGCGGGAGGGTCAGGAGAGGTCTGCCACGCCATCTGGTCACCTCCGGGGCAGGCGGGAATCGAACTCATGCGGAAGTGGTTTTAGCTTCTCAGTGCTGTGCTTTAACCCGCTGCGCCACCAGGGAGGGCCGACACCTTTAATTTTAATAGGAATACATACTTTAAATAATTTAGGAGAAAAGCAGTCTTTTGTATTTATCAATATATTTACAATCTCTGATGCTCTTCCTTCTTTTTTGAAGATTCCAGTTATCTGCTTATATAATTTCCCTTCATCCTGGAAAACTTGTTTTAGTGTTTCTTGTAAAATATGCCTGCAACTGAAAGTCTCTTTTGGCTTTCATTTTTTTCTAAGAATGTCTATTTCATCTTCAGCAATAAAGCAAATTTTCACTGGATGTAGAATATTGGGTTGAGATCTATTTCCTTTAAAGACGGCGTCCATGCTTTCTGATGAGAAATTCACAGGTGTTTGAATATTTTTAATTTTTAATAAATTCATTATATTATCCTTCAGTTTTGTACAATGTATGATTTCCCCATGAATTCCCACCACCGGTTCCCTGGAACACTGTCACCACAGTCTCTTGTGCTCTGTCCTGGTCCTTTACCCTTTTCCTCCCCTACATGAATAAATTGTCATAAATATAAATGCATGGTATTTTCCATCACTGCTTCAAAAAAAATTTTTTTCAGTTTATCTGTGGTTTTAATTAGCTGAGTTATGGTATATTTGGGCAGAGTTTTCTCTGGGTTATTGTTTCATTTCACGGTGCTTCTCAAATCTATAAATTTATATTTCACCAAATGTATAACATTCACTTAATATTTCTTAACAATTTTGTTCTGCACCGATCTCTTTCTTCTCTCCTTTTGGAAATCAAATGATGCAAACTTTAGGCTTTTTGATATTATCTTGCAAGTCCCTGGAGCTCTGTTCATTTTGTTCACTCATCCAATCCTTCCTTTGATGTTCTACAAACTAAATAAAAAAAACTAGATGTTTGGTTTTTTGGCTCTGGGTTGTGTTTGTGAAATAGTCTTTATTAATCTCTATGTTCCTTCAACCTCATTAAATTAACCCAGGGCACTGGCAGATTTGCAAGTGATTTATATTACTTAGTATAAACTGATATGTCTTTCTTTTTTAACTTCCACAAGTGTTTTATTGATGAAATAAAAAATTCAGTGTTAAAAGTATTTGTATTAGTAATCATTTAATACAAAATTATTTGTTTTATAATAAGGGTTTGCTGACAAGGGTAAAATCTGGTTTTGGAGGAAAGTAATAGCACATTACTTAAGATTTAATGTTAGTTTTGTCTGTTTGCAAAATTAATTACAAATACACATATTAAATGTTGACTTGTAATGAGATTGTATTTCATCTTTGAAATTGTCTTCTCCTGGGATAAGAACTACCAAATGCTGATATCAGTCCATTCACACTCACACATTAGAAGAGCATATTTATTGTGTGGAAGTTATTTATAGGATTATGTTAGATTCTCTTTTTATATTTGCTTTTCAACAAATCACTCCATTGCAAACTAATCATGTACAAGTAAGGGTTAAATGGAAGCCCCTCATTGTAGATTTAAATGGTTTTTGAAATGCTGCAAGTACTTTTGTACTTACATTTTGGCTTTTCATCTGTTAAGAAGTTTTTCACAAGATTTCTTTTTTTAATAGTCAAGTCATCACACGTAAGAGTAGAAATAATTTGTATTATGACATTAAATAGTGAATTAATGTTAATGGTGAATTCTTTTTTGGGAAAGGTGGTTCCCTGGGCTGTAGAGAGATGAATGAAGGGGAGAGAATGAGGAATGATACCACTGGTAAAGCTACAGCCAAGCCTGCTTTACCAAATATTCTTTTGCCTTCTGAACACTTTGGTTTCCTCTTCTTCACTTCTTTCTTCAGCTTTCTCTTTTTTCAGTGTCTCTTTCCCTCATCATTCCTAGCTTGCTGGAAAATACCAAATTGTATTTATCTTAGACTTAGAACCATTTGGTTTTCACCAGAATAGATCAGAAGCATCAGCTGCCTCAAAATAGAAGCTACATATAGTTAATTCATACTAGCCACCCCAAGAAACACCAGTTGATGACTAGTAAGCTATCAAATACTCAGAATTCACATGAAATACACACTGTAATATTACCAACTTAGACTAAAATACGTGATTTCAAAACCAGAAAAGGATAGAGCTGAAAGCGAGATAGTATAATCCAATCCAATTATTTTACATATCAGAAAACTGAGTACCTAAGAGGTTAATTGGCATGCCCAAGGTTATATAGCTATGTCACTGCTATAAACTGTACACTTATTCTGTGACAGTAGAAGCTTTTGTAAAGTAATATATGTTATGCTAGTCAAGGCCACGGCAGTTACACAATGATACATTTTCCCTTTCATCATCCTGTAGACACATAATCACAAATATCTGTTCTTTGTTAAAACAGTCCGACTGCTCCTTTAGATGATAGACATAAAATTGCATCTATTTGATGTTTTGCGTTTCATAGCTGAAAATGCAATTTCATCAAATATCATTGATTCATTCACTCAGCAAACATTTGAAACTATGTTCTTGAGGCTAGAGGCCAAGGGTATAGGGGAGGAGTGTCACAAACAAAGTAAAAGATGCATTCCTCACTGCCACTGAAGAGCTTTGAAAGCCAGCTAAAGGAGCGGTTAAATATACAGAAATGACTTAAGGACAATTCAAAGCTATAGATCTGCAGGTGCAGAGGATTATGCAAACTCAACATGAGAGTGCTTGAGAAGATGAACCAGAATAATGGTGGGGCCTAAGTGAAATGGGGTTCATTAGGCAATTTCCTAGAAAAACTGAGTTTTGTGCAATGAAAGTAAGTAAAATGCTATGGCATAGAAGAGTGAAGAGCACTCTCTCTGGGCAATGACAATAGTGAAATCATGGCACTAAGAAGCTGAGTAGTATGTGGAGGTAGAAATGAAATTAGTCTGGCTATCACAAAAGGGCTGATCTTAATAGACTATAACAAGCTAAGAGTGTTGGTGCTTGGGACAAATAAGGGAGCCAGTTTTGGAGTGGTAAGCGGAAGGACTTACATGTAACTTCTTTTAAAGCTTTAGCTATCTAATGCTATATCTATATGTCAATATTGATTGAATTCCTACTAGGGCTTACCTAATGTCATGAACTATATTAAGAGCACTTAACATTCTCTCATTTACTCTTCACCACAATACCAATAGTTTTAATAAATCCCCCACCTTGTTTATAAAGAAATTCAGAGAATCAGATGAAAAATAATGACATTTCCATAGTCACACAGCTAGCAAAAGGTAGAGACACAAATCTGAAACTTTTGTCTCTAGAGCTTCCAGTTATAATCACCAAGCCCCATAGGTATTTTCTAGAAGTTTTTTGATTAAGAGAATTGTATAATGAAAATATTATTGCTATGGGATTATCTCAATAGATAAACGGTGATCATATAAAAGCAAAGTTTAAATTTTTTAAATAGTTTGTATGATAAATAATCATTAATAAATAATCATTAATTCAATTAATATTAAAACACATAAAATTTTTCCATAAGAATGCTCTAATACAAAAGGAGAAAGATTAAAACTGAACATCACCTAGTTCCTATTCACAGCTATGTTGGATAGTAAGAACAATAAATACACACAAACTTCACTCTCTTTGTTTATATTCCAATGTTTGATATGGCTTTATTTATGTATTTATTACATATTTATTTCAGTTTGGTAGGGCATAAAATTCGAGCTAGACTTAATTTGTCCTTTTATATATCTAGCAAAATTGTATAGAAATTGAATATACTTTTTTTAGCAGTGTTTTGATAAAAAAAATAAAACCTACCAAAATGAATTGTTCAACTTGTTTCTATTTCAAACAGTTATAGGCTCAGGTGAAAGAATATTTACTATTGATATCAGAGATACTTCCACTGCCAGTAGTGAAATATCTAGATAAATGATGAAAAAATAAAATTCTACAGTACAGTTCAGAAACGCCTGTGGTCACCAAACACATACAGTGCCAGCGATGAGTCAGACATGGTGGTAGATGCTTTGTTTAATTGATTTGTTTCTTTCCACATAATATCCAAGATGTCTTAGAATTATTTGCTAGAAAAATTTCTTTCTAAAAGCTCAATTATTAGGCCAATTGTATTCCAGCTATTCAAAATAACATAGAAGGTTTAGCAAAATTTTCATTATCTGAACTCATTTTGGTATTTTAATAGTCAGCTCCCTTTCCCTTGACAGATTGAACCACAGTAAATACAAACTTTGACCTAGGACCTCAGTTGCCCCTTTTGACAAATGAGCTATGAAAGGTAGAGAGATAACTAGTCTAATTCCCTCAGAGGGCAACTAAGAGTTGCAAAAGTCCCTTCCAGCTCCAAGACCCTCTAATCTAAGCAAAGTCAACAGGGTCATCTAATGTTTTCTGCCTCTAGTCATTCTTGTGGCTAATATGTAACCATCTTTAAAAATGCAACCTGTACCTTGGAAAAAACTCTAAAAGCAAGAAGTTTAAAGTTTCATATCTTAAGACATTTCTCTTACCAAGCCCCCACCCCCACCCCGCCAAAGAAGTTGTAACAGAGTTAGAAAGAAAAAGAGCATCTTAGATTAATGTCTAACTTATTCACAAAGCAAATCCAGGAAGGAAATTCCTAAATTCTCCCGGGTAATCTTCTTGAGAAGCTAACAAAATAGTGCCAAATATTTACATTCTTACTTGAGACTCACTAAACTTTGACTCCTTGAAAATGTTACCTGTCTTCCATATCCTTAGAGTACTTCATACCGTGCCATGTCCACGGTCCGCGCTTTATATCTATTTTTAGATATTGATCAAGCCTGTTTTTCAGTATAAGGCTGTGGTGATATTCAGTATTCAAAGTTCTTGCAATGGAACTTGAAAAGAATGTATGGTTTGTATGTACTAGACAAGATTGATCTAGTTCATTTTCACACTTTTCAACATATAGTTTCTTGAAAAATAATCATAGCATGAATGTTATAACCAAAGCAGATTAAACATCATGTTAATTTTTAGCACAAGTACATGTCTAAGATGCTCATTTTCCAAGGCCTGGCTAACTTAAGAAATTTAATTATCAAGTCAAAGTTTTCAACCTTTTTCAATTAATATAGGATCTGACCCTTTTTTAATTTAAAAAAAAATCTCTGAAACAATTTCATATGTTCTATAGACCCAAAGTAAATTTGCACAAAGTTAAATGTAGTATGTAAATCCTGTGTCAAAAATAAATAGATACATTTCAATTGTATATATGCAAATTCTATCAATGTCTATGTTTATAAGTATACACACAGATAATTAGAGAACAGGGCGCTCCGAATATTTTTAAATATATATTTGTTCCCCCAAAAGTAAGCACTTGATGCTTTGATGTTTCTTCTCCATTTTTCAAACTGCTCTCAAATGTTATGGGAGATACTACTGATAGCAATAGTGACTTCTAGAACATTCCTGGTATTAGAATGTCCATAAACATAGTTTCATTTTGTACATAACAAAGATCAAAGGAAGACTACTATCAAGAACATCTTCCAGTCATTGGCCAAGATGGAACCCACATAGGTCTTGTTTGTGTTGATTGAATTAACGTTGAAAAAGCAAGAAATATCACATTTTTTAAATTCCAGATTTCGCAACTCTGTTAAGTATTAAAAGATCTGAAATCGCAGGCTTGCTAGTGTGATCACAATCAGCAAGAACCAAATAACTGCCACTCCCAACCTTCACGACACAACATCTAAATATGCAATCTCAGTCATTTGTTTCATGCTTGGGTCCAATAGACATTTGGGTTTGCAAGCACTGATTGGTGCAATTTTCTCACCTAATAGAGGTTGAATAAATCGGAAGTAAAGTGAAGTAGTTTCTCTCTCTCTCTGTATGTATGTATCTAGCTAGCTTGCTAGCTATCTTTGTTTTGGTGAATTGAACTACATTTATTTTAAATAAGTAGGGAGAATATTGAGGGTTTTGAACGTCGTGTGCAAAACTGATGCATGTCACCATCTCACTGAAGGGATGTACAATCTTAATGTCATTCAAGAGGAAAACATAATGACTAGATATACCCTTTCCCCTCAAAGAACTCATAATCTGCTCCAAGGGAGTACACATATTCATATCACACCCACCGTATGGTAATCAACAAAACAGGAGAACATCCAAAATGCAGGGAAACTTGCATAAGAGATCATATTTTGTTGGGCAGATCAGGAAAGTCTTCATAAAAGAAGTACCATTTCAGGCTTCTCAACACAAACTCTAACTTTGACACTTGCAGCTTTGTGAATCTTGCTAAATTTCTTAACCACTCAGAGTCTTGGTTTTTCCATCTATAAAAGGGGGATTATAATGGACTGTACTGAGCAGAATTATTGTGAAGATTAAATAGTAAATGAGAGGTAACAGACATTGCATATAATAAACAACTAGTAAAATATTATTATTTCATGGAGTAAGTATGGTATTTACAAATGAAAGGAAGTGGTGTTTCTACGCTGCAGAATGAATACCAAAGTGGGAAAAAATATGTAAAATATGGTAAGAGGATAGAAAATACAAAATAAAATTGATCTATTAATAACAGTGATAAGCGCCACCTGGAAGGCGCAGCAGGTTACAGCACAGCACTAAGAAGCTAAAGCCACTTCAGCATGAGTTCCATCCCCGACCTGGAGGTGACCCACATGGCCTGGCAGACTTCTCCTGACCTGCCTGCTGCTCCCCTCAGCGGTGTACTTCATCAGTCAGCCTTTTCTGCTCCCCACTCTGTCTCTGTTGAGCCCTCTCACTGCCCCTGCACCTCTGGCCTGTAACCCAGTTCTATATACTTAAATAAATCTTTTTTTAAAAAAAAAGAGTGATAAGTGTGTGCTCCCACAAAGCCAAGAGACGCTCCCTTCCAGGGACTGCTTGTGAGATAATGAGAAAGCAGAAGCTACTCAATCCATCTGGCTGACTGGCGGCCCTCACCCTTCAGTCACACAAGCAGGGGGCAAGCATAATGGAGAAGCACAATGGAATATAAATATGTACAACAGGGAAAACTGACCACATCTAGGAAGTCACACATGTTTTTCATAAGGGAAATTAACCTAAATGATAAATATGAAATGACCACAGAGAACTAGAAGGTAAGTGCATTTCCAGCTCAGAAAAAAAATGTTCGAAGTCCCTGTGGCACGAAGGAGTTTATGGAGAATAGGAAGTATAGGAAGGTGAGTGCAGCTGAAGCACAAAGAGTTAATGCAAGTGCACAGAGAGTTGACGCTGAAGAGAGTGAGTGTGGGTCAGACCATTCAAAGGTTTGTAGGTCACGTTAAGGTTTTTAAACTTTCCTCGGTATCAATAGCTAGGAGCATTATATTTTCATATCTATATTTTGAAATGACTATCCTGTGGAAAATGGATTTATATGGGACAAAGTCCAGTGCATCTTTTAAGATGACTTAAAAGATGTTTGGATGAGCCCAGACAAGAAAGAATGTAGTTTGTACTGGAGTGATAGTAATGGATGCAGAGGGAAGGAACTAAAAGATATTAAGGAGAAGAAATGAGGAGAGCAATGGACTAGCTGTGGCCAGGAAAGAAGACAGAAACCATCAGAAAGGACTTTGACTTGCACAACAGAATTTACGGTGAAGCTTTTGGTGAAGACTATATTTATAGAGATAAATCATAAAATTTTTGAACATGATCAATTTCAATGACTTTAGGATAAGAAAATATGTCATGTAGGTAGCTCTTAGAGCCAGACTAGAGGAACAACCCGTGCTAGAAAAAAAGTTTTGAGTCTTCTGAATAAAGTGGTAATTCAAGTATGAGCTCTTCTAAGGAAAGAGTGGAAACTGAGAAGAGAAGCATTCCTAAAAGTGGCTAGGTAGTATCAAATGAACTGGTACACAATAGGGAGGAAAAAAGGAAGCCAAAGATGAGGTGGAAAATCACAAGTCTTGCATCAGGAAAATTAAGACGGTAAAACAGTTTAAGGAGTCAGTGGTTTAATTGAAATCAAAACAGATAATATAGTTTGGGGATTTTTTGTGGTTTTTTTTTTTTTGGTTTGTTTTTGTTTGGATTTTTTGTTTTTTAGTTTTTGGTTCTGGTGTTAATCAGATGAGATCATTTCTAACTGGTACATCAAGTTCCCTTCCTGTATCTTCTTGGTTTTCCAACAGTGAAAGTTTTTGTGTAGAAAATACTTCACTCATTTTTCAATTAACATAAAGGAGAAAATTCTGAGGTACAAGAGAAAAAGGTGGAGGCCAAGATGTAATTAAAAATCACACACACAAAAAATCACTGTGAGTTCCTCCACGTAGATATAGACATGGGTTCCTATATCGAAGCTTGCTATTATTAAAAAAAAGCACTTAAACTGCATTCTTATGCAGTGTGCTGAGGGCATTTCACTTCTCTTATTTCAGTAATTGTGATTGCCTCTGCTCAAAATTGAGCCAACTAATCAAATGGCTGCATCTTAGGAAAGTAAAAGCTGCTGTGCACATTACGATAATCACCAATTAATGTTAACGCAAGTTTTGTGACTGGGTAATGTTCTCCCTTCTCCTCCATCCACACAGAATGAGGTAACGATAGGAGTTTAAAATCTCCTTCTTTTTGCAAAGTCAGTGATTTCTAGTTATGCCACTGCATCAAAGAGAAGAAAACAAAGACACCAGCTCTGTCAGATGGCTCCAAATTTGGTGTTTATGGGTAAGTAAATCAAAAGTGACAATTTAAAAAATGGCAAGTTCTGTCCCAATCCACGTTTCATGTCTCTTAATTTGGAGGCTATCAGTTTTAGCAAATGTAGCCCTTGGCTCCCCAGATCATACCAGTCACAGGATGTAATTTAGGGCCCAGATTATATTTCCAGCTATAGTTGGCTCGAATTCCCATTCAATTTCATTCTACTTTCAGCTATTATTAATTGTGCACCCACTAGGTGCTGGGCATCCTCCCAGGTGGTAGCAATAAGGCACTGGCACAGACATAAATCCTTGCCCTAATGCAACTTGTCTTATCCTTTATTTTAATTTTGTGAGATTAACTGCACCAATACGCCTGCTTAACTACTTTAAAATTCTTCCTGTATTTTGTTAACTGGAAGAAAAAAAATCTTTAAGGGCCCTTCTCTTTCCCTTTTCTCTTATTGTTCTTGCTGGCAGGATATATATCTCAAGTTCCTTAGGAATTGTGGCAGAAAATTATTTATGTACTCTGGCTCTGAGCATCATTTGTATCGCCTCTCCCTCTATCCTTATTCTGTACTTTCGATCATTGTACTTGTCATTTAATTCCCCACTGTGACAGGTGAATGCCTCTACTTCCCAAAGGGTGTTGTATTTTTAGTTTCATTGTTTGGGCTTTGGTGGAGGGAAAGCAAACTTCCTTTCCTTCTCTTTATTTGAAACTCATCAAACTATCAATCCCAAAATTCGCATCAGTCTTTTCTGAGACTGAGCTGGCATGTCTTGCAGTCAGTGGGATTCCTGATGACTTGACTTGACACCCCAGCACTTCTAAAATGTACCCTCTAGTCCACTAGGAAAAAACAAGAGTAACAATAATAGCAAGAAAAATGCAGAACAAGAAAAATTTCCCTATTAGGGACTCTTGGTGTTCTCAACTCCAAAGGACAATTATGTAGTGATAGCAGAGAACACAAAAACAAGGAGGCATAATGACAAACGTGTTTTCCTCTCTGCCGAAGAGGAAATGGAATTGTGACATTAAAGGGTATGCGCGGTTTTTAAGATACAGATATTGCCAAATTGCCTTCACAAATTCTATCGATAGACCCTTGGGTCAACTGCATGTAAATGGTAATATATTAATTTTCCATCTTTGCCAATTGACGGCAAAAATAAGTCCATCATTTGCTTTTGTATTTTTATATAATTGATAAAACTTCTTCATGCTTTTGATCCTTGATCTTTCTTGTTTCATGAATTTGGTGTTACTGTTCCTTTGTCTGATTTCTGTTATCACTTGTCTTCCCACTGACTTGTGGGTCCTCAAAAAGCCTCCTACACCATGCCAACTGTTCTACACAAGATCACCACCAACCTTTCTGCTGCTAGCTCCAATGGGTGTTTTTCTGAGCCATCTTCATCTCTCAGCAACATTTGATACAGCTAACCATTTTCTTATTCTTCAACACTCTCCAACTTTATTGCCATGTTACAACACAATCCTAGCTTCCCTCCTACCTACCTCTTGGCCATTTCTTCTCATTCCTCTGAACATTCCTTAAACGGCAAAGCTCTGGTTCAGAGTTCTATCCCATCCCTCTCGCCCTCTGTCTCTGGATAATCCCATGACCTAGCATACCACCCACATAGTAACGATTCCTAATCTGTATCTCCCTGAGTTAAATTGATGCCATGTACATTAACTGTAAATGCGGGCTGTGACTAAGCAAAAGGAATCCATATACCTAATAGCTTTTCCTGTAGTTTTCTGCTAACTTCTGGGGCTTACTACTTACAACCTCTGTGGTTTTGACTGAAGAGAGCAACATAATTGACAATTATTTATTCTTGGTTACTAAGTCGTGCAAGCCAAAAACTTGAGATTTAAATTGCTTTGCTAATTACTTTTAAAAGCACTTTCTAATGTCCTTTTTTAAGAAGTTGTTTTTGCATTTGTTTCGGGTTCTTTTTAGAATCACCTCTACCTTCTTACATTTTTAATTAGACTTTACTCTTCAAAACCTGCCACTTCTAATTGACTTTAGAAACTTTTAGTTGTCTAATTCTTAAAGAGAAGAGTGTACTTTTTTGTTCTAAGGGCCTTTTTTTCTGCTTGGCTAAGGCCAAGGAGCATTTGAACTTGGCATTTTAGAATCAGAATCTAGAGCTAGATATGTCCAGTTATAATTAAGCCTATTACACTTCATATGACAAAAACTGAGCCTCGGGAAAGCTAAGTGTCTGGATCAAGGTCAAACACCAAGTTGTACAATCAGGCTAGAACCAGACTTTCTGCCTTGAATTTTCCACTACATAGCTGTACCTCTTTCAAAGTTCGGATGGCCACTGAACCTTGATTCAATAATTCAATAAATGCTGATTCATGACTCAATCAATATATACCAAATGCTTTTTAATATGCCAGGCTCTGTGCTGAGAGTATGCATTAATTTGTTTAATTCTTTTAAATATTCCAACTGCTTTTGGTTGTGTGCACACTGAAAATAATGGCTAAATAATACAAGCTTCTGGGCCTAATATTCTGAGATAGAGCTGCAGATTTATTTGTTTCTTTATTCAAATATTCTTTTATTGAGCTAATATTGGTTTACATCATTGTTTCCATTTTAAAACAGTAGGTTCCCCCCTCAGTCATTGTTAGCACAATGCACCCTTCACTGAGGAACCATAGTCTACCCCTTTAGACCCTTGTGTTCCCTCCCTCCCACATTCTAGTCCCTTTTCCCCCTACTCCATCTCCACTTCTCACTTTAACTAACTTAGCCTCTTTCTCTGTGCGTTATTTGTCCTCATAAGTGGAGGAAAGACTAATCTGATTGGTTGTCATTCAGTTAGCCAAGTTATCCTAGTGGTTGGGTTGCCTCGCCTCCAGAGGCAGGAAAGACCCTCAACTTTATCTCTCCCACTAGCTGCCTCACTCACAAGTAAGAAAAGCAGCACCATTGCCATTTCTGAATGACACTGTTGTATTTTTCCCCCTCCTATTCCTCAGCTGGGTGGGTAAATTGGCAAGATTAGCACCAAGGCCTACAAATTGTCCATCCATGAGGTCAATAAGCAGGAAGGCCTATTTTAGACTTTGTTTTCTAGCAATTTTCCCTGGACTTTGTGTTTTTGTCCACTATTTCCATTAATTGTGTACATATTCAGTGGGTTAGAACACCTGAGATTTCCACCTCCTAGAGGGGAGGTAGTGAATGAACACAGCTCCAAGTCAATCTAGTGAGCAACAGTGAATCAAGGTAACAACTAGTACCAATCAGATGTGCTTACACCAAGTGCTTCAAAGGACAAGCTCAGGGTATATACAACAGAGCAGACTCCACCGAGGCAGTGAGATTTAAATTAGGGCCTATGAGTTGAAAAGTTAACTCATAGTTTTCATAAGAAAAGGGGGGAGGGGTAAAGCTCTACAAGCAGAAGAACCAACATCTGTGAAGATTCTGAGACATGACACATTCCAGAACCTGAAAGGACACCAATAGATTTGGATCAGACAGTGTAGGGAAGTGATATAAGTATTTCTTAATATATAATCTGAGAATTATATTAATTCAATCACACCAGTGTGAAGGAAAATGGAGGGACACCCATATGTCAAGAGGCTTGGCTGCATAGATGATTTAATAACACTCAGGTAAAACTTTAGTAATAGCAACAACAAATCCAGCTAGCCAAATAGCCCTTATGTTCAAGCAAGCCAACCAACGAAGGTAAGAGCTTAATGCCTATAAAATACCAATATAAAACATATTTATCACCCTATTGCAAAGCCTGAATCAATAAAATTTTCCGTAATGCCTTGTTTATCTACAAATATAAGAATCGGTGTCCAATGTATTAACTTCTCAAGATCTGTTTTTGCCAATCCTTAGCTTTCCTTTTTTCAGCAAGACAAACAGGAATATGAAAAATAAGATTTTTTTTTCACTCAGGAACCCTTGGCAATATTATCAATATGCAATTCTCTTCACCTGCAGTGTGTTCTTCTCCCAGACCTAGAACAGCCTACAAGTTTGACTGCTCAGGCCACTCCTTATCCCTCAAGGGCTTGCTCAATTTCAGCTTTTATCAGTAGCTTCTGTTTCTCTAGGAGCCCTATAATTACTCAGCGTTTGTTTATCTGAAACAACCTGCTTTATTTTTTTTCTAATTGCAGCAGCAAAAAGCCACTATGGTAAAATTTTAAATTAGGCCATAACTCAGGCATTCACTTGTTTATCTGCATTGTTTGCCCCACACTCCATTTCTTTTTTTAAAGAAGTTTGAATTTCCATTCCAGGCGCTCTTCATTTATCTTCAGTGTTCTAGATAGTTGAGAAAGCTTGGAAGAAGGAAAATACATTTTGTTCATTCCCCACAGCAACAAAGCATAGGTTGGCAGAATTGATAGTTGAATGGGACTTTAGTGACTGAACCTCTCCTCTCATCCGAACCCCATTTCTGCCTACTACTTTACATTCTTATTTTCAGCAGACTATCCTTCTTAAAGTGAAATCCCCCTAAAATGTTCTTCGTAGTCCACTCTTAACATAGCGTGTTTTTGTCTGTAGCCTCTGTCTCCTTTCTTATAAGCTCAAATGATTAGATTCCACTTTACTTTTTCTACTCTTAAAATGTCACTGATCCTAATTAGTATTTCTTTCCATCTTTCTTTGCTTCTTAATTATGACTATGATGGTGATGACAGCGATGAGAAAGTTCATGACTAACATTTAGTAAGTGCTGTTTTTCTGTCCAAAATTGCCTTATCCCCACACCAACCATATGTAATAAATGCAATTATCCCCTTTTTATAAATGCAAGCCCATGATCCTCATAATCAACACTTCAGGTGATTATATTTTCCTTTTAATTGTACTATGTTTTTATTGAGGCAACATTGGTTTACAACACTGTATGATTTACAGATTTAGTATCTCACCTCTTCAGATGTATGATACCACACAAGCCCCTCCAGCAAAGCATCAATAACTCCCCACTGTAGCCCATTGTGAACTCTCTCCCTTTGCTCCCTTCCCTTCTCTTTTCCTGCTGGAAACCTCAAACCTAGAGCCAAATATCTGGGGCTTGTTTTGGTTTGATTTTCACTGTTCCTTTTGTTTTGTTTCTCTATAATCCACAAGCATCCACTCTAGTATTTTTCTTTCACCTTCTAACTTATCTCACTTAGAATATATTTTCTGGACAGTCTGGATTGTCTTCAATGAACTATATAAAACACAATAGATATAATAGGGCAAGTCTTGTCTTCCTCAAATAAATTGTAAGTTGGTTTTAGCAAGCACAGGGCTGGGCACATTAAAGACACTTAATCACCTGTAAGGTGATTGATCACTAACTTCTATAACTTTAATTACCTTTGTTCCAGCATTTCACAATAAATTACCAGCTCCCACCAGAGTAAGGTTTCACAAAACTAAGGCAATTTGTCTCCGTTAAGATTTAGAGATAAAAAAAAAATAACATTCTTTGAATTTAAGCTCTTTTCTGTACGAAAATGAACTTCAAACTATAAATAAAACCCATCAAGAAACTGGGAGCCTCACTATTCTGATCCCTTGATATATACCTCTACAAAATCTAGATCAATTTAATAGATCGGAACATAAAAGTTTATTTTCTTCTTTCATCAACTATATAATTTCTGTGGTGTTAGTTGCCATAGCAAAAGTCATCTCAGATATCCTTAAAGTTAGAAGCTATACTACCACCATCATATCCAAAGACTGAAAGATAGTTTCACTCCTTCTTCAATATTGATTTCCTCTCTCATTTTTTACCCCCAAAGCTTGCATTATATTTTATTTTGAAACTCTCATACTTGAAAGTGAGATTTCCCAGAATGTCAACATCTGACTGCATTTCACATTAGTTAAATTCATTTTCATCACAAAGTTCATAATTACAGAAAAGAACAGGAACATTTGTTCTTTTAAGAAGACATTTATAAAGATAAAAGGCATAATTAATAATTACAATATCTATTAAGATTGTTTTTTATTTTTAAGTCCCTACCCTCACTCCAGATGTACATAAATCTGAAAAGAAAGTGTTTCTACCTTTAAAATATCAATTTCTTCAAGAAAGAATATTTCAGGAAAAATGAGTCATGCACAGAATTAGGATCCTGATATTGAGAAATAATTATTAATTTGAGTAAAATAATTTTTCCACATTCACAAATAATTAAGGATTTTCATATTATGCTCTTTCAGGTTGCATAATAGAGCTAGTAAATATAAAAATGTACAGTGAGATTTAAAAGTCTCAAAAAGGTGCCTATTCAATGAAGAATTATCCACAAAGACCGAAACTGTACTTTTCTCATTTCCAGGGGTTTAGGCAAAATGCCTGTTGAGATGATAGCAGGATGGATCCAAGGGGAATGAGCAATAAACTCCAAAGCAGGGTATGTATACCACATATTTTATCCAACTGGCCTTATTAATTAGAATAAATCTTACTTGTAGGGTATAACTGTAAGGAGTTCCAAACCATAGTTTGGAAGATGGAAACATCATAGTCTAGCATGTGTGATTTGTTCAGAACAAACCTCCTGAACCAGCATGGAAGTCTCACGAAGAGGACTTGAGACTTTGTGAGAAGAGACTAGGAAGGAGTTGTCACAGTCATACAAAACATTAGAAACCTAGGATGATAAAATGTGGGTTTGGAGGAGAGAGCCTGAATTGACAGGACACCTTTAGACAGAGGCCCATTTCTGCTAATCAAGGGAGGTTACACATTAGCACATATACCAAATGATATTGAATATGTTTCTCTGAGATTCAATTTTTATTATCTGTATGTGAGGGATAATCAATGCTTTTATTTCATGGGGGTGAGGAGACTTATCCCACCCCAGGGCAGAGACAAAGAACTATCTATTTGACTACGTGCAGTTCTAAAAACAGTTGACAAAGTTAGTACAAAGGGAACATACCTCAACATAATTACGGCCAAATATGACAAGTTCGCAGATAACATCACACCAAACAGTAAAGCACTGAAATGTTTTCCCCTGAGATCAGAAACAAGACAAGATGGTCACGATCACCACTTTTATTCAACATTATTTTGAAATTCCTAGCCAGAGCAAGTAGGCAAGAAAAAATATATATAATACGTTCATATTGGAGAGGAAAATGTAAATCTTTCACTTCTTGCAGACAGCTTGCTATTATATAGAGAAAATACCAATGAATGTACCAAAAACCACTAGAACTAGTAAATGGCTTCAATAAAATATCAGAATGCAAAGTAAATATAGAAACCTTTGTTGTGTTTCTATGCTATAACAAAGAATGATCAAAAAGAAAAATTAAGAAACAATTTCAATTAGTTCCTTTAGGTATAATATTAGATTATTTTTTGAGATTCATCTTATTTCTTGAGGTGTTGCACCGAAAAGTATAAAATACCTGGAAATAAATTTAACCAAGGAGATCAATGACCTATACACTGAAAACAATAAAATATAGATTAAGAACTTGAGGAAATACAACTAAATGAAAAGATATTTGATATTAATGGATTGAAAGAATTAATGTTGTCAAATGAGCCATACTGAATGAATAAAGCAATCTGGAAACAATACAATCTTTATCAAAAGTCCAATTGCATTTTGCACAGAAATAAAACAAACTGAAAATTTATATAGAACCAGAAACAAAGCTGAAATATTCAAAGCAACCTTGAGAAAGATGAGAGATCAGATGTCCTCATTTCAAAATATAATATAAAGATATAATAGTAAAAGCAGTATAGCGTTGGCAGGAAAACAACATAAAAAAATAGAGCAGAATAATGGCTTCAGCCATAATTCCCTGCATATATGGTAAATTAATTTATGACAAAAAATTCAAGTATATACAATGAGGAAGGACAGTCTTGTCAATAAGTGATGTTGGCAAAACTGGAGAACCACATGCAAAAAAATGAAACTGTATCATATTGCAACATACACAAAAGTTACTTCAAAGTTGATTAAAGACCTGAACATGAAATTGTAAAACTCCTACAAGAAACCATGGGTGCTAAGATTCTTGGCACTAATCTTGGTAATGATTTTTTTGGATCTGATTCCAAAAGCAAAAATAATGTGACTACATCAGACTAAAATCTGCACATCAAAGGAAATCATCAACAAAATGAAAAGTAGACCTACTGCAATGGAGAAAGTAATTGCAAATATTATATTTGATAAGAAAAAAAACACAATCTAATGTTGCAAATAGGTACAAGATTTGAATAGACTTTTATATTACACACACACACACACAGGCAGCCAATAAGTAGCTGGAAAGGTGTTAATCCTCAGGGAATGGAAAACCAAAACCACAGTGAGATATCAAAAAAAAAGAAATAGCGAGCGTTAGTGAGCATGTGGGGGAAAATGAGCAACCTTGTGTACTGTTGACAATGTAAATTGGTGCTTCCACTTTGGAAAACAATGTAGAGATTCCTAAAAATGTTAAAAATAGATGTACAACATGAACTAGCTATTTTAATTCTGGGCATTTATCCAAAGAAAACAAAAACACTAGCTTGAAAGATATACGTCCCCATATTCATTGCAGCATTATTTATAATTGCCAAGATAAGAAAACAAGATAAATGACTACCAATGGATGACTTAGATGAATGGGTAGTTATGTGTGTGTGTGTATTTACATACATAAATACATATACATATATTTTATATATTTACACCTATAATGGAATATTCAGGCATAGATAAAAAAAATTCTTGCCATTTGCAAAGTGATGGACTTTGAGAGCATTGTGCTAAGTGAAATGAGTCATGTAGAAAAGGAAAAATAACATGGCCCACTTATATGTGGAATCTAATATAAATGTTCATAGAATGATATGCAGAACAGATTGGTGGTTTTGAGTTGGGGGGAGACAAAATGGGTCAAGGGGATCCAAAGTTACAAACTAGCAGTTATAAAATATGTCATCAGATATATCATACAACTATATGACTATATTAATAATATCATACAACTGTATGACTATATTAATAATGTTTCATGTGTTTTGAAAATTGCTAAGATGGTATAGATATTAAAATTTCTCATCACAAAAAAAATTAGTATGTTTATGGTGACAGATATTAACCAGACATGCTGTGGTCACATGTCACAATATATAATGAGATCAAATCCTTGTGTCATATATATGTAATTATTATGTTATATGTCAATTACATCTCAATAAGTAAGGATAATTATGTAACAGGGAAACAAGCATTGAGGGAAGAGCAATAATTCTCAATGATAATCGGGAGGAACGGGCACCTTCAGTATAATTAATGGGCAGCATCATGGGAATTGAACTTGGGGCCATATCCATATGATTCAGACATTTCTCATGTGTCAGGCATTGTTCAAAGTACTACATATATTTAATTCATTAACTTCTCACAACTCTAAGAGACAGATATTATTGTCTCCATTTTACAGTTGAGTAAACAGGCACAAGAGGTTAAATACTTTATCCAAGGTAGTAAAAGACAGGGCTAGAGTGAGACACAAGCATTCAAGATTCAGTTCAAGGAAATTCTCAAAAAGACAATTCTAACTACACAATTGTAAACTATAATGATGTAGCAGGAAAAAAATGGAAGTGAATACCTAAATAAACCAGAGAGCTGTCCAGGGTGATAGATAACATGAGGAAAGTAGACGTTTTTAAATCCTATTTTGTTTCTGTCTTCCCTGTCAAAGAGAATTATTTTCAGGCTGGAAGTATAAAAAACAACTTTGCTAAGAAATAGCTGAAGCCTGCGATGGTCGAAGAGAATGAAAAAAAATGCATATATGAAAAAACTAGTGTTCTAGGGGGTTTCAAATGCCTTTTGGTCTCGTGGGATACAAGATTGTATACTGCTAATGAACCTATACTAGTGATCTTTGAGGACTCATGGAGAATGTTTAACACTTCTGGAGATTCACTCCTTTCTCTTTTTTTTCTTTCTAGTTTTTTCAAAATGATAAAGAATGTAGATTTTTCAATTACATGTAGGCAGTGTCTCCATTTTCCTCTTGTCTCTTTATAATACAATCTCTGTACACAACAATTAGACCCTTTGAATAAAGTAAATCAGACCATGAAAACCTGATGCTTACTACGGACCTCATTGCCCTTAGAACAAAGTCTGCACTCTCATGGTGGCTGTGACAGCATCACGGGCCTCTCAACCTTCACCATTGATTATTGTCCCATTGTTCACTAAGCTTCAGCCACAGCCATCTTAGGTCTGTTCCTTGAGCAATCCAGATTGCTCCTGCCCCAAGGTCTTGTGTTGCTATTATCTTTGCCTGGATTATCCTTCCCCTACATATTTTTAGAGTAAATCCTTGTCAAGCAGAGATCAGCTCAAACTCCATTCTCTAATAGAGGCCTTCCTTAACCTATCTACAGTTATTTCCCTTTCCCAATCACTTTTTATCCCATTTCCTTATTTTTTTTCTTCTGATCATTCACCATTATCTGAAATTATCTTGTGTGTTTGTTTGTTGTGGATCTCTCTTGTGCATACATAAACTGCACGTGAGCAAATACCTTGTCTGTTTTGCTGACTGTTGTAATCCCAGTGCTTAGCATCAGTCCTGATACAGAACAGGAACTAAATAACTATTTTTTTAATGAATGATTAATTACTTGAGTCATGGGAGGAGTTCCCGAATAGGTTGCTTTTAAAAAAGTATCAATGAACACCTAAAAATGCAAGTGATGGTTAGCTTCAATTCATTTTATTCTCTGAGATGGCCAATAGCCTTGAAAATCAGATGGAGAGCTATGCCGACTATATGAATACAATGATATTGTGGAGGGAAGGGAAGGTTCCTCCTTTCCCTCTTGGCTCTCCACTGCTGGAAAATAATCAAATTAACATCAGGTAAACTGACAGGAGAAAAAACAAATTTCATTAAATATATACAGAGAATATACATAGACATGAAAATGCTTAGGCAAAATTGCGATGTATCCTCAACTAAGGAGAAGGGGGTAGAGATTTGGAGCTTCGAAGGGAAGAAAGGTAACTCACGGGAAGATAAAAAGATCACAAGTTTGACAAACAAATGTTTGCTGGGTTATGCAGAAGACAATGGCCAAAGAGGAATTTTAACAAGCAGATTTTGCTAGGTTCCTCCCTGTCTACCATACCACAGTCATTGGAATTGGCTCCAGTGATAGTTCACTTCCTAGAACAGATCTTCCATCTAAATTCCTTTTAGTTTCAGGGACAACAAGCTCTTCCTTTTAGATCCTAATTGTCCTTAGCATTTAAAAAGGCCTTTCATGATACACGTGCATTTGGGCTAGAGACCCCTTGACTGGAACTCACATAGATTGTACTGAGGCCAAAGTACTTGGTGCTGTAGTAGACTATGAGTTTCCAATGCCTTTGAGCCATGAGCATTTTTAAGACTATAATGAAAGTTGTAGGGCTTTATCATCATACTTTATCATAAAATTCATCAAGTTCCTACTGGGTCATGAATTTTGTAATAGAATATTTTCAGTGGAAAACTTCCTGATTCTTTATTTTTTCATTATTTTTCTCCTCCTGACAGTTCAGGGCTGATTCTTTCTGGAGACTTGGTTCTTTCCTGTTTAATAACTTTGTGGAATTATTCAGATGAAGAAAGAGAAGTCTGATGTGGCATGTTAGAATTTGACAGATTATGGGAAAGATATTTACATTAGAAGGCATAATCAAAATATAAAAAGATAGAGAAGACTAGCTGTGATAGATAGTGGTTTAGTCAATAGTAAGTTTAATGTAAGACAATATTTTAACATGGGCACCAAAAGTAGCTAATTTGATTTTTAGGTTGAATTAACAGCAAAAAGCAAGTGTTAGCATAGGCTGTTCTTTACCACATGCAGCATACTGTGAATCTACACAGACACTTAGGTCCTAGCTTTTTTTTTAAAGATTTATTTATTTATGTATACAGAATTGGGGTACAAGCCAAAGGTGCAGGATCCGTGAGAAGATTCACCAGAGACAGAGTGGGGAGCAGAACAGGCAGATGGACAAAGTACATGGCTGATGGGAGCAGCCTTTGAGACAGGAGAGCTCTGCAGCCACGTGTCTCAGCTCTGGGGCTGCAGACTGAACTAGAACTGAAGCGGCTGCACTTGGCTTGCAGTGCTGCGTCCTAACCCGCTGCGCCACCAGGGAGGGCCTAGGTGATAACTTTCCAGAAGAATATGGACAAATATATTCAGAGACATTTCACAGGTTTCTGATAGGAAACCATTGATTGAAATTGAAAAGTTTAGTGGAGGAGTGACCTTTACAAGTATCATCTGGTTCCAAACTTTTGCGACACCTTAAGAAGAAAAAAAAAAATCATTAGGTTTATTCTTCATGGCTAAAAGTCAGAAATGTAGGAACAAAGTTTGTAAGAACACATTTTAATTTAATGGCAGGAAAAATAGTAAATGCAGGCAACCTTAAGATTATGATAAAAGGCCCTTGCTCCACCACTAAATCTAGCAAAGGAGAGGCTCTTTAATTAATTGGCAGCAATACTAGAGGGGATTCATATATAAGACAGGAGATTAGAAATTTGATGACTATTGTACTTCCTTCTGGTTCTAGGAATCAAATACATTAGGTTATTGAAAAGAAACCCCACACCCAATCTATCCAGAGCCAGTAAGAATCTGAGAGTCACTAATTTAGAATGTTTAGAATCTCATTCTCTCCAAGCCTATTTAGCTCATTAGCTTCTCAAGACTTTTTTTTACCCAAATAGATATAATGAAAATGACTTCATTTAAACATATAAAAACATTTATGGGGCCCTCCCTGGTGGCGCAGCAGGGTTAAAGCACAGCACTAAGAAGCTTATGTCACTTCTTCATGAGTTCCATCCCCGCCTGCCCAGGAGGAGATCCACATGGCGTGGCAGACCTCTCCTGACCCGCCCACTGCTCCCCTCAGCAGTGTACTTCGTCGATCTGCCTGTTCTGCACACCACTCTGTCTCTGGTGAATCCTCTCACCCTCCACATCTCTGGCCTGTACCCCAGTTCTGTACGAATAAATAAATAAATCTTTAAAGAAACATAAAAACATTTGTGTATCTTCATTGAAAAAATGAAATTGGCATATGGAACACTGGAGAAGAAAAATATACATCTATGTATCGTTTTTTTTTTCCAAAAGGCAGGCTGCTGACAGTTTGTTAGGTTTGGAAAGATGGGAAGTACAGGAATGAATTCAATCCCACCCCAGCTACAACTATTTTTGGCAGGTAAAGTTCTGATTACAAATTGCAAAAATGCTTCATGTTTCATGTTTATGACAGAATCATTTAAATATGTCACCCACCAATGGCAAGCAGATTTAATCAATTGTGGGGATGGTGGTTGTCTGTCATTTACTAACATCAAGACAGAGGTTGAACAAAACTGTTTTCTACCTGTCATCTACCTAATAAAAAAATATGTCAAGACATCTACAATTTCCGTAAATACAGCAAATCTTGTGAGGTAGAGAAAGAAGGAGGGATTAGTCAGGATGCCAATGGAAGAAGATAAGGAAGAATATAAGATGAATTTCTATTAATTTTCAGTTCTATTCTTGATGACTTCACATATATTATTAACACTTCCCTACAAATATTTCCCCAGAAGTAACCACCCTTACTTTTAAGGAAAAAATAGCAAATTTAATGTAGTTAAATATCTTGCCCAATCTTCACAGTTAAGAAATGATTGAACATGAATCTATTGATTCCAAGGACCACAATCTTTTCACTAAGCAGCCCTCCACAGTAAGTGCTGAGTTTCAGAATATTTAGATTGTACAATAGATAATAGACATAACTCCCTTTTAACCATATCCAGCATACCTTACCCCTGCATGCTTTTCTTCTTTCGTTAGGCCACTCGTCAAACGCTATAGGCCAGACAGATTGAAAACTTTGTGTCCCCCAAAATGCGCCAGGCTTTCAGCCTTTTTGCCATTGAATATTCTGTTCTCTCTGATTTCCTCCTTTACCTGCTTCTCAAACCCTATGATTCCTCCAAGATAAACACAAATTTAACTTTTCCAGAAAGTCTTTCTTGTCCCTCTTAGACAAGTAACTGGCTTGCCTGTGTGATTCCATAGTACTTGGTGGATACACAAGTATATCACATCCTCTATCAACTGTATTGTTTATACTTATCTCTCTGCACACTAATTTGCAACCTGTCCAAAGCAGGAACTACCACTTGTTCTCACATTGTGTCTCTAGTATCTAAATTAGTGCCTAGAATTTAATCATGCACTTTAAGTGCTGAAAGAATGAATAAACGAGTGAAGAAACCGCAACAATATCAGCAATAAAATTAATGAATAGAATAGATAAGTCTAAATTAGTATTGGGCAGACAGATTTTTGTGTAAACCTAAGTAAAACATTTCAAATTAAAAATTTCACAATAAATCAGGGAATGTGCTATTTAACCAAGAGTCGCCATTTTCCCTTCATTGAAGAAGAGACCTATCCAACAACTAGGTTTGGATCTCTTCCAAGTTGTCCTCCCTTAATGCCAAGCTTGGTACATTTATTAAAGAGTAGTCTACTTCCTTCCATGGCAGCTTCCACAGTCTCTACACTAAGCACTTTAGAAACAGAGATTCTAATAGCTACGGCCTTGGTCCATCTCTCCACTGAGTGATACAGATATAATTCTGTTTACACTTCAACAATGATAGTCCCTATCCCTAACATATGTGTCCTCTGCTCCTTGACAGCATTTGGATTGCCTTGTCTTGTTTCCAACTGTTCTAGTTTTCTTTGCCTCTTGATCCAGAGACAAAAACAGAAAGGAACAAAGAAATAAGCCACATATATCATTTTTCAAATTTTTTGTGTGAAACCCTGTGACTGCCTCATTTCAATCAGAAGGAAATTAGTTTTTTGCCCTTTGAAGTGATGGTGAGTCACTCCTAATTTGAAAACAATGCAACAGTGGAGAGACAGCATAGTGACTAGAAAGGAATGCATGTCAGATGAGCTGACTTCTTTCTAGTCCTAGCTCTACCACTAGCCAACTATGTGACCTTGGATAAGCCACTTAACCTCTTCAGGCTTTGGTTTCTCCATCTGTAAAATTAGAAGTTTGTGCCATAAGTCCCTTTGTGCTCTAAAATATGTCTTGAACACACAAGCATGGATACAAAGTGGTTTTACCATAGTATAGAACCCCACATTTTAAAGAGGTACAGACTTAGTCTATGAACAAACATATAAACAATATTCCCACTGTACTATCCCTCTGTTGTTCTGGCTGAATATGTGTTTGAAACATGTAATTCAAATTCAAATACAATATTCTAAGATTGCTACAAGAACTTAGGCCTTAAGACAAAAAATCTTGCCACGCTGTTCTGAATGCCCCAATCAGGCTTTGGAAAACCCTGATTACTTCTGTAGGTGCCATTGATGGTTCGCCATGCCCCAGAGCCACTTCCTAACTGGCCTAACTAGGTTTGCATTTTCTTGGGTTTTTGTTTGCTTGCTTGTTTGTTTATTTGCTCATTTTCGGTTAACATTTGAAAATTGCAATCTGGAGAGAGGGTGGAGAACTGGAATAAGGGTTTTCATAAGATGCTAAATTCGTAACCAAAAAAGAAGTAATGGATGAAAGATTACAAGATAATGAATCATAAATGAGAATGTTATAGTTACCAGTAGAGAGCAGTGGGCCAGAAAGTAGGTAGGCATAGAAATGAAAACCTGGAATGCATTTATACCAATGTTGAAGAAAATGAAAGTCAAGTCTAGGAGGAAAGAAAAAAAAACCCAAAGTAGCCAAATTCCAGATAGTAAGGTGACTGGTTAAACTCTGGTCATTGGTTTGGATCTAAGAGATCTTCAGAATCAAAAGTATAGGACAAGATGGGCAGGAGGATAGATGTGTGTTTTTAGCTATCAAAGTGATCTTCATTCTGATCCAGGCAAAACCTGCTGCCAGAGAAAGAATCATTCCAGAGAACACATAGGCATATAGATGAATGAGACTATTTGACTAGTCTGGAGAGTTCAGTGTAACTGCCAGATAAATGTTCAGACTCACTCTCCATATGGTTCACAGAATGCTGTGGCACCATGGTGTCAGAAGTCAGTCTCACACTACAGGGAACCTCAGAAAAAAAGGGATACTATGACCCCATTCCTGCCCAACTTTCAAGAAGTTGTCCCAACAGAGCCAGAAAAATAGATCTACTGATCCCCCTCAAAGTCTCCTCTATGCCCTGTCAAAGGCTGTCAGCTGCTTGGCTAACTTGCACCCATTTCAATGCTCAAGTTTATGGCACATGTTGCTATCTATCGTCAACACTCTATTCCAATGAACCTACGATCCTTCTGATGCAAAGTTTTTGACAGCCACCACGAACTGATAGATCAACATTTACACATGAGATTTGTATATTTACTCCACCTAAAATGTAACTCAGGGGCTTCCCTGGTGCCCTAGGGATTAAGTCTCAGTGCTATTACCACAACAGCCTTAGTTCAATCCCCAGCCAGGGAGCTGACCCACATAGAGCACAGCAGACCTCTCCTGTTTTGCTCACTGCTCCCCTCAGCAATGTATTTCAGTACATCTGCCTGTTCTGCTCCCCACTCTGTCTCTGGTAAATCCTCTCACCCCTCCCATCTCTCACACCACTAAATTAAACTACAATTCTTTTGTGCAAAAAAAAAAATAAGTGAAATTAAATCTAATTCATTATTAGAGCATCTATACTTTTAAACTTCATGATCCTTAAAAAGCTTTTTCTGTGTTTGTCTTACAACTTCAGTCCCTGATGTCACTCTATATGATACAGATGCTTATTGGGACCTTGGAATTAAGGACAAGAATCTTCTTATTTGTATAAGTCTGCAACATAGATTCACAGTGATAGACAAAGCATGCCAAACAAGCTCCTGCTTTGCATTTTGTAACACCTTATGACCCATACGATGACCTTAAGGTAACATAACAGACTGCAGCATCACTGATGTGCTAACTCAGTCACCTTAAATGAAGTATTAGCTTTGAATTCTGTGGGACCATTCCATGTACCAGTCAGAAAATCTTCTATTTGTAATCTGGTCCAATTTCCCATGGAAATCATGGTAGAAAAGGTACTGCCTTATTAGTAATTCTTCAGGAAAAAAAAAATATTTCCAGAGACTGGTTGTAATGGTACTTTTCCAACTGAACAGATAAAACTGAAGTTTCACCTGGTTTTAGAATATTTCCTCCTATCACATCTTCCTTTTGCAAAGATTTCTTTCTGGTCTGCTGAACTGATTTACAAGTGATATAAACAGACTGATATGTACTATATCCTTTCTTGTTTGAGGATGTTCATACAAATGAGAATAACTTATTAAAAGAACAGCGTTAGGGCCATTTTGCAAGCTTGTGCTGAAGAAATCCCATTATTGATAAGGGAACTTGATGATATTTGTCAGTTTAGAACTAAACCAAAAGTAGAAAAAAACTGAAAATATGTAATTTTGTTAAAAGGAAAACAAATTAATGAATTTAATATTTGAAAGCAAGTTTTAAGTGGAAGTGTTTATATTAAGGAATATTTCTATGAGTCTAAGTAGCTTTATTGCAAAAACAAATTTCTACTTCAAAGAATCATAATTACAATTTCATTTCATTGTTTTGCTTTTAAACAAAACCCTATCACTTCACAAATAGATCCTGAGTGCTACAGGACTCCCCAAAAGTTAGTGATACTTAAGGAATTAACCCAGTAGTCTCTTATAATTCAAACATAGCAAGTATTAACTGAAAATCACCAGTTATATAAGAACTGTTGAGAGCATTTAGATGTTTGTTTTAAATTTCTAGAGAGCTAATAATATAAGACCTCCCTAGTGGTGCAACGGGGTGAATCTCAGCACTATGAAGCTATCTGCCACTTGGAGCTAACCCACATGGCACAGCAGACCTCTCCTCTGTCGCCTGCTGCTCCCATAACAATGTATTTCAGTCAATCTGCCTATTCTGCTCCCCACTCTGGTGAATCCTCTAACCACCCCCCAACCCCCACAGCTCTGGCCTATACCCCAGCTCCTGTATGCACAAATAAATAAAATAAATCCTAAAAAATAAAAGATAGTAATATTAATTTAAAAATTGATATCATTAATTTATTTTATCGATTAATTTAAAAATTAATATCATGTGGCAATCAATAGCTTAGATACATTTTTAAGAATATATGTGAAAATACCCTGTAATTTTTTTTCACTTTCTGACTTATTTCACTTAGCACAATCACCTCAAATTCCATCCATACTGTTATAAAGGACATGATTTTAACTTTTTAATACCTAATTACTTTCCATTAAGTACATAAACCATAAGCTGTCATCTGCCAAACATTTAGGTTGATTGCATGTCATGTCTATTGTGAATATGCTGCCAAAAACATAGGGGTGCATATATCATTTCTTATTAGTGTTTCAGACAATTGCCAGATGGCTTCACTCATTTGTGAAATATAAATAACCAAAAGGGGGGTGGAAAGGAAAACCAAACTGACAAAACCCAACAAAAATAGCAAAAATAACTCCTAGACACTGTGAAATAACAAGATGGTTATCAGAGGGGAGGAGACAAAAGCTGGTAAAGGAGTATTTGTGGTGTTGGGTGGATGAAGTATGCGCAAGTATGGAGATGTGAAGGTGTACCTCTTGAAATTATAAAGATTTTTAAACAGATGATAAGTGAATAAAATTTATTTTAAAGAAAAATAATTTCTGTAGGAATTTGCCACTATTTTGTTTACTCTGATCCATTGATCTATGTGTTCGTTTTTATGCCACTACCATACAATTTTGATTATTATAATCTGTAATTTGTAATATAATCTGAAATCAAGAGATGTGATATGCCTATTTTTATTCTTCTAAGGATTGTTCTAACTCTTGAGTGTCTTTTGTGGTTCCATATACATTTTGGGATTGTGTTTTGAATATAGTCAGTGGGGAAAGAACAGTATCTTCAATTAATGGTGTTGGGGAAATTGGACAATCACATTCAAAAAAAAAATCATTATTCTACATGGAAAACCCCTATGTTGTCAAATTTTCTTTGAAGCAATGGGTGGCATGTTGGGTAGTTGTTGAATGACACATTAAAGATAGTACACAATAGGGCCCTCCCTGGTGGTGCAGCAGGTAAAACCACAGCACTGAGAAGCTAAAGCCACTTCAGCATGAGTTCAATCCCCGCCCCAGAGGTGACCCACATGGGGTGGCAGACCTCTCCTGACCCGCCCGCTGCTCCCTCAGCAGTATACTTGTCAGTCAGCCCGTTCTGCTCCCCACTCTGTCTCTGGTTAATCCTCTCACCGCCCACACCTCTGGTCTGTACCCCAGTTCTGTATACATCCATAAATAAATCTTTTTAAAAAATGATAGTACACAACAGTGGCTCCATATGACGGCTCTGAAGTCAGACAATCAGCTTAGGTAAATTTACTAACTGTTTTTTGTTTTTCCTCGATTTCCTCATCTGTAAAGTGTGGAGAACAAGTGTAATCTGTCATAAAATGACCAAAAGAATTAAATAAGTCATAAAAACTATAAGCATGCTACCCTTCATATCGCAAGCAATGAATATTGACAGTTATCATTACACATCATTTGAGCTTGTCAAGTAATCTACGCATCTTAACTCTCTCCTGATTCCAATCCTTGCTACCTTCTGCCATCACACAAATACTTTAAAATCTAAAATGCATTTTTAGAAAGGTTTGATGACTACTCGTTGTATAACAATCAAGTCTATCTTTTTTTCTCGAAATGTAAGGCAATTAAGATCCTTCTCCAAGGAGGCCACCTATCTGGCAAGTTTGGTACATTTCTTCCATGATTAATACTAATTATATATTATCATCTCCTTTATACAAACAAGGAAACTGAGACCCATACATATAAGAAAAATATTACCTCTAGAAATAGTTGTACAGCTTTATTTCTGGCTCAGCAACCTGTAATACATCTTGAAGTTATGGTAGACAATACAAAGTAACTTTATGTTCCCAAACAATACTGCTTCTTCTCAGTCCACAGTAACTTCAAGCTATGGAGATGAATCTGAAAAAGGTCTAAAAACCCTAATGATCTGTATTTTCCATTACCTGTTGTTGGGACATGAGGAAGGCTTTTCAATTAGTTCATAACCAAATAAATGTTTCTACATGCTTAACAACATAAAGAAGGAGAATAATTTAGGGTAAAAGGAGAGTATAGGAGGAGCACAAGAAATAAAAAAGGAAGATAAAATAAAAGGAATTTAGAAAGGAAATGAAGGGAAGAGCAGAGGGTGAAGAAAAGATTCTTCAATCCCTGTCTAGCATATATTTTCTTGTTCTTTTAAGAAACAGGCAACATGACTTCATGTTCGCACCCATAACAGTATCTTTCACAAGAGGGCACTGGTACACAAGATAACAAGTTGCATAAGAGTAAACTGACCTCACAGCAACAGAAAGAAAGTGATTGCCTCACTGAAACTCATTGTTGGGACATTCTCTTCATACAATTCACATCTTCTGTTACTAAGTGTATGTTCTGGGGCACTTGAAAAGTAAAAACCCTTATCTGTCTTTATATCAAGAGCAAGTCTTTTTAGTCCAAAATAGAAAATGAAAATTAAAAAAAAAAACAGGAATTTTGCATTACTAAAGAAAGTTGGGGGACATAAACTATTGTATGAAATTACTGATGCTTTTGAAGAATTTTACAAAATGCTTTCTTCTTACTATTCTCATTTTTTATGTTAGTCAATGGTTTTACTGTTCTATAATCAAACCCACAAAAATTGTCCTCATGGCTGGATATATTTGAGATAATTTCAGAGCATTTTAACAAGACTTAATTCAACAGAGCTGTAAAAAATAAAATAATACTGTTTTTTTCTTAACTGTGCTCATTCCTCAGACTGAATGAGAGTCTGTTTTAAGTCAACTCTGATGGGAAATGAATGCTACACCCTAAACTGGAAAGCCTCAAAAATACAATTCCCTTTGTGAAACTGTGAAGATCCTAATAGAAAGGAGGGAAGAGAATAATTCTTAAATAAGCCAATGTCATCACACAGGTAGTTTTCTGATGAATGATTTAGGATATGTTTTAATAGAATGATATTTCTATATCTGAAGCATAAATAACATTCTATAAAATATAGTTGCCCCCTTGAGTACTCCCTACGTGCAGTGTGGTGAGAGCTAGCTAGCACTAATTCTATTTAGTAATGTACATCCAAGGATTCACTAAGCACAGCAAAGGGTGCTATTTATTTCATGTGAATCAAAACATAAAGAACGGTTATATAGCATTTATAACTTTGCAGAATACTTTTATACGTGTTATTTAATGATCCACCTGAGAAGCCTTAAGAAATAATGCTTAATTTTTCCATTGAGTTGTAGAAGAGAAAAAGAGAGGTGAAAGAAAATAATTGACCTGAGTCACACTGCTAATAGGTCGTGGCTCAGGAACTGAAAAATCATGGCTTTTTGCTCTAAAGCTCATCTTGTTGCTCTTTCCTACCTCCTGTTAGAATGAATTTATGGCCATGTAGCTGAGAAATGTGAGCCCAATTTTGTGTGTCACAGAAATTACATGTTAAAATGTTCAACTGTTAGAATTCTACTCATTCTAAGACACAGCAGGCTATGGCTTCTATTTTGACAACAAAATCAATAATTGTTTGATCATTTCTGATGTTACGAAAAGTATAATTTTTTGAATAAATTAGATTTTTAAACTGTATAGACTTCATCATTCTTAACGTAGATTGGAAGACTTTTTTTTTAAAAAGTCTCTTAAAACTTAAATAACTTTTTTCCATTTATAGAAGTCATCTATTATTATTGTATACAATTTTGAACAGATGGGATTTTAGTGTGTTTTTTTTAAAGATTTATTTATTCATACAGAACTGGGGTACAGGCCAGAAATGCAGAGGGTGAGTGGATCCACCAGGGACAGAGACGGGAGCAGAACAGGCGGATCGACGAGGTACACTGCTGAGGGGAGCAGCGGGCGGGCCATGAGAGGTCTGCCACGCCATGTGGTCACCTCCGGGGCAGGTGGGGATCGAACTCATGCAGAAGTGGCTTAAGCTTCTTAGTGCTGTGCTTTAACCCGCTGCGGCACCAGGGAGGGCCCAGGATTTTAGTGTTTTTTAATAAATTTTAAGTCATGCCAAAGTAGTTATATGCACATTTTAGTTTTATAAAATTATGATTATGCCTCATTATATTGTTTTATAACTTAATTTTTGTTAACAGTATATCATGACCATAATCCATATCTATATCCTTTGGAAATACGACTTCTATAGTTTTAGGTTATTCATCAAATAATGTAACCTAATTTATTTGACCAAATACTACTTGTTGGTAAGTAGATGCTTACAATTCTTCCTGTTTTGCATGGTAGAATGCTACTGAGAAAAGGGAGCTTTACTTGAAGCACTTGGAACTGATGAATCCCCACAATGAGAGCAATATTACTGCTCTCCTTCGGCTCTGTACCTAAGAGTGGAGTTGCTAGGTCATAGGGCAGATACATTTGTAATCTTTTGAGAAACTTCTGAACTGTTTTCCATCGTGGTTGCAGCAGTCTGCATTCTCACCAAATGTGTAGTAGGATTCCTGTTTCTCCATATCCTTACCAGCATTTATTGTAAAACTTAAGCTTTTTATTTTGAGATAATTGTAGACTCATATCTAGTTACAAGCAATAGCACAGGAAATCCAATGTTCCCTTTAATCACTTTGTCCCAACAGTAGCACCTAACAAAACTGTAATTCATTACCATGACCAGGATATTGACATGGAACAGTCAAATTATGGAAAAATTCCATTAACAAAAAGATTCCACATGTTGCCTCTTACAACCACACTATTTCCCTCTCTTCCAAATACTCCCCTAAAATACTGGCGATCACAACTGTGTTCTCCAATCCACAGTTTTGTCATTTCAAAAATATTATATAAAATATAAAGTTTTGGCATGGACAGTTTCATTCAGCATATTATTATGGAGATTATTGTAGGTTTGCATATATCAAAAAGTCATTCATTTTTTATTACTGAATGCTAGTCCATGATATGGACATTGCAGTTTAACCAATGCCCATTGACAGATTTTGTTTCCAGGTTTTGGCTTTATACAAAAGCTAATATAACCATTCATGTTTATTATTCTTTATGAAAATATGTTTTCATTTCTCTGGGATAAATGCCAGGAGTGCAATTGCTAGATTTTGTTGGAGTTACAGTTTTTTTTTTTTTTTAAAGAAACTGCTAAATGATTTTCCAAGAGAGCTAAGTCATTTGACATTAGCAATGGGTGTGTGGTTCCATTCCCTTGTGTTCTTGCCAGCATTTGGTGATGTCTCTTTTCTTTTAATACACTCTGGTATTGTACAGTAATGGCTCATTGTGGTTTTATTGCATTTCTCTAGTGGCTGGTGATTTTGAACATTACTTCCTATGTTCAACCTCTTTGGTGCATAACGTCTTTGGTGAAATGTCTCTTCAGGTCTATTTTCCTATTAGCTTTTTTTTTAAACTATTGACATTTTTAGGGTTTTTTACATACTGTAAACACTAGTCATTTGCACATCAGTGGTTTGCAAATATTTCTTCATAGTTTATATAGCTTTCCTTTTTGTACTCTTAATAAGGTCTTGCAGAACAAAATGCTTTAAATTTTAACAAAGTTTTCTCTTTATGGATTGTGGTTGTGTTGTCAAGTCTAAGAACTTTATTCTTAAGTACCAAAGATTTTTTACATTTTTTCTAAATGTTTACATTTTACATTTAAGTAAATGATCCATTTTGAGTTAATATTTTAAATATAGTGCTAAACTAGGTAAAAGTTCATTTATTTGCCTATGGATTCCCAGTTGTTCTAGAGTCATTCATTGAAAAGGAAACTTTTTCTCCATATTTTGCATCTTTGCCAAAAAACAGTTGGGCATATTATGTGAGTCTATTTCTGAGTTTTCTCTTCTATTCCATTGATCTGTGTCTAACACATCACTAAAAGTTTGAATTATAGTGACTATATAATATGTTTTAAAACTGGGTAGATTGATCCTTTTCACCTTTTCTTTTAAAAAATTGTTTCAGTTGTACAATCACATTTCCTTTTCCATGTGAATTTCAGAATAATTTTGATTTTGTATATATATATATATATATTAAAATTTGGGGGCTATCTTGAAAATAGTCACTTACACCTGAATATTAATTTGTTAAAAATTGACATCTTTGTTACATTAAGTCTTTCGAGCCATGAAAAAGACTTAATGTCTATTAAAATCATTTTTTATTTCCTTAAGAATTTTGTTATAGCATATAAATCCTGTTCATATTTTGTTAGCTCTTCCCCTGGCTATTTCATTTTTCTAGCAATTGTAAATGTTAAAATTTAAATTTGGGGTTCCATGTGTTTACTGCCAGTATGTTGAAATAAAATTAATTTCCATCTACGTCATATCCTGGGATTTTAATAAATTCACAATTGTAGAGGAAACTTTGATGATTCCATGAAATTTGCAACATAAACAAGCATGTCACCTGCAACTAGGGAAGTTTTATTTCTTTCTTTCTTGTCTGTATGGCATATTATGACATTGCCTTGCCTTATTTATTTTACTGGCTAGAATTTCCAAAATATGTTGAATGCATGGTGAGGGTGACCATGAGATTTTTTTTTTTTCATGAGCTTAAAGCAAACAGCATTCATTTTTCACCATCAAGTATAACAGTTGTTGGCTTTTTGTAGCTCTTCTTCATACATTGAGGATGTGTTCCTCTATTTCTGATTAATAGGTGCTGAATTTTACAAAACACCTTTATAATCCATTGAAATGATCTTGTGGGTTTTATCCTTTATTCTCTTAATATGCTATATGATGCTGATTGATTTTTATATATTGAACACACTTACAATTCTGGATTACATCCTTTTGATCATGGTATATATTCATTTTATATATTTCTGGATTTTGTTATCAGTATTTTGTTGAAGATGCTTGCATTTGTGTTCATATGGATAGTGGTTATTCTATTCCTGTGATGTTTTTGTCATGATCTGGTATCAGAGAATTATTAATACTAATTGTGTAGTGTCTTTCTCTGAGGAGGAAAGTGCTCTGTCCTCTGTTTTCCTGAAAAAGAGCAGGTTTGTTCTTAAATACATTACTATTCCATAGAATTGTCCACTCAAGCCAACTGCAACTGGAGCCTTCATTTGATAGTGCTTTTTTTTTTAAAGATTTATTTATTTATTCATACAGAACTGGGGTACAGGCCAGAGATGTGGAGGGTGAGAGGATTCACCAGAGACAGAGTGGGGAGCAGAACAGGCAGATCTATGAAGTACACTGCTGAGGGGAGCAGCAGGCGGGTCAAGAGAGGTCTGCCACACCATGTGGTCACCTCCAGGGCAGGTGGGAATCGAACTTATGCTGAAGTGGCTTTAGCTTCTCAGTGCTGTGCATTAACCCGCTGCGCCACCAGGGAGGGCCTCTAGTTTAAGTATTTTATGGTCAAGAGAATAAATGTACTCTCTATAATTTCATTTTTTTTAAGATTTTTGTTTACTTTTGCATACAAGAGCTTGGATGTAAGCCAGAGGTGTGGGGTGTGAGAGTGTTCACCAGAGACAGAGTGGGGAACAGTACAGATAGATCTACCAAAATACACTGCTAAGGGGAGCACAGGCAAGGAAGGAGAGGTCTGCTGTGCCATGTGGGTTAGCAACCTGGCTGGGATAAAAAGAATTTAAAAAAAAAAGAAAAAGAACAGAGAACTATAAAGGAAAAAAAATACATAATCCAAGAAATATCAGATGTAATGAGGAAAAGAAATATGAGAACCATAGGTGTCCCAGAGGGCAAAAAAAGAGAACAGGGAGCTGAAATATGACTCAAGGAGATAATAGAAGAGAATTTCCCAAACATAAAAAAGGAAATGAAAATAGGATGACATCAGACTTCTCTGAAGAAACACTACAGGCACAAAGAGAATGGAGGGACATACTCAACAAACTTCAAGTCAACAAATTCCAACCAAGAATACTCTACTCTGTGTAGCTCTCCTTCCTCATGATGAAAAAAGGAACTCTCCTACACTGCTAGTGGGAATGCAAACTGGTGCAAACACTATGGAAAGCTGGGTGGAGGTTTCTCAAACTGCTAAAATTGGAGCTTCCGTATGATCCTGCAATTCCACTCCTAGGTATCTACCCAAAGGACACAAAAACAATAACAAAAAGATACCTGCACCCATTTGTTTATTGCTGCCCTATTTGCAATAAGGAAGATGTGGAATCAACCCGAATGCCCAAAAATAGATGTCTGGATCAAGAAGATGGAATACTACACAGCAATCAAAATAGATAAACTCATACCATTTGCGGCAACATGGATGGAACTAGAAAAGATTATGCTTAGTGAAATAAGCCAGAAAAAAATTAAAATGCCGGGTGGTTTCACTCACAGCAAGTTTGTAAGGGATGGGGTGGAATACATACCTGCATATATATATATATATATATATATATATATATATACACATATATATGTATATATATACGTGTGTGTGTGTATTATTACTATGTATATAGTAATTGTAATAAAGTAAAAAAGAGCATCAACTAACAATGATAAACCAGAGACATCTATACAGGGGAGGATAGGGAACAAGATCAAAACTTGGGACTATGGTGGTGGCACATGGGTGAAGTGGTGGGAAGTGCACAGGGATTACAACTGAGATGAAAAAATGTACAAAATGAATAATGTAAAAATGTATTTTATAAAATAAAATTTAAAAATGAATCGAGGAAACTATGTAAGCATGGCAGATTGAACAAATTCATTTATCACCACTCACTCCTGAAACCTCACAAATGACAACAAAGAATTTTAAAAGTCATAAAAACCTAAAGGAAAAAGAGAACATGAGAGGAGATGTCAGCAAAAGAGAAATGTCAACACAAGTTTTGTAAGCTGGAAAGCAGAAGGACAGGTGGTAACTGACTTAGCAAAGTAGATAATACTGAAACCTAAGCCTGAAACTGAGGAGAAGCCAAAAAAAAAAAAAAAAAAGAAAGGCAATCCATGCTGCAGAACTTAAGAAACTGTTAGCATTTTAAGACATTAAAAACCTCTTGAGGCAGGGTGTGGGTAGATATGAAAAGAAAGATAGAATGACAGCGATACAGGAACTACAAAATTCCTCATCTGAATTCACTAATGCACTCCAAAGCACACAGGAGACTGGTTTTTTCATTGCTGGAAATATTTATATGGTTAAGTACTAAGATGAGTTGCCACACTAAAAGAAGGATGTAACATGTGCATATTAATGGTGCAAACTTTATTTTCAACCTCACTGATTTTGTATGTCCTTTAATATCAGCACTTCGGGCCCTCCCTGGTGGAGCAACCGGTTAGGATGCAGCACTGCAAGCTGGCTGCAGCCACTTCAGTGTAAGTTCGATCCCCTGCCCGGGAGGTAATCTACATGGTGCAGCAGACCTCTCCTGTCTCGCCCGCTGCTCCCCTCAGCAGTGTACTTCGTCCATCTGCCTGTTCTGTTCTCCACTCTGTCTCTGGTGAATTCTCTCACCACCCCTGCACCTCTGGCCTGTACCCCAGTTCTGTATGCATGAATAAATAAATCTTAAATATATGTCAGCACCTTATAGGAAATTAGAATATTTTCTCTGTGGCAACTAATTGTTTAATAAAAAACACTGACATTTTGGAGTATGAATATGCTAAATTGTAGTCCTCTTTATTTAAAAATCCACAAAGCAGTACATGAGTATATATGCAAATAATTTATAATCACTTTGTTAGTATTTTGCTATTTATATAAATAAGTTATCAAGAACCAGAGATCACAGGGGAGAGGTGATAAAGACATAGAACAAAAAGTGAGCTTGTAGGAAAAAGAGAAATTGTAGGCAACAAAAGGAAACCTAGACTTATCTTTAAGTCTTTCAGAGAGATAGAAATCTACAGTATTGGAGAGGAAGGTAACCTTTCTGAAGCCCTTCTAGGTCCACAGAATGGAAAAAAATAAATTGATATCAGAGATTAGAAAGAGAAAACAAAAACTTTAATAATGTGCATCCACCTTCTGCAAATTCCAATGAATTTATATAATCTCTATAAAAGTGGCAGTATATTCAGGAGGGAAAAATAGAACAAAGGACTCTTCAACTTGAGGAGGAATTTTTCAGATTCAGTCACATATGTATCAAAAACAAACTTTGCAAGCCCTAACTTGGGGTGATAGGATAAAAGGCTGTCCCCACCGTTCAGACTATCAGGTAGTTCCTGTTTGAGGGGATTTATAGAAGTGGGGGAGTCACTCTTGGACCTTCTCTCTATTTATCAGCATAGGTCTCAGAAAAATCCTGTAGAAAACTTTCTTGATCCCACTAACAGCATTTGTTAACAATTGGCTATCTCAAGAGAATATTCATAGAACAAAAAAAGTTTTGGTAATTTAAAATAAGTCTAAGAAAATGAATGCTGAAGGATAAATTTGAGGAAGCTCTTAGAATGTAGAGTAAAAAGGAAATAAGGAGAGGCGATAACTTGAGGAGTGAAGATATACAATTTCTGTATAATAACATTTACACAGACAACAGGGAAATGAAGAAATGGAATTTATCTAATAAATAATGGAAGAAAAAATTATAAAACAGAAGAACATGAGATTTCAGACTGAAAAGGCTCACCAAGTGCTCAGAATAAATATAATAAAAATAGATCATGCAGATAAAAATAGACCTGAAATTTCATAATGAAATTTCAGAGCACCATGGAATCACAGAGGCAATGTTGACTCAACAATAGCACTAGAAGCTAGAAAGCAATGAATAAGTGCTTTCAAAATCTGAGTGAAGATTATTGGCAACTGAGAATTCTATACCCAGTCGACCTTCATGGTATAATTATTAAAGTGATTTTCAGAATTGAGTGTTTCCAATGAACATTTTCTCTTTTAAATAGTCAAACAAGGTTCTTGGAGGCTGTGTTCAATAAAAATAAAGTCATAAAAAATAGAGGAGTGTGGAAAATAGCATTAAGAAGGGTTTTCAGGTTTTTCTAAATGGTGTGGAAATTTTAAAAGGCTCCCTCCCAATGTTGGTTCAATCAGGCCAACACTAGTTTAAAGACAATATCTAGAAACTGTGCTGTAGAATTGTAGCTGCCAGAGAGGGAGGGTGTCTTGTGGTTCAGGTGTGATGTGGTAATGTACATCTGAATAGGTGTGGGCCTACACCTTCAAACCATATACAGTGTTGTATATCAATGTTAACTCAATAAAAAATATGTATATAACAAAAAATAAATGGCTTTAAAAGAAAGGTTGTATAGGATTGCTTTGATTAAAGGGTAAAGCCAAGAATGCTTTACCCAGCAATGAAAAGTTTTTTAAGGAAAGCTGTCCCCAAAATAACAAGGAGATATCTAAGGAAATTGTAAAAGGAATTATATTTTGGCTAACTGCATAGAGAATTTCTCATCCAAGGCAGTCTTGAATGTATTCTGATGAATGGAGAGCAGAATGAAAACCAGGTAGTGTAAATTCACTTAGGAGCTACAGGTAAATGCTGACTTGCAAAAAAAAAAAAAAATGAGGTATCAGGTAAAGCTGGTGTAAACATTCCGCTACTTTTTTTCTTACCTGCACCAAAATAACGTATGCCAGCATGTTTCCCTTACTTACTAAAAACTTACCATTACTTTAAGCTGCCCTATCCTCCACTTAAAGCAATATTAGATCTTGCAGATCGGACATTCACTTTAAACAAAATCAAATCCTGTTCTTGTCACTGCCTTTCAGCTAATTATCAGAGATCTGCTAAATAAATCTATGTGAAGTTGTTAATGACAGATAACAGGCTCATAATACTACTTATCTGGAACTATTTTCCAGGTAGTTACTGGACAATAGTATGGGCCTATTCTCTCATTGCTCATATTGACAGATTACTCATATTGACAAAAGGCCTTCTGATTTAAAATGATATAGTAAGTGAAATGTCTTTCAAAAGCAGGAGTCCTCAGCTCTCCTACACAAAACTGCTTCACCTATGGGCAAAACTACCTGTCAACCTGAATCAATGTGAGTGTATTTTCTGAGATGTGTATTTTCTGTGACTTAATCACAAAGTCATAATGAACCATACACTGCCCAATAAAATGATCAATAATTCAAAATGGTAGAAACATTTTTCAGATTATCACATGGTTGCTCTGGCTTGAAATAATTTTAAACATAATCCCAGACACATTAAAGGTTAATTAATTTGCCACTAGAATATAGTCCAACTTCAAAACTTGGTATGTTTAGAAATAGAGCAATGAGAAATGATTGTGTCCTCTTAAAACTACTTTATATCACGATGCTATTCTGTAATCTGATGCAATATGTCCGAAAAGAAATGTAATGTTACAACAATAGAAAATACAAAGGAGTTATATGTAATCAATTCATTTATATTGGCAATCCAGATCACATTAAAACATGTAGACCAAGGTAATTGGCAACAGAATCATGCTCAGAATAACACTTGAGTCACATCAGGTCATTCTGAGCTAACATACTGGACAATTCCATAACTTTGAAATCTAAGGAAAGCGACAGAGGACTGAGGGATTTCAGTAAACGCAGCAAGTACATATCTCATGTTTAGAGCTATCAAATTCACATTGTGAACTTTAGCACAAATCTCACTGCAGCTCAGGGGGCATGTTCTAATTCTGGTAATAGCATTTACCAAAGTGTTCTGAGGACTTCGCTAAATCTTATTTAAGTCAAAGTGTAAAATCTAATTTAGGGCATTAGGAAGGACATGGAGATAAATACACAAGGTGAGGATATTATTTAAATACTTTGTAATATACAACAAGTCAAGAAACTCTTTTTGGTATGCTGGGTAGAATGGCAAGAACCCAATATTCAATGGCACATTCTCTAAGAGGCAGGAGGTAATGATGCCACAACATTCCACAAATGTCCTTTCACACGGTAAAAATATTCTGACAGTCACTCTGCCCAAACCTTCCTATTCATAACACTGTCAGCTGGCGTGTCACTCAGAGTGACAGGAAAGGAGAGAGGGAAAGATGATTGTGGTGAAGAAGATGGTAGGAATTAAATCACTGCCTGGTGAACAGGCTAGATACACCTGAACTGTCTGTGATCTCACAGAGGGTTGACACACTCCTGACACAAATGGCGAAGGGGTAGAATATTTCACTTGCTTCAAGAAATGGGTAGTCCAAAATTTAAATGATTGTAAATCATTAGTAAATCATTGAAAATAGAGTGTCAAAAAATGGTAGATCCCGAAGGGGTCTTGGTGGCAAGGGCCGTTACCAGTGATTTTCTTTTTCCAACATGGGAGCTCAACATCCAATTAAAATTTTCAGAGAACTTCAGTATATTAAACCAATAAAAAAGATCTGTTTCCACTGAAGGGGTGTTCTGGACCTTCATTCTAATTCCCCTTAATCACCATAGTCATCTCTGAGATATCCCTAAGGAATTCCAGTACTCTTCAGCATGCTCTTGACTATTGACACCTCGAAGCCCAAAATTGTGTCCAAGATCTGCCCCCCCCCCCCGTGAATTAATGTCATGGAGATGTCTCTCCATGTCTGTTGACCCCCAAACCTCTGCACAACTCCCAGCACTACATCACCTGTGTTGTAGCATGTGGTGCTCCTTGGTTCCTCAAATGAACACTTGACATTATTATCTCTAACTCACGGAGCTTATACCCAAAGCAGAAAAGATTTGCGGTAATCGAAATATTTAAGAATATAGAGTAGGGCCCTCCCTGGTGGCGCAGCAGGTTAAAGCACAGCAATGAGAAGCTAAAGCCGCTTCCGCATGAGTTCCATCCCCGCCTGCCCCGGAGGTGACCACATGGCGTGGCAGACCTCTCCTGACCCGCCCGCTGCTCCCCTCAGCAGTGTACTTCGTCAATCTGCCTGTTCTGCTCCCTACTCTGTCTCTGGTGAAGCCTCTCGCCACCCCTGAGCCTCTGGCCTGTACCCCAGTTCTGTATATACAAATAAATAAATCTTTAAAAAAAAAAGAATATAGAGTAGACATAAATGTAAGTGAGGTTTATTTCAAAGAAATGTTCACAATGTCAGAAACTGACTATGGTTAGTTTTAGGATAGTGTAACACAGTTGCTACAGAATTTGTTTTTCTATCCTGTTAAAATTCATTAACTAATTCATTGCAAGTTCTTAAAGAATCTAATATGTTTGCTTTATTTTTAAGTTTCCCTTGCTTTTTGAAAGGAGTCTTTGGTATGATTTGGTTATTTTCTAGAACTGGGAATGTTCAACAATTTTTTCAAACTAATGGTAATAGCATCCCAGACCTCCAAAATAACCTTCTAAATCTTACCAAACAGGAATTTCACTTTCATACAGCAGGGAAACCTAGAGCTTCTAAAGGAACATTCTGTGGCATATTCAAAAAGCATCCATGATGTGCAGTGTAAATCATTGTCTTTTAAAGTATATTTCTTAGGAACTTACTTGTCTTTTGTAAAAAAAAATATTGCCAAAACGCCCACTGTATATTTGGTTATACTAAGCTTAAACTGTGTAAAAATATAAGTGTGACCAGCTGTGAAGTTTAGTTTTCATTGACAGCAAACCCCAGAGTCTTGTATTAGTTACCTTTGTTTCATAAGAAAAAAAATGAATAGTTTTGCTTTAGGGCATCTTGATGACCAAAACAATCTCATTGTTTCATTGCAGACTCTATTAATAAAAGGTGGCAATAGGGCAAATCCACAAAGACATTTTCCCTTGACATGACCATGTAATAATGGCTTCTTAAGACACAAAATCAATTTGATTTTGTATTTGTCTCTACTCCTTCTTTCTGAATAACCCTTTCTTGGCCTGTGCTCAGGAGTGTCACAGTTACAGGAATTACTTTTCTCTGGAAGGTGACCTTTTTTTGGTTTGGGATTTCTTATTAGGCAGCCTGAGGAGTTCCTGGCCCTTCTTCTCTGACTCTGGGTTCTTTTCTTTCAATATGTGGAACAGCTTTGATTTTGTTTTAGGTCTGTTTGGTTTTGAAGCAATATGACAAAGTGACCCAAGATGTCTGATATTCATACACACAGCTGTCTGAGAATTTGTGTTAGCTCTATGATTGCTCCTAGTTCCAATGTGCCATTCTGGGGGCTTCAGTACTTTCGCAGGACTTGAGGGAGTTAGGTCTCTTCCCACTTGCCTGATGTCTGGAAAGTCCTTTTGCTTTTGGTTCAGTTGAGATAAAGTTGACTCATTTTAACCGGTGCCTTTATTAAGAAAGCTAAAGGAAAAGAAAGCAAAATCAGAAATATAGCAAGAGATAATACCTCAGAGCAAACCTGTTATTTAAAAACCAATTTTGTTTAATTTGGCTAGTGAAGTTTCAAAGAAAGATCTCATTTCTTTACCTCACTCTCTAGGGAAGAAAAAAGTAAGGTAGAAGAGCAAGAAAAGAGTTAAAACACCCTATTCAGACTTCTAATCTGGGATAGATTTGAATTAATGCCATATTTAGATGGGCAGGATTCTTATTTTCTTTAAGAACTGATTTTCTATTCCTTTCTGGACAGGAGACCTTCATCTCATTGTCTCTGACCTTTGGTTATGGTTGGCCGATGCCCATACTCGCTGGAGTCCTACTTCACTCAGATCATACTCAGTTCTTAGTGCTCTTTAAAAGAAAAATGAATTCTTATTTAAGGTATCAAAGATTTCTTCAACTGCCAGTTATCCATTTTCCAGTTACCCCGTTCACAGATCTCCTTGGCGAGTTTTATGACTATACTTTTCTGGGTCATAGGTCACATTGTTATTTTTTTTATAAACAGATTCACCAACTACTTGACTTCCTTTCTTAATGTTCTAATCATGTTAGCTACTTCAAATTACCAGAGACTATTTACATCTTTTGGTTTTGATTTTTATGTTAATTGATGTAACATTGGTTTACAACTATTTGACTTAGATGTATAGACTCACACCTCTTCAGGTGTATGTTATCACACCATATCCACCACCAATGCACCCATGGTCCTCTACCACAAGCCTTTGCATCCTCTCCCCACTTAGCTCTCCCCATCTCTCCATCTAGTGGAGTCAATTCTGCAGTCAGATTTCTAGGCTTTGTTATTTTGTCTCTTTCTTTTGGATGGTATTCTGGGTTGTTTTTCAGGAATGCCCACTAAGTTCCATTTGTCCTCAGTTCATTTGCAGAGTAGAGATCAGTGGCATGCTCTCAGCCCAATGGATGGCCAAGACATACCAAGTTACTTGGTTTCTCCATGTCCCCAGGGAGTAATGTTCCAGAACCATGACCATACTATTCTGATGGCAAAAATTCTTTACACAATCACCAGATATAACGATTTTTAACAAAGCTAATGCTTCTCATAACCACAGATGTCATGCTACTGAAATTTTAAGAGTTTACCTAAGCACTTGTTAATTCAAACTGTTCTGTTAAGACATAATCCACTGAATTCTAAAAAGATGCTGGTGGAGAAAATCCACCCACACAGCACTGGTTAATTTGACGGGGTCACTCTCATAGAAAGTACTTCTCAACTCTTTGACCTATCCTTTCCTTAAATGGGCTCTACAGAAATGAATGCAGACTGAATTGAACAAAAAATAATAGTACCCCTATTCACAAATATGCATAATTAAATGTAAATAATATGTGAACTTAGTCATCAAAACAGAAGCTACATAACTCAGAAATATAGCTCCTCAGTAGAGAAGTATGTTTAACATATTTCATAAACAAAGATAAGGAAACATGTCACAGATTACTAGCTTGGTAATAATATAAAAACATATACATAATTCTTTTTATTTCATTTTTTAAAATATAATAGTTTATTTTTACATCACTTTGTGCCTTTTTTCCAGCTCAGTTGTAATCCCCATGGGCTTCCTATCACCAAATCATCTGTGTGCCGTCGCCAAAGTCCAGTGCACTCCCCTCCCCATTTCTGACCCTATTCCCCATTCCACCCCTGTAAAATGTCTCTGGTATATAGTTGTTCATTATTGTTCATTATTATTATCCGCCCCCCGTCCTTTATGTCCCTGCTGTGAGTGAGACCATCCAGTGTTTTTCTTTTTCTTTCTGGTTTATTTCACTAAGCATGATCCCTTCCAGCTCCAGAGAAATCACTATAGGTGTTTTTGTGGGTACAACAAAACATGGCAGCTTGAGATCAACTTCCTGGATTTTCAAAGGCTAATTTGGTCATTTGGGCACATCTCTCACCAGTCAGAAATTATTAGTTATTTTCTCTTAATATTCATCCTTCCCACCTCTATCCATTGTCCATGCTAAAGGCAGAATGATCATTTTAAAAATTTGAATCTGACCACATCACTCTTTTGAGTACTCCTGTAATGACTTTCCTTTGCATTTACAATAAAATCAAGAATCTTTAACATAGCCCTACATAATCTGGCCCCTCCCTGCTACTCCCACCTCATCCTTTGCTACTGCCCAGCTCCTTCTCTGGGTTCCTGTTGCACTGACACTACAATACTGCAGCATGCCTTGCACATTCATGGAGATGTTCTTTCCGAACACTCTTCCACCTACCCTTTCCATGACTGGCTCCTTCTCCGTACTTTCCACCACAGCTTAAATATTGCCTCCTCAGAGAGGACTTCTCTTGCTCAAACTAGACAACCCAATTAAAGTTTGTAAACTAGTTACTTGCGCTGCGTAGTCTGTTTCTTTCATAAATTTGAGTAATTATACATCTATTTGGCTATTGTTTTTCTACTATACTGAAAGTCTACATGAAGGCAAAGACGGTATCTATCTTGCATTTGTAACAATGTAGTATCTAGTTCTCCAATAAATAAATGAAAAGCAGGATATTTGTTGCCAAATATACAGTTTTTTAATTTTATGGGGACTAAACCTGAGAGAAGAAAGCAAACATTGTACAAAAATGAACAGTAATGTAAACTATATATAAATAAGTAAATTTCTGTAAATTACAGTTTTCTTTAAATAGAGAAAACAATGTTAGTCAGTGCAAAGCAAAAACATGATCTTATCCATATTTGTAAATTTGAGTACAACTATAGAATTTTTTTGAAAGAAACAAATATAATTTTAGATAGCCTCAACATAAAATATTTCGTGATATCCTTGATTAAAAAACTAAATGGGGCCCTTCCTGGTGGCGCAGCGGGTTAAAGCACTGCACTAAGAAGCTAAAGCCACTTCCGCAGGAGTTCAATCCCCGCCTGCCCCAGAGGAGATCCACATGGCGTGGCAGACCTCTCCTGACCCGCCCGCTGCTCCCCTCAGCAGTGTACTTCTGTACCCCACTCTGTCTCTGGTGAAACTCTCACCCTCCACATCTCTGGCCTGTACCCCAGTTCTGTACGAATAAATAAATAAATCTTTTTTAAAAAAAAACTTTGCTCTAAAAAAAAAAAAACTAAATGTACATCTGTTTAAAAGATGATTTCTCTTCAATTTTGTGCCTATTGATTGCAAATAATTACCTTTTCCTGTGCAAATATCATTTGATATATGGTAAATAAATTTCTAAGTTGCATTTTGGTCCTAAACATATTGTAAATTAAAGGATCTGAAGTTACCATCAATTTGTCTCCTTTACTTTCAATATAAAAACTGCCAACAGATTACTATGATGCTACACGGAACTGTGCAAATTAGGGTAATACCTCAAGGAAATAGAAACTTAAAATTATGTTTTAAAATATTGCTTCGATCTGAGGGTAGGAATGGTGAAGTACCTGTTTTAATCTGAAATCTAAAAAAAAAAAAAAATCCGGAGAAAGTGCTAATCTACAAAGCATTAAAGGCTATCTGAAGTATTTCAAACCTTTTTGTGTATACATTCACTATACGAAAAGGAAGCATTGAAAAGAAATTCTTGTCAATGAACACTATACCCATTAACTTTCCCTAGGAGCTACAGACTGTCAAGGACTCTGACTTTCTGGTAACACTAATTGAAAATAATCCAGGAGCCCAACAGGAAAGTAACAGCTGCCACGACACAAATCCTTTTATCACTGTGCTAACACATCTCCAAAATGGCACATGCCCGAACGTGTGGTGAAACACTAAGCCCTATTTCACTTTTAGGCTCTAGAGTCTGTTACATTTATTTTTCTTTTCTTAATCCATGAGCCAGTACCATACTGTTTTAGTTAATGTAGTTTTTATACCAGGCTCTATCATTTCCTGGAGCAAGTTATCCTCATTAGTCTTCTTTACTCAAAAAAGATTTGCTACTCTTGGCTACATATTCTTTAGGATAGAGTTTTTCATATTTTGTCAAAATATGTCAAAATATGTAAATAATCTCTGGGATCTCTACTGTAAATGTTCTTAAAGTGTGCATTAATTTCACAGGAATTAGCAACTACACTATTTTATTAGGTGTTCTGTAGCTTTTTTTCATATATGTTCATATATGTCCTGCCATTTCATTACCTATTGAGATTAATTCTAGACACATTCTAAGTTTTGGTATTTTACCAAAATGGATTTTTCACTGTGTTTTCTGTTTGCTGAAATGTTTAGGAGAAATTGGTAAACTCTTGGGCCTTCCTGATGGTGCAAGGGGTTAAAGCACAGCACTATGAAGCTACCTGCAGCCACTGCATCCTGTGTTCCATCCCCAGCCAGGGAGGTAAACCACATGGTGTGACAGACCTCTCCTTGCCCCCTGCTGCTCCCCTCTGTCTTGTTCCCCACTGTCTCTAGTGAATCCTCCTCACACCCCCCAGCACCTCAGGCCTATAGTCCAGTTCTTATATGCATAAATAAATAAATCTTTAAAAAAGAAATTGATAAAATCTTTAATTCTTATGTGATTAATTTCAGTTCTCTTGGGTCAGGGTGCCATCTTACTAGCAGATAAGAATTGTGGTTTTTGATTTCTAGCAATAATGTCTCTTATTTCTGCTTGCTGCTTTACTGTATTGGGTAGAAAATTTTTTAAAAAAGAAATAAAACCATGATGGTAATAGCAGGCCTTCTTACCTTGTTCCTGGTTTAAATCAGAATGCATTTATAGTATTTTATCATTCCAGCAGATGCTAGATGTTGATTTAGGATAGATATTTACTATCCCAGTAAGGAAAACATATATTCTGTGTGAATAATATATTCTCTGTGAATTGACATGCCATCCTTCCTCTCCTAATTTTCTCCATATTGTTCCAAATTTAGCATATGCAATGCAGAAAAGCACATATTACTCTTTAAAAGTAAAGCCAGTTTGTCATATTTAAAAGTCTTTTAAAATATTTTGAAGTGAAAGGTCAAGACCTGTTTTAAAAACAGCCTGCATTGAAAGGAGAGCTGGTAGAGATCTGTAGCAGATTATAAAATATTCAACCTGAAGCACTATGATAATGAATCCTCTTTTTATGGATGTGAGCCATTCATCTTGAAGAAGGGAAGTCAATTAAGTGAGTTGGTAACTTGGTTTCCACAAGGAGCTTTTCTCTGATTAGAAGCAAGGCAGTTAGGAGAAAAATAAACACAAAGGGGAGAGAATCTTGCTGTGAATATTAAAGAAAAGGAGGCCAAGAGCAGCTATTGCCCTCCAAATCTAATTAGCAGCACAAAGAAAGTAAGTTGTTTCCAAGAGGGTAGAAAAGATAAAGGCTTTTGACACCTGTATGAGAGAGAGGGGAGGTTGTGCTTGGAGATTTGACCATTGTTAGTTTGAAGATTGTTTGTTAAAGCAGTTGCTGAAGAAAACCGCCAGCCTTTGTCGGGATGCTGTGAAAATACAAAGTGCCAAACATTTTCAGTGCCTGGAAGCGTTATAGCTGAGAACTGTAAATGTTTTCTTGAACATGGAAGGAAACGTCAGGCCTTACTTAGGGTGATTAATAACAGTTGAGCTCTGTGAAGAAAAGAAGCCGAACTTAGTAGTGGTAATACTATTTCTTTTTATTTCATACAGCTTATATTTCCAGTCTTCCACCTACTTGATGTAATGAGTGTTAAGTATTTACCTTCCTTTTTCCCTGCTCTTGTAAACAAGGTCTTTATTCATTCCAACTTTGGATATCATATTTCTAAAACACATTTCGGTGAAACATTCCTTCACTATATATATGAACTATAGTTGTAAAACTAATAGGCATTTTTTAATATTTTAATTGAAACATTTAAGGACATTTACTAATATTGCCTACCGTTTTGTACTACTGGAATTATTGATCATCTGACTATTACTTTTTGAATTTAAAAACTGGATAATTTAAAATATAATTTTTAATACATATTCATTATGACAAATGCAAAAATATAAAAGTGTATAAAGTGAAATTTGACAGTTGTTTCCATTACTTAAATCATTACCCCTTTGTAGCCTCTGTTAGTGTTTGCTGTGCATTCTTTTTTTATGATTTACTTATTTATGCATACAAGAGTTGGGGTATAGGCCAGAGGTGGGGGTTGGGGCTTTGAGGATTCACTGAGACAAAGTAGGAAGCAGAACTGTAGGATCTACTGAAATGCACTACTGAAGGGAGCAGCAGGAGTGACAGGAGAGGTCTCCGGAGCCATGTGGGTCACCCCCCTGGCTGGGAATACAATTCAGGCTGCAGTGTCTGCTCATAGCTTGACAGTGCTGAGACTTTAACCCCTATGCCACCAGGGAGGTCCCTGCTGTCTATTCTTTAAGGTTTTTCCCACTCATATGGCAACATACAAACTCAAACATACTTTTGGGCTTTTTCAGTGTGATCATATAATATAGATTTTTTCTGTCAGTTGCTCTTGCTCCCACATAATTGATACCTTTCCATATCTATACAGTCATATTTTCCCCATTTCTAGGTCAGCTTCACAATTGTACTAACCAATAAACAAAACTTAATACGCCGCATCTGGTGGTAACTACTGGCATTGTTAGCTAAAGTGTTTAGATAGTGATTTTCAAATTGTAGCACATATCAAAATTGTACCACAGAATTGTCTTCTCAGTCAGTCCTCTGGGGATGAGTTATAAGTTTCTTGAGAACAGGGTTCTGAAATTGAGGGAATAGACCTCTTCTGAGGACTGCTACATCTCCCAATTACACTCAACAAAGTGCCTATTTGCCACTCATTAACTCTTTACAGTTGTCCTCATAAACAGACTAGGAAGAGAACCCATAAGCCCCTGTGTTTGTAAACCATAGCTCAGAGCATGGGTTTTCAAACTGTAGAGTACACAAAAATTATCCAAGGGATTGTTAAACACAGATTGCTAGGCACCAAGTCCTGAATTACTGTCACTGTCTCATGAAAGCAACAGGTAAACAAATAAGTATGTTAATTTGAAGTAACAATTGTTTGTGTCACTGTCTATGATTCAGAGGAATAGGTTCACACCGCTTCAGATGGGCATCACCACACCCCACCATCCTTTATAGTAAACTATTCTGTGCCTCCCTATTTTGTTACTATTCTTCCCCCCTCTAGGGGCCTCAATTCTGTTGTCATTGCCAGACTTTATTTTGGTTTAGTTCTGTCAGTTCCTTTCATTTGTTCTCTATATTCCATGTGGGTACATTTCTGAGCTTTTTGTTCTGTTCCAATATTCTATTGACTATTTTGAATCTTTGCCTATCCAAGGGCACATTAGATTCAGTTCATCAATGTCCACAGAATATCTTAGTAATATTTTGGTTGGAATTGCATTGAATCTATAGATCAAAATCTGGAAGAACTGACATCTTTGCAATATTGCATTTTCCTGTCCACACATAATCAAATGCATTGTTGCAATTATTATTTCAAACTGCTTTCTATCAGATCAATTAAGAAAAAATATATATTTTATTCAGCCTTCACTTATTCATTCTCTAGTACTTTTCCTTTTTTTATGCAGATCCAAGTTATGATACATATCATTTTCCTTCTCTCTAAATAACTTCTTTTTGCATTGCTTGGAAGAAACGTATCATAACTAACAAGAAAGTTTCTCCATTTTATTTTTAATATAAGAAAGTCTTTACTTCTCCCTTACTTTTGACGTATAATTTTGCAGATTACAGAATTCTAATTTGGTGGATTTTACTCTCAACAACACTTTGAATATTTTATTCCACTCTTTTGCTTGTGTTGTTTCTGAGAAATCAAATGTAATTCTGATCTTTGCTCCTCTACAGTAAGTATTTTCATCCTGTGACTTCTTTCAAGATTTTCTTTTCTTTGATTTTTGTAGTTCAAATATAATAAACATGGTTGTGGTTTTTTATAAAGATCTATTTTATTTATTTATGCATAGAAGAACTGGGGTGTAGGCCAGAGGTTTGGGGGTGGAGATGAGAGGATTTAGCAGAGACAGGGTGGGAAGGAGAACAGGCAGATCTACTGAAATACACTGCTAAGGGGAGCAATGGAAAAAACAGGAGAGTTCTGCTATGCCATATGTTAGCTCCTTGGCCAGGAATCGAACTCAGGCAGCAGTGGTAATAGAGATATAATGTTGAGACTTAACCCCTAGGCCACCATGGAGGCCCCCCTAGATATAGTTTTTGTTATTATTTATCTTGCTCGGTGTTCTCTGAGCTTCCTGGATCTGTCAATACATACCTGTCAACCATTTGGGTAACAATCTCAGTCTTTATTGCTTCAAGTATTACTTTTGTCCCTTTCTTTTTTCTTTTTCAGTTACTTACATGTGTGTTTCTGTAGTGGTCCCACAGTTCTTGGATGTTCTTCCAGTCTTTTTTCTCTTCTCATTTCCAATATGAAAGTTTCTATTGAGATAAGCTAAAGTTTGATGATTCCTGCCTCAGTCTTGTCCAATCTTCTTATGAATCTACCAAAGAGATTCTTTTCTGTTTTTTATTTTATTTTATTTTATCTCTAGCATTTCTTTTCTACTCTTTGTTAGAATTTCTGTCTTCTTGCACAGCACATGTTGCATGTTATATATTTTATACAATATAGACTTTAGCATATCAGTCACAGTTGTTTTTTTTTTTTTAAGATTTATTTATTTATTCATACAGAGCTGGGGTACAGGCCAGAGATGCGGAGGGTGAGAGGATTCGCCAGAGACAGAGCGGGGTACAGAACAGGCAGATTGACAAAGTACACTGCTGAGGGGAGCAGTGGGCGGGTCAGGAGAGGTCTGCTGCGCCATGTGGATCTCCTCCAGGGCCAGCGGGGATCGAGCTCATGCAGAAGTGCCTTAAGCTTCTTTGTGCTGTGCTTTAACCCACTGCGCCACCAGGGAGGGCCCAGTCACAGTTGTTTTTAATTCCCAATCTGACAATTCCAACATCTCTACCATATCTGAGACTTGTCCTGCTGCCTCAACATTTTTCTCAATGGTGGTTCACATTTAGTAATGTGGTGGTAACGTGCAGAGGAAGGCAAGCATTCTATAAACGTAGGATTAGAATTGAGTCTTTTGTGAGCCTGCATTTCTGGACTGGGTCTCTCCCCACTCCCCTGTTTTCAGCTCCTTAAGTGATACAGAATGTAAAAACTGCAGTTTGAATATTCCTTTTTTCCATGTGGAAGACCAGAGGGGCTGAAGTTGTGTATTTCCTCTTCCCTTGGCTAGTTACTTTCTGAAAAGAAAACCATTAATTTAAGCTCTAGTAAAACAACTTCTCTTGGCAGGCCTTACTAAGAAGAATAGAATTTCCTGGCTTATTTCAAAATGGTTACTTTTCTATTCTCCCTGCCAATAGCAAGAGGTATTTTTTTTTCTCTGCTATCTACTGCTAGAACTAGGTCAAACACCTAGAGACAAGAATCACTAAATCTTGGGACCCCCAACTGTGACTGAGTCTTACTGAAGTTTTTACCTCTCAGACGTGTCCACATGACATCTGTCAGTCACAATCCAGACTTCCTACCCTATCACTGGCACTTCAGGGGGTTCTGCTTGTGGTTTCTCTTCTGATAAATTGAGATTCTCTGTACTGGCCAATTTTCACTCCAATTTTTTTTAAAGATTTGTTTATGTTATGCATATGGAGCTGAGGTACAGGCCAGAGGTACGGGCCGTGAGAGGCTTCACCCGAGACAGAGTGGGGAGAACACAGGCTGATCGATGAAGTACACTGCTCAGAGGAGCAGCGGGCGGATCAGAAGTGGTCTGCAGTGCTATGTGGATCACCTCCGACGTGGGGATCAAACTCATGCTGAAGTGGCTTTAGCTTCTCAGTGCTGTGCTTTAACCTGCTGCGCCACCAGGGAGGGCCCCAATTGTCACTCCAATTTTGAGGATAGTAATTTATCCTATGATCTCACTTCTTTGATGGGTCTAATGAAAGTAATTAGCTTTTCAGTTTGTTCTACATTTTGTTAGGATGAAGTGGGGCCTCTATAACAAAAATGTCATAGACTAGGTAGCATAAACAACGAAGATTTATTTCTCTTAGTTCTGAAAGCTGGGAAGTCCATGACCAAGGTGCTTAAATATTCAGTGTCTGATGAGAACTTACTTGCTGGTTTATAGACAGCCACTTTTTCACTATGTCCTTACATGGTGTAAGGGGTGAGGAGACTCTATAGAATGTCTTTAAAATAAAGACAATGCAAACTGATTACACTTGCAAGGATTCCTCCCTTATAACCAACCCTCCTCCTAATGGCACCACCTCCAAATGTCATACTGGAAATTTGGTTTCAAAATTTGAGTTTGAATAGGAAATGAACATTCAGTCTGACACTAGGCTACCTGAATTGTTATCAGACCTGTAAATACAATTAAAATTAAATGATATTCCAATCCAGAGAATATGCTGTTATCTTATTCTATTGCAGAGAAATCAGTGATTTGGTCAATGGTGCTTACACCTGATATCAACACCTACAAGAAATCAATGTCATAACTAACGCCAATATTCAGGAAAATGAAATACCCCTTAAAAGTAGACTGTCCTACAATTCCATGCAGAGTCAGCATTTATCAAGTGTAGGTTTTTGAACAAAGTTCCCTTGAAACAGATATATTTCATTCATTCACTTGCTACTTTTTTTCCTGTTTTGGACAACATTGCTAAAATTTTTCCACTGTTTGGATCATGAGGTAAAAAACCTCCCAGACCTGGAGGCACAGGCCTGAACGCAGGGGCCTTTCCCAGTTTTGACTAGTGGGACGGCAAGACCCTTCTGCTAAGTAAAAAAATGCCACTTCTTTATGGACCCATTTTGACTGGTAAAAGTCTTGACAGCCTTTTATGTTTGAGTGCTTATAGAAACTGTTTTTGCTTTCTATTCTTTGTTGTTTAGTTTCCATTAAACTTGCTGTGCCAGGCAATCTCACCAGCCATAATGATTGCCTAGAGGCAGTCCCAGGAAATAGGTAACACTCCGTGTCATGGTAACTTCGCCCTCAGAACTGCTTCAGAAAGTCTCACCGCAAAGCTGCCTTTTTCCAACTAAGTGATGGACATGCTTCCTTTTAAGCCAGATGCTATATTATTAATTTGTTGCAAGAAATACTATTATTAGCAAGATTGGCCTTACAAAAAGATGAGGCAGGCATCCTCATAGTGTTATTTCAGAGACAACAGGAAGGTGCCCTTTGCCAAAAATATCTCTTCAGCTTGCTCTGTGAGGCTTGAAATCATTTAATGACGACTTTGCATTCTCTTTCAGAATTAAAGATAAAGAAGATAAATCAAATACCCTTGGGAGAGAGAACTGGGCTCCCATAGCATTTGGCTCATATCTTGATAATAACACTTAATTATGTTGCTTTATAATTTATCTGTTTGCTTGTCTGTCTGCCCCCATGAGGTTGTAAATTCCTTGAGGGCAGTGGCTATGCCTCACTTATTCTGACTCCTCAGGATTTTTACCAGCTCCTGGCAGAAAGTAAACATTCAGTAAACAAAAAGGCAAAGGAAAGAATTGATGACTGAACTATTTTTTTATTTGCCATGATGGCTAAAGAACTGAGGTGTGGGGAGGAGCCCTTTCCTGGAAATAGGATGGAAGAGAAAACCACCCTCAGGGCCCCAAGAGGTGCAGGGAGAGAATAATGACAGCCACAACTATTGAATGAATACAGGGTGTTAAAGAGACTGTCATCTTTTCCTAATTCAGGGTTACTTGTCCATTGACTTTTCAAGGCACTACAGCTGTCATTTGATTAAGAAAAAAGTTAAGCCATTGTTGAAATGCTTCATTTCGCAAGAAGCTAGAAAGACCTTAGCTGAGTTTGCCCCCAAGGACTGAGCTCTGTTGCTCTTTTGGAAAATTAGCCCTCACTGTAGGAAGTGATTTGTGAGCAGTTCGGGAGAAGACTAACATAAAAGTCAAACCCTGTGTGAAATGAAAGCTTGTCGAAAGTCCAGATCTATATTGGGAAAATTTAAAGCCGCAGCCTGGCTAGTTCATTCTTATGTTTGGTCTTTACATATGTGTTACTCAAATGACCCAATTTTCAAATTAGGTAAGCCCACAGTATACAAACCAAAGGGAAACCCCATAACCACCCAACATTTAGCCCTTAAAAATCACCATGTATGTTGATGGCTATGGGTGATTTAGTGATGGGAAGCCCACAGGGGTTATAACTGAGATGGAAAATAGCATAAAATGATGTAAAATAAACTATTATGTTATTTTAAAAAATCACCCTGTAATTCATTCATTCTGCAAGTATTTATTGAACATACCATGAGAGAGGCAATGTGCTAAATGCTGAGCATATAGTAAATAGTAAACAGACCAACAAGGCTGTGTCATGCCCCATGTCTGACTCCCCATCCATGTGAACCCCTAATCCTGAGTAAGAAGGATCATGGGATAGAATCACTGCCGGGGATGTCTGTGGCACAAAGCACTTGTTAATAAAACACAATGTTTTTTTTATATCATTCTTTTATCAGAACAGCTGACACGAAGTAGTTGGATCATTGAGAATCAACGTTGGTCAGGAAAACCTTGGACACCTTTGAGAGACTATATTTGGCAGAACATCTGGCTGTGTGTTGGAGGTTTAGGATTTAGGCCTTGCACTCTGGTTAACTTCCTATGAACATAAGGCATATCAGTTACAGCCCACGTGTGCATTTCTTCGAAGGCAAGGTAAGAATCATCTTTCCTGCTATTTCTGTAACATAAGATGATTTGATGGTAAGATTTATGTTAGTACGTAGGATTAAACATTTGGGCACAGTTAATATATGCCAGTCATGTACTAAGTCTTTTATGCAGCCTTATTTAATGAATTCAAGCCAATGAGATTGTTATTATTTTCAGTTAGCTCACAGGTGGATAACAGCTTAGAGAGTCTAGGAGAGTTACTGATAATCACACACTAACTGAGATATAGGATTCAGGCTCAAAATTGTTTGATTCCAGAGTCTTAGCTAAATGTGAAAGTCTAAATACAACTGGACTGTTTAGCATGTTAGATTTGAGTCAGATATTAACAACTAAGCATAAATTAATTTACAATATCCTGAGTCTGGAATCTAAAGGGGAAAAATTAGTCAAATCATATTCTACTTGACATACCTCAACTTACTCTATGCTATCACTGGAAAAGATCTGATGACAAAATTTACTCTAAGACACTATTGCCTGAAAAAGATGGCTCAATTTGTTATCCTGTACAAGGTCACTGAATTATAACAAGAGACATGAGCCATAGGAATAATGAAGAAGGCATTTTTAGACTTGGGAGTCTCCTTTAACACTTTGTATTATAATCATAGGCAATCACATATTCAAGGCCTCTAGAAGCAACATTGCCAGACTTCACTTTACTGACTTGCAGAAGCTGGAACAAAGATTACAGATCAAAATTTGGAAGCATGTTCAGAAGTTTGAGCCATGCCTTATCTATGTACATAAGAAACATTTCTTGAGGATCATTTCTTGTGTGAAATATTGTTATAAGCACCATTTGTTTTTGTTTTATAAGCAGTATTTTATTTGATGCTCATAGCCACCCTCTGAAATAGGTATCATTCATTATACCCAGTTTTACAGGTGCATTAACTGAGAATTAGAGAGCTTAGATAATTTGTCAGGATATCATAGCTAGTAAGTGTACCATTAAAATCATAAATACTCTGGGCTATGTAGTTGGTTTCCAAGCCAATAGTCATTTCTCATACGTTCTCTCCTTAATGATCTCCAACATTGCCCTGGGGGCAATATGTCCAGACCTAAGTGATGAATCATAAATTACTTAAGCCAATAATGGCAATCCTGTACTGTACTCTTTGGCCAATGAATAAAGTTATTCTGGGACTTCTGAAAATAGCATGGAAGGAAAAGCCTACTTTGATGCCACTGCGGCCCTCTTTAATGTAATGATGTGATGCTTGGAGCTACAGCAGCCATTTTCAGGCCATGAGGGAAGATATAACTAAGTCACTGAGGAAGGCAGAGTGGAATGGGCAGAGTCACGTGGCTCTTTAATGACACTGTCAATATGCCAGGTCAACTCTGGAGCCATTTCCTTCTTGTCTGCCCTGTTGTTCAGCTGATACCAGTTAAGTGCTCTACTATTTGCCAGAGCATTTTCAACAACTAGTATAAAATAAAGTATATGATAAAAGTCATGAGAATCATGCACCAATTACCGGCTAGTTGAAAGCAAGAAGAGCTCCTGTAGACTGAGTTGTAAAGGAGAGGTACGCAAATAAAGATGTGTTGGATCTTGATGGATGGTGGCTGTTTCTAAAGACAAAAGGGAAAGGAAGGAAAGAAGGGAGAGAAGGAGGGAAGGAAGGAGAGAGAAAGTATTTCAAGTTGGCAGCATGTTTTTCTCATTTGCTGTGCTAGCTCCAGATTCCAGCACTGTTCACAGGACAAAGTGGGCTCTCTACACGATTGTGAAATGACTTGATAAATAAGTAAAGACACAGAGGCAAGAAAGCGAAGTGTATGTTAGACAGATAAGAGACCAGGAAAAGAGTATAAAAGGTGGGCAGTGGTAGGAGTTAATGCAGATCACAGCTAGAGGACGTAGGAGTGAGGCTGTCTCTTGGGCGATTGACCTTTTCCCATAAACATTCCCTCTCTTCCCAATTCTACAGTAATAAAATCAAACAGGGGAGTTGACATGATGATTTTGAGAATATCAAGTATATACCTGGGTGTGGGTCAGAATCATTGGTGTTCAGCCTGAGAAAACCAAATATCACAGACAGTATTAAAATAAAGTATTTAACACCTGGAAGAGTAAAATATCTAATTCCCACTCCACACTGCCCCAGTCTCTCCCTAGCATTCCTGCCTCAGAAAAGTCTGAAACTTGCCCACGGTGAGAAATCAGTGAGTAATAATAATAGCACTACCAATCATGGAGTACTTTTCATGTGCCATGAACTATTTGAGAATTTTATATACTTTATCTTATTTAATACACATAACCCTATGCAATAGGTGTAATTATCATCCCATATAGTACAACAAAAGAAATCAAGGTTGATTGTGGTGAAGCAATTCACCCAGTGTCACCCAGCGAGTGGCAGGGCTTGTATTTGAACCCAGGCATTCTAGCTGCAGCACTTAAGACCTTACCCACATCCTATGCTACCCCCTCCTACATGGGTTTAGCATTTGTCAGGGATAAAACTTGAAACTAAAGCAATACAGTCCCTTAGGTTGTCTTTCAAGTCAGGTGGGGGGGGG
>NW_004567120.1:19815362-19867320 GCF_000260355.1 Condylura cristata | reverse complement strand
TATTTATTTATTTATTTATTTTAATTGGTTGTCTTTTAGCACCTTTCAGTTCCTGTTAAATATGCATTGACACAAAAATTCCCCAGCTGAAGCCCCCATTTCTGTTTTGTTATTTTTTGAAGAAGATGAAGTTGGTTCCTGACATCAGCCACATGAATTTGATCTATGTCGCTCTGGTCCGTTTTCATAAAACCTATCAAATTGTTTATGTGCTCACAGGGGTCATGCTGATTTAACAAACGCATGTGCAGTCTCAGGTTATTTTTATGCTATAGCCTCATATTTTCATGTTTATTTTTTCTTCTCAAGTTTCTTTTTAATAACTTGGTTCCTTAACTCTCTTTCTCAGTGTTTGTCTAACACATAGATAGACAAATACAGGCCTTAATAAAGTACCACTACACAAGTAATACTTTTAACTTATCTGTCCAGTCTATGGACAAGAATCATGGGTGCAATTCTCAAAAGAGAATACTAATTCAAATACAAAAACAATAACAGACAAAATCCTTAAATCATGATCTGAAGGCATAGCCTGTTTTAATAAACTATGTATTTAATTTATTAAGCAGTTATCTTCAGCATGGGTATATATATATATATATATATATATATATATATATACCAACATGCAAATAGCTCCAAGCCCCAGTAACAAGGATTTGAGTATGGACTTCCTTCCTATCCTGTCTTAGGAATTAATGAAACCCTTAGCCAAAAGGGTTTGTATAAGCTTTTTTTTTTTTTGGTTATCCTGTCTTCGTTCATGATCCTGGGACCTCAATTGCTCATAACAGTGCTAATATGCAAATTTCAAATAATCCTCAGTCCCTGTAGACAATTATTCAAAATTCAAACATTTTTTAAAGATTTATTTATGCATACAAGAACTGAGGTACAGGCCAGAGGTATAGGGGGTGAGAGGAGTTACCAGAGACAGAGTGGGGAGTGGAACAGGCAGATTGACTGAAATAATCTTCTGAGAAGAGCAGCGGGTGGGACAGGAGAGGTCTGCTGCACCATGTGTGTCAGCAACCTGGCCAGACAGGGATCAAATTCATGCCACAGTGGCTGCTGATAGCTTCATAGTGCAGACACTTAACCCCTTGGGCCACCAGGGAGACCCCCAAAATTCAAACATCTAATGCCTTGGTTCCAAACCTGGTCAATCTTCAAATCTATTAAATCAGAACCATTGGATAGTAAGGCTTAAACTGTGCTTTGTAAAGCAACCCAGCAGATCAGCCAGGTTTGAGCCATTGTACATTTTTCTTCAAGTGCTTTCCTATAGCTCTTGCTTTTTCTTTAGTACTGCAATTATTTTTATAAATGCTCAAGGAACAAAAAGTGGCGAGGATCGTCCAGCATGTGCTCTATCAAATAGATGTTCTCTCCAAAACTGAATCTATTACAGCTACCTGGAAATCCTTTCTTCTGTCTGTACTGTAATGTGGGATAGTCTCCATAGGACAATGTTTTCCAAACTGTAGTCCACACCATGCTAATGTCCTGCAAAATTTTCATAAATATTCTTCACGGAAGTTCTGTTTTCCATGAGCTTGGGAAATGATGGGCAAAACAAAAGTAAATAACTTTCCTTATTGGAGTCATTCTCAACATGATTACACATTAATATTCAGGGCAGAGGCCCAATAGAAGATTCAGTATACAGTGGTTCCCAAATCAGTTTTTTTTAATGTAGCTGATAACATGTAATATGAAATGTGCCATCTTAACCATTTTTAGGTGCATAGTATCATATTGTTAACAATACACATTGTTTTGCAAAAATAAACTATATTTAATTGAACAATTCCCTTTTTCATCTTTTCCTCTACCCTTAAGCAACTATCATTCAATTTTCTGTTTTGACAGGCTTAACTATTTTAGATACCACATAAAAGTGAAATTATAAAGGATTTATCTTCTTTTCTACTGATTTATTTCACTAAGCACAAGGTCCTCAAAGTTTATCCATATGATAGCATGAGGCAGTATTTCCTATATTTTTAAAACTGAATAATATCTTATTGCATGCATACACCATATATTTATCTATTCATCCATCAATGGACATCTAGTCGGTCCCCATGTCTTGGTTATTGTAAATAGTGCTGCTAGGGGGCCCTCCCTGGTGGTGCAGCGGGTTAAAGCACAGCACTAAGAAGCTTAAGCCACCTCTGCATGAGTTCGATCCCCGCCTGCCCCGGAGGTGACCACATGGCGTGGCAGACCCCCCTGACCCGCCCGCTGCTCCCCCCAGCAGTGTACCTCGTCGATCTGCCTGTTCTGCTCCCCACTCTGTCCCTGGTGAAGCCTCTCACCCTCCGCATCCCTGGCCTGTACCCCAGTTCTGTATGAATAAATAAATAATTTTTTTAAAAAATAGTGCTGCTAGGAATATAAGAATGCAAGTACCTCTTTGAGGTCCTAGTTTCTATTTCATTGGATCAATACCCAGTAGTGGAACTGTTAGGTCACATGGTAATTTTTTTAAAACTTTTTTGAGAAATCTCTATACTGCTTTCCATAGCTTCCATAGCAGTGACACCATTTTACATTCCTTTCCCAAATTCATTTTGAAAATGTTCTCTTTTGGAACAGTCATTAACATCTCATGGAAACTCAAAATACTAAAGGATAAATTTTGGAATATACTATAAAAGAATGTTTTAGAAACTGACAAGGAAAAGAACAACTTCCCTACTAAGTGCCACATCAAACAGTATTCTTCCATCATGCTACATGTCTTCTGTGTTTTGCTACAAGGGCCCCTGCCCTTGGGAAGTGAAGAGCCTTAACTCATTTATTTAATAATTAGAAAAATACAAATATATTCTCTGGACTTACTTCAAGGAGATAATTAGATTATTTTCAATAATGACATAATACAGAAAAAATGCATTTAAGACACTAGCAATACTGATCTCATTTAAAGTCTCTGAGTTTACTTTGGCTTATAGGAAACACAAGAACAGGTGGTCTTCATTATACAAATATCCATTAGCCAAGTCTGTGAATTAAGAGGATATGAAGGGAAGCAAATCTCTGTAACAACACAAATTAGTCACTAATAAATTGGCTACCTATAAAATCAGTCTCTACCAAGCATCTCTTTCTGCTTACTATCAGCAAATACTAATCATTCCCTAGCATAGCTTCTAATGTCACACAAAACAAAGCAAACAAATGATCTACAAAGTGGAAGGTTTACAAAATATTCAAGATGACAAGCAGTTGATGTACGTGATGCTGAAACACTGCTCTGGTCACATGCAATACTGAAAGTCTGGGAGTGTAAGGCCAGTTAACAAATAGAGAACAGTAGCAAGGATGATGAAACCACACAACATGGTAGCAAAGACATAGAAACAAGCTAAATGTTCATAGGCAGAAGACAAGATAAAGATGAGAGAGATGATGGATAGATAGAAAGATAGATTGATAGAGAGATGATAGATTGATAGATGAGATAGATAGATAATAGAATACTCTCAACTATTAAAATAATAAAAAAAGAAAGAGAAGACCCTGGCATTCCCAACTTCGAGGACCTATAAGGTAAAGTATGAGTGAAATAAGTCAGGCAAACACTGTAAGTTTTCACTTCTATATGATATATAGACAATTAAGACAAATGGATGAACTAAATACAACAGGAATAAAACTGTAGACTACCACACTACCAGAAGGGAAGGGAGAAGGAGGTGAGTAAATCAGAAAAATGAGTCAGTTGTATACTATAGTATATACTTGAACGTTTAGTGAAGAAATTAATGTAGTATAAGCACCTGTTAATGTTTTTTAAAGATTTATTTATTTATTCATACAAAACTGGGGTACAGGCCAGAGATGCGTAGGGTGAGAGGATTCACCAGGATCAGAGTGGGGAGCAGAACAGACAGATTGACAAGTACACTGCTGAGGAGAAAGTGGGCGGGTCTGAAGAGGTCTGCCGCGCCACGTGGATTTCCTCTGGGGCAGGCGGGGATCGAACTCATTAAGAAGTGGCTTAAGCTTCTTTGTGCTGTGCTTTAACCCGCTGCGCCACCAGGGAGGGCCGCACCTGTTAATTTTTAGTGATGCACACCTGAAATGTGTATAATACACTGCTGCTTCAATTAAAAAATATAAATTGAGAAAAGGAATAAAGAAAAAGAAAACTGACAAAGAAAACACCAATGTGCACATATGAAAATTATTTGACTACACTGCCTCGGATAGTTTAAGAAAACTTCCTGGAAAAAGAAAAAAAGTCTTTCATGATTTCATCCTTTTAAATACCTTGCTCTAAAAACCAATGCAAAGTTATACATTTTGTCCAAATTTTAATATAGTTTGTGAAAGTAAACTTTATTTTCATATTTTTGGTTCCATTTTATGAAAATTGGAATACATGGTCAATAGAGGGATTTGACTTGCATAGCCGTCATCACCAGTCAAACATAGCCATTCTTTTTTCTGCTTGGAAAATTAGCCAAACACATTGCATCTTCTCAGCTATTTTGGGAAAGAATGGTTATACTTGGCAGCTTATTTACTTCAGTTTTCAGATATTCTAGACATTTGCAAGTGCCAAATATCTAGCTCTAAATAAACAAAGTAGAATTCTACTTTATCTCTCCTTCCAGATGTTGTACCTGGCGTAGCACTGAGTTTTTAGTCCTGTCCCCCAAATGATTAAATTAATTTGAAGACTCACAATTCCCAAAGTTTAGCTTGTTTGATTTCCCAAGTTTGAAAAGCAAGTCCCAAAGCAGTTACAACTGAATACTTTTTCGACAAAGAACACTTAAGTTCTCTTTCAAGATGCAGTAATTAGGAAGACTTTGTAGATGCCATAACATACAAGGATGAGATCAGTGATTCCTGGACAATATCACTATTTGAGTACATAGATGGGACATTCTTTAGCTCTTTTAGATTCATCAAGGACCAAAGTATGTGGTTTGTTAATTAAGATTCACATTATATAGACATTATGTGAATGGAAAAAGAGTCAAAAGGCTATAGCTGCCTTTTATCTTTTTCAGAAGTCACGTTGTTACAAATACATGGTATTTTTGTGTACTGTTCTAAAATTATTTAGTGCCATCCATGAAGAGTGACCAATGTATTAATATTCTATAAATGCAATGTCTGAGTTTATTTTACTTTTTTTTTAAAGATTTATTTATTTGTGCATACAGAACTGGGGTACAGGCCAGAGGCTCAGGGGCGGCGAGAGGCCTCACCAGAGACAGAGTGGGGAACAGAACAGGCAGGTCGACGAAGTACACTGCTGAGGGGAGCAGCGGGCGGGTCGGGAGAGGTCTGCCATGCCATGTGGTCACCTCCGGGGCAGGCGGGGATCGAACTCATGGGGAAGTGGCTTTAGATTCTCAGTGTTGTGCTTTAACCCGTTGCGCCACCAGGGAGGGCCATTATTTTACTTTTTTTTTAAGATTGATTTTATTTACTTATGCATACAAGAACTGGGGTGTAGGCCAGAGGTGCAGGAGGTTAAAAAACTCACTAGAGACAGAGTGGAAAGGGAAAGAGGAGGAGCCAATGAAATACACTACTGAAGGGAGCAAGAAAGGAGAATTCTGCTCTGCCATGTGGACTATCTGCCTGGCTGGGGATTCATCTCATGTTGCAATGGCTGGCTGTAGCCTGTTAGCACTGAGACTTTAACCCCTGAATGACCAGGGTGGCCATATTTTACTATTCTTGCTGAAATGACTGAATATGGTATTTTTTTAAAGCCCAAAGAACACAGAGTCTTGATTTCTATATTTACTTAAAAAGGCCCCCTTTGAAAGAAACAGATCCCCTTCCCTTGGAGGGATCATTTTGCCCTCATTATAATATGGACTATGAAGATGAATTACTCACTTCAGTGAGTGCATTCTGAAACCACATTTACACGTACAAGTATCATTTTCTCCACGGATAAATTTTTAAAGACACAATCAAAGCAATAGAAGAAAATTAAATGATTATTAAGCTATATTCCTTTTGCTGCAGAATTGTTTGTACTTTCTCAACTGCTTTCACAAGCCTTCAGTGGAGTTAGTGTAGGACTAAGGGGTACCCAGGGACCCCAAACTTTTAAGGGGTGCATGCTATCAAAGATATTCAGCTATCCATGCACACAAAGGCAAAGTAAGCACACACTTAGTGTGGTAGATTTTCAATAAACTTGATGGGTGTAGAGAAAGAGTGAAAAGAGGATTTGAAATACCAGTTTCCTAATAAGACCAAAAATTATACATCTCCTCATTAGCAAATGTCCAGCTAGTCACTTTTGGTTTAAAGTGGGGCTATTGAGCCTCCCTGATGGCCCAAGGGATTAACTCTCATCACTAGAAGATATAAGCAGGCACTGCGGCATAAGTTCGATCCTCAGCCAGGAAGCTGACCGACAGGGCACAGCAGACCTCTCCTGTCCCACCCACTGTTCCCCTCAGCAGTGTACTTCAGTAAATCTGCTGTTCTGCTCCCCATTCTGTCTCTGGTGAATCTTTCATACCTCTGGCCTGTCTTTCACTAGGTTCCTAATGCCTGATATTTTAGTTCTTATATGCATAAGTAAATAAAATCTTAAAAAATAAATAAAGCGGGTCTGCTGAAGCTATAAATTTGCCACAACTTTATGGTAACTGAAAAAAGGAAATGGGTAGCCCTCAGAGAATGCGACAGAAGAACGATGAAAACAAAATACTGTATAATCCACCCTGAGATCTAGATAAGGGCTGTTACTGTCTCTACCGAGGGCCAGGAACAGACACGCTCCCACAGGTCTCTTCCAAGTCTCTCCTCAAAGTGTTTCTACATACCTCTCCTCCACTTGTCTCCCCACTGCAGCAATGTGTCCTCTCCCAGCAGTACCATGTTGCAAGATGAAACATGAGTCACAAGAGAGCAAGAGCATGCATGTGTTCCGTTATAAGCTAAACATGGCCAATTAACACTGCCACTAGTCCCTCAATGACTCCATGTTCACAAAACCAGGTTTATGGCACGCTGGGAGTTGCAGTCCTGGGATCTCAGAGGCGTGGATATGATGAAGGAGCATGTAAGACATCAGTTATGGAGTTAGTTTGCAAGTTCAGAGTTTGCCCCTGATTGTTTCTCCCATGTTAACACTAGTAAACATGGTGCTGAACAGGGAAGGAGATGAGACAAAATAAGTCATGTATTTTTCCTCATCTGGGGAAGAGAAATGATGAAGAAAGGGAATTTATGAGAAAAGGGGAATAAGAATCAAAAATTGCTTCTGCTTTCACTAAACAATTGATGACTACTAAATGGATGAGATCTGCAGGGAAGTCAAGATCCACACAAGAAAGTTCTATTAAAAATAGCAATTCTCATTTTTTTAAATTTTTCAGAGGAAAAAAAATAAGCAGTTCAATTTTTTTAAAAATAAATATTTGTTCACCATACATTCCCACCCCTGTGTGCTCTGCATTTCCTTCAATACATCTTTATATCTTACTCATGCAACTGGCATCATTTACTGAGAAGCTCACTCTCTCCCTGCCATTTTAAACTGAAAGTTGGAAATGGCTTAAATCAATATTCAGAAAATTTCAGGTGTTCTGAAACATTCAAAATCCTTATTTTATCCTTAAATTTCTCAGAGGTATGTCTTTCACTAGAGGTTCCTAATGCCTGATACTTTAACTCACATTTTACTTATTTAGAAGATGTCCCAAGTAAATGCTAATTTGAAGAAAGGCATTAAATTCATACCTCCTTTTGACTTTTCTCTATAAATAAAATCCTGAGAGGAATATGTGCTCAGTGTGCCACATGTTGAAGAAAAGCAACATTCATCAAGTTCATTTCCTGCAGAGCAAACCCTCCTGCATCACTCACTCCAGCCCACAACATCTGGATAATTGGCCCCAGCCCACTGGGAATTACTTCCCCTCCCCATACACACACACAGAATTTCTGGATAAGTCTTGGTCATTAGGCATATACTTTCATCGGTGCTCACCTTGAATACCTTTTCTCCCTTCTGTCTTTTTCACTGTCTGTAGCTTCAGCTGTTCACCAACTATCAAAACATAGGAATAAATCGAAGATAATGTTGCTTAAAACCAACTCTCTTTAAGATAAACATAAAAATTTAGAGCTGATATAAAAGTTCCATTTTTGTCTCTGATGTGATAGCCTCTCTCCTTCCAAAGCATTATTCTTCAGGGTTTAGTTAACTCAACTGTATGGAAATCCAGGATTGGGGGGGGGGGAGGGACTTCTTAATCCCTATATTGAGGTTATTAAAAAGAAAACAAATGCCTAACATTTTTTCAATGTGAAAAATCATTCAAATCAGTGTTTCCCATTAGTCCAGAATATTAATCTTTCTAGATGTAAGAGAAAATCGAAGATTTTACAATGCTCAAATAATTCTAGGACATGATTGTAAATTCCTTTAGCTCATAGACTATATTCTAATTAGCTCATAGACTATATTACACAATGTGTGGCACACAGTAGGTTTGAAAAAAACTTACTGATGGATGAATTTATGTTTGTAAAATGGTATATGATTCACCACATGGAAGTGTTACAGCCAATGGTGATTAGTCAGCTGATATGTACAATTACAGCCCTAAAAGTGTTAGGTCTGGGCCCTCCCTGGTGGTGCAGCAGGTTAAAGCACAGCAATAAAGCTAAAGTCACTTCAGCATGAGTTCAATCCCCGCCTCAAAGGTGATCTGCATGGCGCGGCAGACCTCTCCTGACCCTCCTGCTGCTCCCCTCAGCAGTGTACCTGGTTGATCTTCCTGTTCTGCTCCCCACTTTGTCTCTGATGAATCCTCTCACCGCCCCTACACTTCTGGCCTGTACCCCAGCTCTGTATGCATAAATAAATAAATCTTTTTTTAAAAAAAAAGTGTTCAGGTCTGGCAAAGTCACCTTTGACTGTTGGTGCTCATTACATTCTGGTCATTAAATATTTTTAATATCTCTCTTAGCAACAGAATGACATACAAGAGGGAATTATATATTTTTTAACTTTAATTGTATTTTCATAGTGTGGTTAACATTCAGTCCCTTCCCTCTGAGTAACAGGTTCTCTGAGTTTGGAAGTAGCTAAGGTTCGGGAAAAAAAAAAATGGTAGAGGAGCAATGACATTATTGTACTATGCTTGAGAGTTTTAAAATGTAGAGTAGGATGTAGAGTTAGTTTTTCAAAGGTGAAAGTGTCAGGGACACAGGAAGTCAGAATAGGATTGCTATTTATAGGTCAGGAACAAGGGAGGTCAGAAGCACAGGCTAAAACAGGATAGAGCAGAAGAGGCCTCCCCTGTCCCCAACAGAAAAGTTCAGCTCTGTTGAAACCCAGCATCCACTCTTTATCAGCCTCGGGCAGGTTAGCTACTTGCTGCCCCATGAGTCTACTTCCCAACTTGGGCTATAATAACATCCCAATCTGGATTTCCAACTAAATAGGACATTTCAACTTGTGGCCTTCAGGAGCTACTAAATTGTATTCTAGAAAACCAAGCAATGCTTTGGGGAGAAGGGATGACACCCTGGTGCTAGGTTAGTGTTGTTTCCTTGTATTCTTATTGAAGTCAGGTGTACTAAGATATTCCAACTTGGACCTCCCTGATGGCTCAGTGAGTTAAAGTTGAAGCTGCAGCACTATGAAGCTACCTGCAACCACTGCAGCACAAGTTCAATCCCTGGCCAGGGTGGTGACCCACATGGCACAGCAGACCTCTCCTGAACCACTTGCTACTCTTTTCAGCAGTATATTTCACTAGATCTTTCTGATCTGCTCCCCACTCTGTCTCTGGTGAGTCCTCTCACCCCCCTGAACCTCTGGCCTGTACCCCAGTTTTTTATGCATAAATAAATCTTTTTTAAAAAAAATGTATTTCAACTTACCTTGGAATCAATGTTAAATACTAGACAGACTCTGCAAGTGTTCCCACATATATGCCATTTTAATATCACTCAAATTGCTAATTTCAACTGACACCAATATATTGTGTAAAATTGTCAAAGTACTAAAGAAGCACATTTACACCCTTAGAAATAAAAGAAAATTCAAGTCAACAGCTCTCAGTATTTACAACTCCAGTAGCAGCATCACATGCACTAGTGCTTGATGACTTCTTAAATAATATGCTGCAGAGTCACCTTGTATATGAAGGACATGGTAAAACTCTTGACTGGGATTCAATTTGACAGTTTTAATGACCCAGAAAAAGGTTCTGGACAGTGAAATAGCACTGATAGAGATCTCCTAAATCAAAAGGGCAGTTATCAATATTAATCCTACTCAAAATATGCTAACAGAAATCACTGACCAATTGAATCAACAGAACACCGATGGCACCTGTCCCCCCCAAATCTGCAGGTCATTGCAGATAAACCAATCATTGTTTTATCTTTGGAAGATTATAATCTTGTTGACTCAAGATTATAGAATGCAGCTGCTCTAAGAGGAAGGGCCATTCTTGGAGTTTGCCATTCAAAATGCCATTTTTAAAATGCCCTAGCAGTATTACATAATCTCATATTATATCATATCATGTAAAGAGTGATGATACAAGCTAACTAAATCTAAAAGATGTGGCATATTCGGAGAGCTAACAAAGAAGACTCCTCTGAGTACTACTTACAGTGATGCTAAGCGACCGTGTGAGTCTGAAGTGGCACAACTCTAACTTACGACACTTGGGCAGCTGTATTTCAAAAGACCTCTCTCCGAGGTCAGTGGCCCTTCAAGAGCAAGATAATAAGAGTCAGTGTGACATCTGAAGATGATGAACCAACCCCCTAAGTCATACAGCTTGGTAAGCCCACATTACCACAACAAAATACAGTTAAGAAAAATAAGAGTCAGCCCTTTGGGGCACTTCCCCAGATATATGTAGCAAGTATGGCTTCTCCACAGAGATGAGACTTGTGGCAACAAAGAGATGATGCAGAGACCTCTTAGTGACAAGGGAAACATCCATAGCCTTAGAGATGGGGTTATAGAAGGTGATAACAAATTTCCTAAAATGTATTCCAGAAACCTGGGAATTTACAGCAAGTCCGTTTATATGAAGTTACTTATCTACCTTTATAAAAGCACCTTTATAAAAGTACCGTTTATATGAAGCTACTTATCTACCTTCTTTTGCCAATGACTTGAAATCATAAACATGAATTTTTAAAAGAGAAAAAATAGCTTTAAAAATGCAGACAAGTGGAAAATAATAAAAACCAGGAGGAAGATCAGCCACGAGAAATGTATGCGTAGTATCATATGAAATTACTGAAAATAGATTCAAATATAATTTCAATCTAGCTACCAATCAAAGTTGAGAAGGAAACTTAATCAAGTTATAAAACTCACTTGGGACAGGAAATAACTATCTAAATGCAGCCTTTGCATCTATAAGCTTCAAAGCTAAAACTGTATCCTGACATTAAGGAATAAAATGTGGTGGGGTCTGGGCCGCAGGCATGAAGGGCTATAATAATAGTGTCCATCCTAAAAGTACTGGACATGCAGGAGCAAAGATGTTACAGGGAAACTTACAATCCTGGAAAAATAAACTTGATCAGTTGATGAACGAATACTCCAAAATCAAAATACAGTGTCTTATGAACAGAAACAGCAAAAAGCCTCAAAATTCTCAGCAAACAAAATTCACACTTTAAACAACACTTTGAAGTTCCCGAAGAACTTTTTTACTGCCAAAGAGCAGAAATATAAGGGAAAAAATAATGAGAAACAGCAAGGACAGATATCAGCTTTTGTTATAAACTCATCAGGACAAAAGCTAGAGGATCTCCCGGAACTGAAGGAAGGAAACACCAGGGATTAAATTTGATACAGACCTAAAGTGGCAGAACTGACAAAAAACTGTTTCATTGGGGCAAAAAGAAAGCGACCTTGAGGATGAACTCTAGTGGGTAAAAACCATTTAACTCTCTGTTGTACTTCCTAAAAATCCTATAAAGCCACAAAGAAAAGAAAGTAATTTTCTTAAGTGGCTACTACATCTGCAGAAGTGGAAACATTCTCATGCTGCTAGGATACTCCTCCTCACCCCCACACTTGCCGAATATAAGATCTTCTTGTGGCATGGGCTGAGTGTTGTGTATTTTAGAAGCCTATTGCCATTGATTTAAACGCTGGAGCAGACTGGGATTATACGATTGTGTAGTTATTAACTGCAGAAGAGTTCTATTGCTGGCAGCCGGTCAACTTCTGACTATTACAAGGTTCCCCACACTTTAGGAAAATTGACCAAATCAAGTTAGAAATTTAGGCTCAGATTTAGTCCAGTTGGGGACATGCAGTATAAGTGTATCTCTCCTTAAAAAAAATAACAGTGATGCCAAAAGATGAAAGAAAAAAAAAAACTTTGACAAAGACTGACATAATCCAAAACCTTGAATGCACAGGGCTACAGATGTGATTGTGACATTTGTGAGGTGTGTAATTTGCACACTTGAATTATTGAGATAAAACACAAATTGTTCGCTTCTAGATTTAAACTGATAAATATTAGAGTTAAGAGTAAACGAAATAAAATTAACCTGTCAAAATGACCTGAAAATAATATTCTTAGACCTCGACATGACTTTACATCATTTTTTCAAAAGATGTATTTATTTGTGCCATACAGAACTGGGATACAGGCCAGAGGTGCAGGGGCTGTGAGAGGATTCACCAGAGACAGAGTGGGGAGCAGAACAGGCATTCTGACGAAGTACACTGCTGAGGGAGCAGCGGGCGGGTCAGGAGACCGCGCGGGTCAGGAGAGGTCTGCCCAGCCATGTGGATCACCTCCGTAGCAGAGATCGAACTCATGCTGCAGTGGCTTTAGCTTCTTAGTGCTGTGCTTTAACCTGCTGTGCCATCAGGGAGGGCCCCTTACATCATTTTTAAGTGCTGGTTTGTTCTTTAAAATGCATATATATGCACACATATGTGTTATTTCCTCCAGTGTTAGTATTAATGACAAATTGATTTATACAAATTATTCTTAGTAATAATTTCAGAACCCAAAGAACACTTGAAATTATCAGCAAAGATTAAAGCCAAGCAGCCCAATCCTCCACCACATAGATCAAAGACAGAATAGTCTCTACAGTTGTTCACTCGCTTTCATTGCCAAGTCGACTCAAGTTACCTGAAGTGAAAAGTCTCATGTCTCCTCCTTTCTAACTCCAGACTTCCACAGTTTGTTTAACTGTCACCCACTCTTTTTCCCCCTCTCAGGGTGAGGTATGCCACTTGTACTCACATCTTCCTATTTCTCCATCTATCCTATTCTGCCCTTCACCCCTTCTTTTGGAGCATCTTCAATCTCTCCTTAGTACTGTTCTCTCTCTATAAAAACATCTCCATTTCCCACAGAAAGAGGTACAGAAGAAAAAACAAACTCCATTTCCTCTACTTTTTAAAAGGACTCTCATTTACCCTGTGACTCCCCTGTTACCATCCTATTTCTCCCTCCTATGTCAGAAGCATTTTCTCACCTCCTAGTCCCCATTTCCTCATCATTCCACTAGCTCTTTACCTTGTGAAACTTGATTTTTGTCATGAAAACTTTATGGAGGGGTGCTCCCTGGTGGCACAAGGTGTTATATTGCAGCACTATGAAGTTAGCAGCAGCCACTGCAGCAAGATTTCAATCCCAGGGCAAGGAGGTGACTCACATAGCACAGCAAGCCTCTCCTGTCTCACCCGCTGTCCCCTCAGCAGCGTATTTCAGTGGATCTGCCTGTTCTGCTCCCCGCTCTCTCTCTGGTGGAACCTCTTAACCCTCTGCACCTCTGGCCTATACCCCAGCTCCTGTATGCATAAATAAATAAAATCTTTTTTTTTAAAAAGATTTATTTATTTATTCGTACAGAACTGGTGTACAGGCCAGAGATACGGAGGGTGAGAGGATTCACCAGAGACAGAGTGGGGAGCAGAACAGGCATTCTGACGAAGTACACTGCTGAGGGAGCAGCGGGCGGGTCAGGAGAGGTCTGCCGCGCCATGTGGGTCTCTTCCGGGCAGGCGGGGATCAAGCTCATGCGGAAGTGGCTGAAGCTTCTTAGTGCAGTGCTTTAACCCGCTGCGCCACCAGGGAGGGCCCCTAAATAAAATCTTTTTAAAAAAGAAAAGAAAATTCCATGGAGATTCCTCTACTCAGTGTCCTTTTCATTCACTAATTTAACAAATACAGAGTGAGTCTACCTACCATGAGCTAGACACTGTACTGGGGAAACTGAATGTAAATATTAATATAAGCTCAACCCCTACTATGAAGAATAAATCTAACAAAAATGAACATCTCTATTTAATCATTCTTGCTTTCTCTGCAGAAGTAATTGCAACTTCAACTGCCACTTCTAAGATGACCTTGTCCCTTACACTTTGTGGAGGTATTCTGGGGCTTCCCTAGCTTCTTCTCAGACTCCATAAATGGGGTTTTCTCCAAGATTCTAGGTTCAGGTCCTTTTCTCTTTCTTCAGAGTCCTGCTTTCTCCTATCTCTCCTAAGGAATTTCTTCCTTCTTTTCATTTCACTCTCACCTATGTACAGCTTTCTTCTTAATCGCCTTCTGTACAATTCATTACTACCCTTAGATTCCATTGTATGTTTAAAGCATATTTCTGGATAGTATCACAGAGCATTTTACTGGCACATGAAACTCAGTCTGCTAAAAACAGACTCAACTTCCTTCCTAACAAATCGTGAGCTCCTCTTCCAGACTTCCATCTATCTGCTAACAAAAATCTTTCAAAATTATGAGAAAATTATAATAGAAAAGATGTATTCAGTACTATGTGCCAAAACTATTATAACATTACTCGTGATCTAACATACCTTGTAATAACCTTACAGAATAGGCCTTGTTGTCAAATTGTATACCAAAAGGAAACTGAGATGCTAAAGATGAAATAAATGAGGGAGGCAGCCTCCAAACCCAAACACAATAGACTAAACTTCTAAGGACCAGTAAGCCAAGCAGGAATTTGAATTTTCCTTTAAAAATTAATGCTCTGTAATAATTCATTTCAAACAATCCCGTCTGCTGAATGCCAAGGACATCATGACCCAGCAGCTGGATTTATAAGTTGACTGGGGAAAAGAAGGTTATGATACTATTTTCTTTTTTTTAATGGGTACTACTCAGACATTTGAACATCTCTGTAATTACACATGATAATTGCCTCTGAGTTCATCCATTCATTCACTTGTTTACTACACATTTGTTAAGTAGCTCCAATAAGCCTAAATAGAAGTAGACTTTGAGGTCAGTCTGCAATTTGCCATGAAAACACAGAGAAACAAACAATTGAGGGGTGGGGGACTCTTTTATGAACAGGGTGCTTTTGAATTTTCATGTCCAATAAATACTTTGGCATGGTAACTGGGTGATTCTGCATGTACCCTTTGATCATTAGGGCATTAAATACTCCCTTTCTGTGTCAATACAAGTAGTGACATATTAGCCTAACAAAAATGTCTTCCCATTAGTTCTTTTCAAAGTGGGAGGAGAAGAAATACATTGAGATTATCCAATCTATGAACATCCCACACCCATTCTATACTCACAAGGGCCCCAAGGGCACAGATCAGGAAATACAAACATAACTTGACTCAATTCAAGCTGTACAATAATGAGAATAACTCATATTTACATTGACACTCCAAACTTCAAAGCATGCTCACAGAGACATCATGTCTTTCTATATAAAAGGAAACACAAAGTTTGCCTTCAGCAAAATAATATATTACATCTTCTAGGCATTTGTCCAGCACTGCCCCGCTCACCAAATTAAACAAACTGTACCCCCTACACATCTGCCGTGTTCTTCTCATTCTACGTAGTCTCTAGATTTTTTTTCCATTTCTATGGCCACTCAACTTAGAAGAACAGATGTTAAAGAGAGAAACTACTTCAGTAATTCATGCATTCAACAAACATTTATCAAATGCCTACTATGTGCCAGGCATTGGTGCTTGATTTTGGAAATAAAATTGTTTGTGAAACATACAGGGCCTCTCATAAGTGGGGCTTGCGCCACCACCAACACAAAACACTACTAATTGGTCCGGAGACAAGTATCCTGGCTCTGTTTTATTGGTTCTCATATTAGATGTGTCCTCTGTATCCTAGGAGAACTTGGAGACATAGTTATTCAGTCAGTTGTCAGCGCTTCTGCTCATCAGTAACCAGCGCTTCCATCAGTAACTCCACTTTTATACACTGTATCCAGTCTTTGGTACACAGTATATAATATTCATAGAATTTGACAATCTGCCTTTACTATTTCCACTTCAGCAGTAAGAAATCAACTGCTCAGCAAGCCTATTACAGAAACTAATATAAGGCCTTCACTTTCTTTGAATTGCTGCCCATCCATCTCTCTTTTATTCTATTATCTTCTTATTCATATTGTTCACTTTATTTTTCCAGCCCTCTTTCTTCATCTTCTTTGTACTCTATGCTGCACCTTTTACAGGCCTGGTAATCTCCCCTGGTAATCTCCCCCAGTTTACGATAAGGCCTCAAAAGGCATAGCATATTTCTTAATGGACTGTGCATAGTTTCCAGGCAATCTGGACCACAGGACTGACATAGCTATCATGGAATTCAGCTTGCCCAACCAAAGAAACCTGCTTCAGTTAAGTCATCACCATCTCTCAAAGCCAATTGATTTTCTCTGGAATGTGGGAATCTTCTTAGTAGCTGGTTTTCTTAAAACTATGTGGGTCACATACTCTTCATGGTCACCCTCGTTGTTGGGCAACTATCCAGGCTTCTGCTCTGGCAGAGGCAAAGTTTTTTGGTTCTGGTGTTTAAAAGGCTACCGGGTTTTAAAAACCTCCCAAATTTCAGATTGCTTTTTTGGAAAGCTGAACCATAGTCCTCGAATATGGAAACAATTTTATGTAGTGGGATGTACACCAGATTGGATGTTAGAAAGTCTGTGTTCTTCTTGCTGTGGCGCTGACGTACACGAGTTTGTACGCGTCATTTATGGTGGGCTCCCACAAACCAACGTGCAGAATATAGGGAACCCTTTAGGTCATGCTACAGTTATCTCCAGCTTATGAGGTCCACATATCTAGCTCTAACCTCTGTAACCAATCAGATCTGTATCTGTGGCTGTATCATTTCTACTGAAAAAGCCACATAGGATTTATGATTCCCATTGTGAGTGAGCTACATAAAAACAAACACGTAAAAGAAACCAAACACCCAGGGTAGACCCTGGCTGCAGGTGCTTCTGTTTTCCATTCTGACACGACAGAATTCCAGAGTGGTAGAGTTCACAGTGGTCAGTGTCATGGAAACCACAGTCAGGGAGGATCACAAGAAACCTCAGAAACCTCAGAAAGCACTGGCTACTGGTCAGGAGAAATAGAGGGAGAGCCATCCGTCTGAAAGAAGATGAGTTTCTTCTTTTAATTGAACTGCTCCAGTGGCAAGAACAGAACTGCAAATTACTTAGACATTTAAATGACATCCAAATTTTAATGCTTGAACATCAGCTCTGTGAATACCTGAAATGGGGCTAAGTGACAATTGGATAACATTGGCCTGACATTGTCACTGGTCTTTCTCTAATGTCAAAGATGGATTTGCATAATTATGCTGAAAGCTTGGAAACTGCACCCAGCAGGAGTTTTCCTGGCTGGTGTTAGGTTTTAGTCATGCTCCAGCTGTGAATCTCCAGATGAAGAAAATCTCCTTGCAGAAATGAACAGACAGTGAAGAGTACATACGTTCTGAGACAGTATAGAACAGCTTAACAATAATTTAACTTACATACTGATTTCCAAGGTATAATTAAGATAGGCCTGATAAGCCACTGATTGACTGAACAACCTTTTGCCTGGTATCAAAAGAGCTTCAGAGAAGAAAGAGTTCAAGCAATGTTACCTCATAAAACTCTTCTTGATTAAAATTCTTTTAAGCTGGCCAGATGCCTGATAGAAGCAAACTTCTAAAGACTGCCACTGTAACAGGTGGGTGTCTATTGTGCAATTCTATCTTCCCAAGGTCACCGCAGTCATAAAAGGTCCCTTTTGAATGTATCTACAAGGGAAAAATGCTGCAGTAAGTGAGTTCTCTTTAGTTATCTGCATTTACCCCTATCATGGTAGGGCACTGAATAACCTCAGGCTAATTCCTAAATGCCTTTTTGTGATCACTTCTCTTAGACTGGCAAAAGATCATCTCCATTTTTTCCTACTTTCAGTTGCAAATAGCAGGTCAGTCTTTCTACAGTTTAAAAACACACACCAAGCATTAATAAGAGAAATGATACAAAGAATGACATTCTTGTGGTCCTAGAATGTAGTTCCCAGTAAAAGAGAATGTTCAGTCTGTACTCTCAGTGGGGCAGCAGCCCCCCCCCCCAGGCCCTGGAAAAATCATAGCATTTCCCTCAGCTGTCCAAAAGAGTATTTTCATGCAAACCTAACATTCTATTGCATGTTGAGATTTCATGGGTGGCAAAGCCTTAAATGCTTTTCATATACTGCAACATTTTCTTTGCTTTTCATTCTCCCTTTGTTGACAGTATGTCCTGGTCTACCTCTTTACTTCATCATAGAATTGATAAATGTCTAGGATCATTGTATGGGAAAACACAAAGAGGAGAAATTAACTTGGTTTCATTCACTGGCACTAACTTACTAAACTGAAAGTGGGATTGTTTCTTTGTTTGGTTTTCCTGCTTCCATGGTGCTACTAAGAAGAATCTGTGTGTGTAACTCTGCTCTAACCATGTCATCCTGTCCTGTTTAGAAAGAACTTTTACTGAACTTCCAATGCTACGGAGCATACCTTCCAGTTTTTTCTGGTTTGAACTGGAGGTTGCAGTTAGTACAATTTACCAACCGGCAGTTTGCCTTGGAACAACCTCATAAACACAGAGTAGCCTGATAAATCGATTCAGAATTTCTCTGTGTGTGTTTTTTTAAGGGCAATGGGGCAGATGTCTGACTCTTCTAAGGCAAAAAGGCAGCAGCAGAAACAAAAGCCACATCCATTTTTTAACACATGATGATGCTGATTATTATTATCCTCTACACATAGCCTTGCATCACACTTTACAATTTACAAAGCCCTTTTATAACCATTATCTCTTTTGATACTTGCACTAACCCTATGGAACAAGTGTTCATTAGTATAGGTATTTGACAGATGAAGAAATTCAGGCACAGAAAAGGTTAAGTGACTTACCCAAGGTTGCACTCTGAGTTATGCATGAGAATCAGTTGCCTTTTGTGCTAGAGATATAAGGAATGGAGGTAGCTGAAGAACTCATAATTCTGTCCCCTACCAGTCCTGATTAAGAAGAAAATCTCACAGCAGTGTGGGGCATGTTCATCTTTATTTCAACTAGTGTTTTCAGCATGTTATACGTTGTGCAGAAGTAGCTTGCTCAGTGAAATTGACATGATGCAGATGTGATAGGTAATGTTCAATAATGAGCTAATGTTCAGCACCCGGTGCCAAGTAATCAATATGCATTGTGACCTAGGCACCACAAAACACTTTGAGTAAGCTGTGAATTCGTTCAGATTTCATGATAGTTGATTGCCTGACAAACTTAGTAAATAAAAATCTATCCCTCAAGCAAGTTATGGAGTTATTTTGTTGTAGCTTGATTTTTATTAACCAGCAGCCAACCCACCTAATAAATGTGAAAGATTAGTCTTTGGTTGAATATCCAGCTTGAGAGACATATATCCAGGGTGAGATATTCTGCAAGATTAATTGGGAATTATTTCCAAGATCAAAAATAGCCGTCTTCCTCAATCCCTCTGGAGTCTGACAACAAATGCAAATTGACAGGAACACGGAGATATATTTTGTCCCCTAAATGGAAATTCTAGCACATTGTACAAAGACAGGCTTTTGAAAATAAGACATGGGAAGTTTTGGAGCATTTGAAACAAACTGCCTTCCTTAGAGATGTTTTAAAGGTAACCTGATATTTTGTATTTTAAAAGCCATTTCTACAGGGAAAAATGAGATTTATTCACTCAATTTTATTGTTGAAAAATAGCTACTAACACTGCTTGCTGAAATGTGTTTATGTGAAAAGCTGCATTTTGAAGAAGGTAATTACTACTTTATATGTTTCCATTGCCACTGCTCAATTCTCATTTTTATAGTTTAAAAGGAAAAACAAGTTTAAATAATGCAGTGCTTATTAGCGTATGAATATGAAACTAATTGTCCCTTTTTGACTTTCAGAAGTAATTGGCATGTCTTCTGTGTAAGTGGGTTAAGGAATGTGCCTTGCATGTAATTATTACTAAAAACTTTCATTTGGAAAATTGCAACCTTATCTTAATTGTCTTTAAGAAGCACAATAGCTACCTGTCACTCTGCGCTTTCCTTAGCAGATCTGTTATAAGAATATGTGTAGAGCAGTGAAAACATGTATACCCAGTGTATTGAATTATAGCAGAGTCAATCAGTGCCCTGTAGCACTTTTAATACTGCACTTACTCAGGTTGCATCGAACAAGTTGAAAAATAAAAGCAAAATGGTTATTTGGCATCGCATAGACCTTGAGATAACCCCCGGGTTTTTTTTTTTTTAATTGAATTCAGTTTCTTTTTGAACTGGACAAGCCCAACTCAGGGAGTGGCATACTCTGAATGTTCTAGAAATTTCTAAGAAATCTTTTCAGTGACCTTTTCTAAGACTCGAGAAAAAAATAAATGTTTCCACTTAACACCTCAGGTTTCTTTTTCCTAAGAGCTTAAAAGAAAATGTTGCATTTCAAAACATGTGCTAGAGACTGATGAGGTTTTAGTTAAATTTGCTTGATGATCATAAACATTCATTTAAAAAACACTATGCACTTTGCTACATATGATTGCTCAACCTGTAAAAGTGAAAAATTCTCTCAAATAACCAGATTTCTTTTTTGGCTATATGTTGTCAAATACTAGTTTAGCTAATTGTGTTTGTTTGGTAGGCTGGATTTTTATCAGAGTAACTAATTAAAATATAATTTCATAGATCCCCATATATATGCATTTCTAAATATTGTTGCTATACACACTTTATAGCCTATGCAGCCAGTTTTCAGTATATTTGTTTTATGTTATACTGACATCTATAGACTCCATAAGAGAAATTCAGTTTTTCAGAAAAATTCTGTTAACTGCTTATGAGCAACTTAGAATGTGACTCAACTCTGTAGACTGTAGACTGAGTCCCCAAATTTGTGTGTGAGTCACTAGTTGATCGCAGAATTGTGTCACTGATATCAAAATCATAACGAATCTCTAATCAAAACTTAAATGAGAGAATCAGTATTTCCTCTTGAAGGAAGTTATACCTTTATCCTTACTAGTGAGACCATAAGGGGATTCTGTTTGAAGGTAAATATTCATTTATTGTAAGCTTATACTAATATCCATTACTATGACTACTGTGTGCTGAGTACTACATTAACATTAAAGATGCAAGGAAGAATACATAAACAATATCCTGACCCTCAAGAAACTCACAGTTTGAATGAAGGAGACAAACAAATAAAACGGGCAATTTACTACAGAGTATAACAATTACAGTGATCTAACTGTCAGGATACACTAAATGCTATAACAAAACTCAAGATATCAGTGGCTTCCCTTGGGGCCCCATGTGCAATGGTTGCAAACAGCAGCCTCCTTGATAATGCATGCAGCCTGTGCTTTTATGGTTTGACTCAGAACATCCTTGCGGGAGTTGGGGGGAGTGTCCTTCCTGCCTGACCTCATGCTGTTCCCCATTTTAGACTCCAGACAGGTATGCTGGGTTCTTTTGAGAAGCCCCCAAGTCCACAGTGGCCAAGCCATCACGTCCTTCCACACTAAGCTACAGAACAAGGAGCTTGTCACTGAGGCTCTGGGTGTGGCCAAGTTCAAGTTCCTTGGCCATGGGAAAATCCATATATCCAAGAAATAGGGTTTTAGCAAGTTTAACGCAGATAAATTTGAAGACATGCAGCTCCTCCCAGATGGCTGCAGGGTCAAGTACATCCGGAATCTCATCCCCCTGGACGAATGGCAGGTCCGGCACTCGTGGGAGCAAAATTGCTGGTCTCCTGTTAGTCACACAAATAAAAACCACATCCTTAAACAAGAAAATTATTTATCAGTGGCTTAATTATATAAAGTTTTTTTTTTCTCAGTCTAATCAAAGTCCAGTCTGGTCAGCCAGAGGCAGAGGGTCTCTACTCCAGCCACTGCGCTCATTCAGGGACCCAAGACTCCCTCAGACTTACAATACCTTACAATACCAGCACCTTCAAACTCTGCCTCTGCGGAGAAGAAACACATCAATTCCCACTATATAAAATGAGAATCACTCAGATGGTTCCATTTACACAGAGGACAGGAAAAGGTAGTTCAGCTGTGTCCCAAAGGAAAAGGAAATAAAGATGATGAACAACAGGTGATTAAGTAAGCTGCAACTAGTGACAACTGGATAACTTGTTAGCTGGGATTACCAGAGACAAAAAAGTTTTCTCAAACATGACATTTTATTTCTTGTTGGTAAAACGAGAACTATAAAAAGGTAGAAGAAAATGGAAGAAGACATGAATAACTAACTAATTAGTAACGGGAATAAGTGAAGCCAGGAGACTCAGAATGATACCTTCTTTCAATTATAAATTCTAACTTGCTTGAATAACAACTGATAACTAGATTTAACTAGTGTTAATGATAAAACTAATTAATTAGAGATAACTAGAAAAGCTAGATTAACTAGGAAACTAAAATATCATTCCTTTCAAGTCTAATTTTATTTCTTATTAAAATAGTGTAAAAACTATACAAAATGGAAAATTAGATTTTTTAATTAATAAGCTAGTCACTAGATATGTGAGACAACAAGAATAACTGGAGTAACTCAAGAGTATCAGAAACACACACTCCACTCCATTTTAATGTCTTATTTTTTATGGGTAACTGTGGTTTACAAGATATTACTAATGGAAAGTAGGCATGCACTGGAGATACCTAGAATAACTAGAGAATACCAAAAAACTGCAAAAATAACTTCCATTAACTTTAACTTCTTGCTTTCATTGTCTGAGTATTATCCATCTCTGTGTTTCTTATTATGATATGTCTCCTCCTATTAAGATGCCCCAATTGCTTCATTGTCCAAGTGCATCATTCCCATCAGCTCCTACATCACATTACCCTGAAATTTAAATTTCCAGTCTTCAGTGGTATCCTATATTCCTCTCAAGATGAAACTCAAATTCTTTAGCTTGCTTCACAGTCCCTCTAGCGTATTTCACACACTTTTCTTCCCAAATCCTTCCCAACATTTCATCCACACAGAACAGTTCTTCTTTCTCTGAATGCCTGCTTATACCCCAGGACCTCTTCCCATACTGTTCTTGCATTCATCTGGTAGTGTCTATCTCTGTCTCTCTTTCTGTCTCTGGCCTCCACCTTGCCCCCACCCAAATCCTTTGTTTATTTTCCTCTTTTCCTTTAAGACTCAGCTTAACCATTACCTGCTCAAAAAGCCTCCCTTAACTCCTCCAGTTTGGCTTAGATGCCCTTTGGCCTCTGCTCATACACTGAATGTAAACCTCATCACGCTTACTATACTGGAATGGCCTATCTCTAACTAGAAAATGAGGACCTTCAGGGAAAGGAGCCACGTTTTTCCTGCCAATACGCATGTAGCAAATCCATCAGAATATTTGTTAGCTGCAACAGATGAATGGATTTAGACACAGCCACAGTAATACAAAGGGGTGATAGCCGATCCCTTCCAGAGCACAGGTTTGTTAGGTAGAGAGCTAGGGAAACGTGATGGTGACTGACAGAGGATTAGAAACCTGGGGGTGGGGGTGTTGCCACGTAGAGCACAGATAAAGTCATACTGTAGGTACCCCCGAACTGGAGCGGGCAAGCCCTGGCAATACAGGAATTCCTGTTCCGGCAGAGAAAACACACAGCCCGGAGAGGAGACACAGCTGACCCCTGACCTGTGTGAGGTCACCTGTGACACACGCTAGGGACGCAGGACTGGCCTTGATATCATCTGACAGACAGTAAGTGTCCAGTTTTCAGAGGGCACGGACATGCTGCCTTCATGTTGGCATCTCCGCGTAGGCGCGAGGCAGATTCATGCACATACAGGGGTGTTCCTTCTATGTCGAACGTGTTTGCTGAGGCAGTTTGGGTTAGAAGAAAGATTACTGAAGGGGGAGTCTGAAGAACCACAGAACTCTTTCTGCCTTTCACGCATTCCTGCTGTGTGACCATGGGCAACTCTCTGTCCCTCACCTTCCTTTTCCTTAAAGTTAAAATGCCAATATCCAGTTCATAAGATGATTGTGAAGAGTACAATGAGTTGAAAGATGAACTAAAGTATTTGGCATATTCACTCAAGATTTTTAGACTGTTCTCAGTGACTGGGGGCCACAGTCAGGTGTGGAGTGTTTGTATTTACACAAAAGGAGGAGTTGTTGCCAGAACACAGAATGTATCTAAAGGATGGAGTCAAGCAACCAGATCGACATTGGCAACTATGGGAATGTACATTTGCAAATGACAGAATCCCAGTCACTTCAGGGGAAAAAAAGAAATTAATGGCTCATAACTTGAGAGCACAAGGTTGATCTAGGTTACTTGGACAATGTTCAGGTGTTGCTATCAGGAGTATCTGTCCATTTTTTGCCTTTGCTTTCCTTTGTTGGTATCGTTCTCATCTAGCCAGGCAGGCCTTTCCTTACAGCAGGGATGATGATTGCTTGCAGTTCCCTTTCTTCTTCTAGGTTTGAGAGCTATACGCAGGGCCATTTTTTCTCTCTATCAAAACTAAAAACCTCAAGGAAGGAGTGGAATTGGGTATACTTGGTCATATGTTCAACCAAAAACTACCAGTGTGGTTACGGGAATGGACTTTTATGTTTGCAGGAGCCTGGATCAGAAGCCTGCTTTTGTGCCCAGTGAAATAGTGCACTATGATTAGCAGTTGCCTCCTGAGGATACCAAGATTTGACAGGAGAGGAAGAGCTCCCCAAAGAAGGCAGGGTGCCAAACTGAAAAACCAAGATATATGATACTAACACTTGTAATCGAATTTTCAGAGCAGAGAAGTCCAGATTTAGACCTCTATTCAGATGTTCCCCAGGGATTTGGCACTGATTGGAAATAAGTCTGCCCTGAGGTCTTGCTTGCTGAAGAATATTTGTGTTGTTAGAATCGCTGTCAAGTAGTCATGTCTAATGAAGACAGCAGTAAGCATGGTTAAAATTGGAAAATACAAAGGTTAAAAATTACATTTGGCATAAAAGGGAATTTTTTTTTAAAGATTTGCTTATTTATGCATACAAGAACTAGGGTACAGGCCAGAGGTGTGCTAGGTGAGAGGATTCACCAGAGACAGAGTGGGGAGCAGAACAGCAGATGGATTGAAACATGCTGTTGAGGGGAGCAGCAAGCAGGTCAGGAGAGGTCTGCAGTGCCGTGTGGGTCAGCTCCCTGGCTGAGGATTGCACTCATGCTGCAGCGGCTACGGCTAACTTCATCATGCTGCATTTTAACCCTTTGTGTCAGCAGGGAGGGCCCAAAAAGGGAGTATTCTTGATAGGTATGTAATCTGTAACACGTGTAATCTAATTAAAAAATTCACTGAGGCCCTCCCTGGTGGCGCAGCGGATTAAAGCACAGCACAAAGAAGCTTAAGCCACTTCCGCATGAGTTCGATCCCCGCCTGCCCGGGAGGTGACCACATGGCACGGCAGATCTCTCCTGGCCCGCCCGCTGTTCCCCTCAGCAGTGTGCTTCGTCGATCTGCCTGTTCTGCTCCCCACTCTGTTCCTGGTGAATCCTCTCACCCTCCGCATCTCTGGCCTGTACCCCCATTCTGTAGAATAAATAAATAAATCTTTAAAAAAAATTCACTGAAAATAGTCAGGCAACCTGCTTATTTTGTTATACAAGTTATGGAAATAGAGTCTTGCTGAAAGATGTGGGAAATGGTATACAAAAGCAAAGTGTCATGTACTAAGGTATACAGATGAAAAAATCCAGATCCAGGAGATGAATTTGGTCCATAACTGGAAGTTTTATAGTCAAGGAAAGATAGGGAGCAGGACATTTCCCTAAGAAAGCATAATTTTGTGAGCTTACTGTTGAGAGAATCCACTTATAACACAGTGGATGGCCTCGTAGTTCTGAAATTGTGACCCATCCATGACCAAATCCAGAATTATGATCGTCCATGCACAAAACAGTATGTAGCATAATGGTCACCATGCTAAGTACATTATTTTGTCATTGTTTCTATTATTGCTATAACTACTATGTGCATGGCATTATGCCAGGTATTTCATATATGTTATAGGACAATAACTTTATATAGATATTACCACTCTATTTTAAATAATTTTCCAAGATTACATAACTGTTCATTTGCAGAGTTGGAATTTAAATATCTACTAAACTTTGTGTTCTAATTCCAGTCCCGCCATCAAATGCCGGTGATAGCTCATGAAACCTAGCAAGACTAGGCAATTTATATATATATACTTTGAATAAATAGTGGAGCTTGGTAATTAGTATGTTTATTCATTATTCAATAAGAAAGTTGGTGCTTAAAAGGTTAAATTGACATTTCTGGAGCTATTCATAGAATTAACGCTACCTCTAGATCTCAGAATAATGTGTTCTATTCATTCAAGCAAAGACATCACAGTACATCACATTTTTGCTGAAGTAGATTGATAATCCTACGCTGTATTAGTCCATCATGAAATATAATGTTTATGAACACTGGATGACTTAAAGGTTATTATACATAAGTGAATTAACATTAACAGTGTCTGTATTTTCTCCTCATTTTCTTTTCAAATTCTAAAACATGGAACTCCATAGAATATTCTGAGTTTCACATAGCAGTGGGCTCCCAGTGAATGAATGGTGGATGGATGGATGGATGGATGGATGGATGGATGGATGGATGGATGGATGGATGGGTGGATGGGTGGGTGGGTGGATGGATGTGACTATTAGAAAAGTGGGGGAAATGATGGTGGTCAAAAATGTTTGGGGAATAGGTATTTCAATATTCAAAATGTGTTATTTATAATAAGTCTTCTCAGAAATTTTAACAAGGTAAAATATGCTATGACTCTTTAGGCAAATCATCTAGTATGAGCTGTTTTCCAAATGGATTTTGACCAGGGGTTGTTTGGTTTTTGATGGTTGCACAGTAACTTCTTTTAGAAAATGAGTATGTTTTCATAAAGTAAAGTTAAAGGAATGTTAGTCTAGGCTAGTAGAGCAACATGTGTAAAATAATCATTGGTACCTGTACTAGAGAAGTAAGGCACTGTCCGAAATTTCTGACAGCTAACCTAACAGTTCTGTCAACTCCGAGAGAGCTTAGTAAGAAATTATCCCTGCCAGAGATATATCTGAGAAGGATTTAGAGCTCAGGAACTGATGCGTCTGATCTATATACTCTCTCAATGTCTTGCTCTGCTCCTCTGGTGCTTTTAAAGATTGGTTTTCCTTGATTCCAGAGCATATTATAGTTCTCTCACTGGCACAGAAGCTCTTCACTCTGTCCAATTTTTTAGCATTAACTCTGACTGCTTGCCTAGTTCTTGTCAGATTCCTCTCCCTGGGAACTATAGACAATTAAATGATAAAGTATAATGAATAAATGAAATCACATATGTTTTGAGAGGTAAATTCAATTACATATGTAAAGCACTCAACAGTGTCATGTGGCAGACACCCAGCAAGGGTGAATGGATATTGAAAATCTCTTTAACAAAACCTACCATTCATTCCGTGATTTTATTCTCATGTTGCACATTTTGATATTATAGCCACAGAAAGACAAGTGTTACATGATTCCACTAACATGAATGCACAGTATACCCAAATTCATTCTGCTTGAAAATAGAATGGTGGTTGCCACAGGATGGGGAAAGGAAGGAATGAGAAGCTGTTATTTAATGGGTAAGGAATTTCAATTTGGAAAGATGAAAATTTTCTGGAGATACTTGGAATTACCGGTTGCCCAACAATGTGAAAAAATTTAACATCCCTGAATTGTATACTTAAGAATGGTTAGGATGATAAACCATGTGTAAGGTTTAATTATTAATTACAATTTTAAAAATTAAGATAACTAAATGAGAACATTCCTCTCTCTTCTGTCCTCCCTAAAAAGTCTTTGCATGGGCTTCCCATTAAACCTATCCTCCAAAAGTGCACCAGAATGGCAAATCTCACCATAATACTCCCTCTCCATTCATGAAAAGATAAAATTCTGTCTTTAGCTGCCAACGAACGTTCTTCACCTAAAACTCCTGCTTAGTCCCATTGCCTGACAGTGCCACATTTTGTCTGTGTTGTCAAGCTATACTCATTGATCTTATTTTTCCAAACATGTGGGACTACATAACTTCTGTATCTACCTAAAATGCCTTTCTGGAGTCCTTTACCTGCCTGGCAACACCTCATCCTTCAAGACTTGACTTTGACTATTCTCTCTGGAGGCTTCTTTGACCTTTGCCCCTCCAGCCAAGCAGAACACAGCCTCTTTTGTACCAGCACTATACGGAACAACACAGCGCTCCCTCACTGCAGGTAGCCCACGGTACTGCAATGGTGTGTTTATAGGTCTGTGGCCCTCACTAGACCTAGAGGACTCTAAGGCTTACTTATGTTTGGTATCCCCAAGGTTTCGAGCACGATACCCTCTACATAGGAATTAGTGAATGCATTATTGAGAGGGTGAATAAATTTAGAGAAATGCCAGCACACACCTCCATTTTTACCAATTTTTAAAATCCTAAAAAGACTCTTATCAGTGCATCAGACAGACCAATACTTGATGAGGGGAGAGAAAAGGGGTGTCCAGTCTCAGATGCCTAAAACTCTCTGTACTCTCTCTTATTTCCTGACCCTGAGGAAGCAACACAGCTCTGGAGTCTTGGGTGCTCCCTTTTATATTGACCAGTAGATAGAAGATTCAGAGCTGGGGTAGGAAGCAGAAGCACAGGGGAGTCCCTGTGGGAAAGGGAAATTTCTTCTGGTGTTCCCATTTTTTTTCTTAGTACTGCCTTTATATATGCTGTACATACTACTTTATTTCAATCACACTATGGTTTAAGTAGCTTTGGGTAGACTAGTTTTGCAAAATGCCCATAATTTATAACATTGTTTACATGGAAAAATTGTTTCTGAATTCAAAAAAACAAACCTTTGGAACTTAACTAGGGGGCTTCCTGATTTTTTTTTGAAAGTACAGTGAGTGTATCATTGGGAACCTAGATATATGAAAATGAGGAATTTTAAGCAGGAGAAAAATGATCATGGCTATAGTAAGCTGTAACATCCTAGGTATTGTCATTAGATTATACCAATTCTAGTTTTTAGTTCTCAAGTTACCCTTTAACGTAACCAGTATTATATTCTATAACGAGGCAATTGAAATAAAGTTGAATAATGCTCGTATCCATTTTAAGCCAGTCTCATAAAAGTTCACCATCCAGTATAACCTATGGGTGTCACACATGATGCTTGAAACTTTGCTTCAGAACACGTGCAACCCGTAAAAGTGACACAGCTCTCTCAAACACTGTTCTGCAAGCAAAATGTCAGGCCATGAAAGTGACTCACTGACTTAGTTACAGTTTGTCATCAGGGTAAAATATTCCCTGAAATAAAACAGCCTTCTGTAGGGACTCTTTGTGCGTAAACAGATGCATTTGAAAGCCCATATGAACTAAATAGTTATTTCTGGCCATTCCCCTTCCCACATCCAAATGTTTGTGATATATTACTATCCAGTTGAATGCTGCAAGGCAATATGCATGATTTGAGAGGAAACAGTTCATTTACTGACACCACACAGAAAAGTTGGAAAAGGAGGCGTTCTTAAAAAAAAAAGAAAAAAAAAGCAGGAATCTAAAACTGCTTTTAAAAATCACCATTTTCCTGTTAGAAAAAACAATCACCGATATCTGTCAAATACTAATGACAGTCTGTCAATCACACTCCAACCCCACCCCTCGCTGTTTTCAGGAGCTTGTCTTCTTATTGTAAAGCTAGCTTTTAACTATTTCCAAAGCAACAGAATTATATTGCTGCTATGTGTGACTGAAATGTGTGACAGGTTGTTTGGATTGTAATTCCAAGGCCCCAGTTATGACCCTAGCAGTGAACACACTCTCCTCATTCAATAGAGCCTTGTGTCTACATAATGTCAAACAAATGGTGGGGCACTAAACAAATAATGAGCTGATTCAGTAACCTGTGGAGTGTCTCAGGTCGTGCCTACATTGTAGGTTGGCAACTTGAAATTATTCTGAGAGCACAGACTGCCCCATAACAACACTGTGAGGTTGAGGAATTGTGTGGGTCACCCTCCTGCATCCCATCTCGACATGTAGTATGAGCATGTAGAACACATTCATTCACTACTCGAATGAATGAAGCTTTGAGAACCATTTACCGGTCTTTCTGAGATGGATTAAATTCACTGGATTTTTCCTATTTTAAATATCTGATTCATATGCATTCGAAGAAATCATCTACTTAGGCATGCTATATGCTCTTAAATATTCCCCCAGGGCATCTTTGGTGAAAGACAGTTAAGGAGATTGCTCTGTTTATGTACTTGACTCAGGGCAAGACTGAGTTCAAAGGAAGAGGTGTAGTGGGGCCTTGATGGTAAAAGGAGTAAGCAGTGGAATGAAGTGTTCAGACAAGGTTACAAGGAACATATGGGCATTTGGTCTGGATTTATATGAGGAATAAGCTTGTTCTCTCTACCCTTGCTCCTATCTCTGAATTTATCTTTTCATCCTTCCCTCCAATCTCAAAACAAGAAGCAGACCCAAAACATTGTCCTTTACTGTGAAAATTTCCAATATTTGTTGTCACAAATACTGACACAGAAATTTCTACTGACTAATGTAAGTAGGACTATGGCTTGTTCATACAACTGGATTATAATGTACCTGAAGACATGGACCTTCACTTCTAAGTCTTAAAATAGCTATACAATGCACAGTGTCTATTCCTGCTCCTGCTACATGTTTCAACTTGCTCTTCTTTGCTTACTAGAATGATAGTACATTCTGCTTGGTAAAATATAACAATAAAGACAAGAATCTGCCTTCCCTGTGGTTCTATCATCAATCTACTTCTCTTCTATGTCCTTTTCCCTTGGTGATATTATGCATTCTCAGGACTTCAACTGTCAGCTATGAAGAACATTTCTAAATGGAACTCCTTGGTCTGAAGCTCTTATTTTGCTTCATAATCCTATTTCACCTCTCAAATTCATTTCAGCAAATATTAATTGGGTGCTTATCGTGAACAAGACATCGAGCCCAGAAATTGTGCTAGCAACCTTAACTCTTCCCTTTAAATTTTCCCTCTAATTAGGAATCACAAAAGATTATGGTGGTAGAGTATGGGTGATGATGTCATCTTTTGAGTTCGGACGGAGTTCTTGGGTTCACTCTGGGAAAGGTTTCACCTTTCAGTGGCACACGGTGAGATTCTTCACGAGACAGAGACTCAGTTATATTTAAAGAGGAAGTTTATTAGAAAGAGACGGGAGAGGGGAAGACACTTGGTTAGGTGCAAGTGGGCAGGAAGAGCTGCCCCAACAGGGTCAGGTTTGCAGGGAAAGAGACCTGCATGGTTGCAGGCAGGCGGCCTTAGGAAGAGGCCTCCCCTGAGGGAGGTCAGTACAAAGAGATCACGATCACGGCATGGTACAGGTCACGGCAGGCAGGAGGCTGCTGCCTTGCAGAGGGAGAGTGAGTGGAAAGAAGCACCTGCTTAGCACAGGTGGGCAGTGGGGCGGCTGCCCCGAGCTGGTGGAGAGACTGCCCGGAAACGGACAGCTTCTCTTTGGGAGGGGCTCACTCCTTGAGAGCCCAGGTTTGTTGACTTTGAATAGAGTCTGAGAGGACGGAGATTCCCTAGTGAGCTTCATCTCCATATTCAAGTCCTTGTCTTTACCTGGGCGCCAGGCATCCTGGCTTTGGTGCCTGAGGATCTTGATTTTATGGCCGTGTCAAGTGCTGCATCTGCCCCTTTTACCCATTCCTTTGTGTGACTCAGTCTTGTGGTGCCTCTCCTGCATTCTTTCCTCCATCAGGTGATTTGGTGGCAGGCACCCTATGGTGATGTGACCGGATGGGGAGAATCCAAATGTTACCACAAATAAATTGTTTTATAATAAAATACATTTCCCTTCTAATTCTCTCTCTTTGGTCTTTCTTGAGCTCAGTAAGTTCTTCCTTTTGAAATGACACCTGCGCCCAAACTTTCCTATTTTTTTTTTTTTGCCATCCACTCCAACACTCCCATCCTTTTCAATATATTAAGCTTGTATTACAATAGCCTTATAGCTTATATTTACGTTAGTATCTCTCCTGCCTTCATTACAGAGGTTCTGAAACTTTGCTACATGTTAGAAATAACTAGGGATCTCTTCAGGATCCCAAGCTATATCTCATACCATTAAATTGGAACCTGGTGTTGGGACTGAGACATCAGTACTTTGTAAAACCCCCAGTTAATTTTAATGTGCATCCAAGGTAATGAATAAGTGCTTATTCCATTCTACTCACTACTGCCAGAACTTTTACAAACACTGCTTTCATTGTGTAACTTACTGGCTAAACAACCTTTAATAAGCCTCTGATGACCAACTTCAACTCTCTTTACACTCCGAGTCAATTCTATCTCACAAAGCCTACACCTTCTTACCTCCATGACCCACCACTGGAATGCCTTTTCTTTGCTTATCCAAATCTTCAAGGTTTAGTTCATCCAAGAAGAACTTTGCCCTATACATTCCAGACCACAATGATTATCTTCCTTTCAGGCACCAATAGCACTTTTGCCTATACAAGTTTCCAAGCAGGTATGCCTATACAGCTATCACAAGGTAAAATATTCTAATGAAATCTTTGATTAAACCAAATGTCATAAAGTCAACAAATTTTATGCTAATTTTTTCACATTCCCAGACCCCTAAAATAACCCCCAAATCCTACCAAACAACACATAGTAAAAGCAAGAATGATATAAATACACAACCTGTAGAAAGAATTGTGGGGGAGGAGTTTGGGAGGGGCACACACCCTGTTCAGGGTGCCTGAGGCCCCTCTAACAGCTGCCTCTGAACAAAGCCTTTTTGTTTTTGCTTTTGTATTCAAGTGGTAAAAACCAAGATCTCTTGACATTTCTTACAGCTTGCTGAAAATAGCTACTAATGTCTTTCATAAAGGCCAAGCGATATAGCATCAACTTTTGAAAAGCAGGTACTTCCTGTAGAGTCATTTTTTAAGCATTGCATTGCGTTGTAGTAATACTTTCTTGGTCCATGTCTGATTTTCCCAATTCATTTCTAAGTCCAGATCACGTAGTCTATGTCACATGCCTCCACTGTACCTAATTTAGTGCTGTGACCATGATAGACTTGGTATAAGTATTTTGATTGATTTATGTCCATCCAATCATGAAATGTGTTTCATTAATCATATAACAAACTGTGTAAGTTTGTACCATGTTAGAATATTATAAATCCAAGCAATGTGATTCTTCTTTTGTTGGAACACTGACAGAAGACAGGATAGCATAACTTTCAGATGGGATTCCTTGGCTCAACTCCCTCCTGGGTAGAGCTAAGGCATGTAGATATAGTGTATATAATAAACCCAAAGGAAGCTATTAACAATTCAATATTTCCTGTTCATATGGGAATACTAGTTCTATTTATCAAACAAGGACAGAAATATTGTTCCCTTAAACTAATCCTCCCTTTTTTGCTTCTCTGGACCTAAGGCTTTAATCACTAATGGGACCAGAGAAAAAAACCCTCCCACTGAGGTTCTGACCACTGGGTCAGAAAGTCTGACTGACAATTAAAGATTTCAATGTTTAGAAATGTTAAAATGGGTTGGCAATTGGCGACAGCTGCAGTATAAGGTAAAAAGCATAAGGCCTGAGATCAAATCTTTGCCCTACACTTAATTTTCCTGTGACTTTAAGCAAATCTTGGGCCTTGGGCCCTCAATTTCTTCATCAATAAAAAGGGATTAGTGGGCCCTCCCTGGTGGCGCAGCAGGTTAAAGCACAGCACTAAGAAGCTAAAGCCACTTCAGCATGAGTTCAATCCCCGCCCCGGAGGTGACCCACATGGCGCTGCAGACTTCTCCTGATCCGCCCGCTGCTCCCCTCAGCAGTGTACTTCATCAGTCGGCCTATTCTGCTCCCCAATCTGTCTCTGGTGAATCCTCTCACCACCCCTGCACCTCTGGCCTATACCCCAGTTCTGTATGCACAAATAAATAAATCTTTTTTAAAAAAAGGAATTAGTGTTTGGCAGATTATTAACTAAAACAATATATGTTACTATCTCTAGCACATAATGGTCACTCAATAACTGTTAAGGGATTTGAATAAAAACATGAAAATGTGCCATTTCCATAGATAGCATAAAATGCAAATATTTTGACAAGTCCAAGTCAACCAGTTCACTCACTGAATTTTCTAAATAATACTTTTATTTGAAAATAACTTCAAACTTTAGAAAAGTTGTAAGAATAAAATGATACAAATATTACATATCCTTTGCCCAGATTCAGCTATTTCTGACATTTTGCCTTATTTCCTTTTATCTATCTTCCTACCTACTTACCTATCTATTTATATATCTATCAATCAATCACTTTATCTATATTCCTGAACCACTGAGATAAATTGCATGTATCACGACCCTTTGCCAATAAATGTTTTGGTGTGTGTTTCTTATGTATAAGGATATTCTCTCACATACCCCAGAACAGTTAACAATATTCAGTAATATTAACATGTGTACAGTTTTCTATCTGATCTAACTAACAACTGTTTTCTAATTTTGTCAGTTGACCTAAATAATATCCTCTATAGTAACCTTGTCCCCCACCCATACAGAACCCAACCTGAGATGGGATATTTCAAATAACTGTCATGTCTTTTTAACCCCATTTAATCTGAACTATCTCTACAAGTGTCTTTTTAAAAATTATTTATGACATTGGGTGTTTCATAAATTTAATAATCTGAACAGGGTTCTTTTACCAACTACAATAGTAATGAGCATAGATCTCTGAGACCACACTGGCTGAATAAGAATTCTAACTGCAAATTAACTATGTAACCTTGAACAAGTTATTTAACATCTCTGTGTCTCAGCTTCTTCATGTGAAAAATGAGGTTGATAATGTTCCATCAAAAGGTTTAATCATGAGGATGAAATGAGCTGATATACATAAAACACTTAGAATAGCACCTAGCACTGATGGTGCTCAATAATATTAGCTATATCAATATTACCATCATTCCCATGCCAAATAAAATGTATAAAAAATGACTGATATGCAAGATATTTTACTAAGGTCAGGTCACATTTACAGCAGTTACAGAACCACAGAATGTTGGATTTTAAAAGGCTTTAAAGATCATCAGTATTAAATTTTTCATTGTATTACAGGCCCTTGAGAATCTGACAAAATTTATGGAACTGCCTTCTAGAGATAAAGCAAACTGTAATCTGTTGAAAGGTAACTCCCTGAAAAATATGTTCATGTCCAAATCCCCAGAACCTGTGAAGGTGACCTTATTTTGGAAAAAGTCCTTGCAGATATAATTAAATTAAGGATTTTGAGACAAGGAGATCATCCTGGATTATTCATGTAGACCTGAAATCCATTAAGCAGTGTCCACATGTGAAACAGAGGTGACCGAGGAGGAGGAGGATGGGATACTGTAAAGGAGATAGACAGGTATGGCCATAAATCAAGGAGTGCTGGCAGCTACCTAGAGCTGGAGGAGACAAAGAACAAAATCTCCCCTGGAGCCTCTGCAGGGAATGGGAACTTGCCAACACCTGAGGAATTCTGGCCTCCAGAACTGTGAGAGGATAAACCTGTTTTAAGTTCAAGTTGTGATAGCTTGTTTCATCAATCACAGGAAACTAATAGAAATACATATTTGCTTGCAACCTTGTAGATTTCAATTAGTCTGCAAATTCCAGGTTTGCTTGTTCTATTTTCCCATTTACCTATCAGGAACCAGCATCTTGGGTAGGACACAAAGCTAGACATTGAACTAGTTAGGAGAGAAGGCCTGTTGTGGCAAACCATAGGTCCTGGTGTGGATGGGACATGGAGGAACTTCAAGGAACAAAGTCACAAACAGTGGACCAAACACCTCAAGGAATGAAACTTTTTTCTTGTACTACATTAACATCTCAGTCTTTTCTGTTTCCTCAATAACCCTCCTTTCCCCACCCCCAATGTTTGCAAACTGAGAAAATAAACATATAGTCACCCTGAAAGAATTTGACCAAAGAGCACTTCAAAAAAAAAAAAATGAAGCAGATTAAATGCAATGGGGATGGTACACCATTTGTCCAAGTAACTGCAGACATTAAAAATATAACAACGTGGCCAGTGAAAAAACACTGTACACATTTACTTTTTCCCCCACAAAAGAATGTTAGAGAAAGAAGATTCAGAACTTGACACCCTTGAAAATGGCCGAGATCAAGTCGAGAGCAAAGTTTGGAGAAAGATTATGTTCCCAAACTTAATAACTAGGAAATACTGTTAGGGATTTGGGCTTCTTTGGGTTCTGTTGTGGGTTGATTTGTGCTTCTAAAAGGCAATGTTGAAATCCTAACCCTGAGTACCTGTGAATGAGACCTTAGAAGTAGTCTTTGCAATGTAATCAAGTTGAAATGAGGTAATTAGGGTGGGCCTTAATCCAATATGACTGGCATTCTTAGAAGAGTAGAAAAGGCTGAGACAGAGACGCAGAGCAGGGAGATGCCTTGTGAAGAAAGAGGTAGAAACTGACCTTATGCCCCAGAAATGATGGAACCCCAGGGCTACCAGAAGCTGATGAAGGTAGGAAACTTTCTCCCCTAGAAGCTTCAGAGGGAGTGTAACTTTTCCAAAGTCTTGATTTTGGATTTCTGGCCTCCAGAACTGTAAGACAATAAATGTCTAGTTTGTGGCACTTTATCTCAGCAGCCCTAGGCGACTAACACAGACCCTTATTTGGGGCATCCACAAAATACAATGCAGATTGCTCATGTGCCAGGAACTGTAGCAGGCACCCAGAAAATACAACTAAGACAGGCCCTTTTCTTGCTGTAAAGCAGACTTCAGTTTTCTACCATGATAAGACCTTCTCCTACTCTGGCCTGTACCCCAGTTCTTGTATGCATAAGTGAATAAATCTTAAAAAAAAAAAAAAAAGAAAGTTCAAGGATGGCTTTCATTGTTTCCTGCTCATGTCTTTCCTGATGAATCCATATGCTACATGGCATCTCTCCTGCCCTAAACGAGGCGCTTCTCACACACTTTATGAAACACTATGAGGGGGTTCACATAGTGGTAATATTTCATTCCCCAAACTTAATAAAATACACTTCATTTTGTGTCACCGAGGCTAGCCTTCCACTCAGGTTTCGGGTGTGTATACGTGTGTGCATGGCACAAGCATGCGTGCATATCTAAAGTCAGCTAAATATTAACTCCAGTAACCAAGACGAGGCCTGTATCTGGCCCCTTGCGGTCACTAGGGGAAACCCATGGCAAATTAATGAAATCGGAATTATTTGTCTTTCTTTCACTCCCACATTCATGATTCAAGATTCCATTTCCCAAGCTCTGCCTTCTCCCCTCTCTGTTTCATTAAATGAAGTGCTTTGCGTCTTCCTGACAGTCCTGCATTGGCTAGCTGTGGCTAACTTTTTCTGCTAAAGTACTAACTGATAACAAGGTGCCAGCTTGAGGTGTGACCCCACAGAGAAGTATTTCATTTTTAAAAGTGGGGAGACCTTAGAACTCAAAAAGCACTCAAAACCAAAGGAATGGAGCTCTAACAATGGGCTGACTTGCTGTGGATGAGTCCTTTGGGGCTGGGGCCCTGTGCCCTCTAGATGAATTTATTCAGCTCTGCTGACAGATGTGGAGAACGTGCTCTTTGTGGATTGTGCTGAACACTGTATTTCATTCCTCAGCTATTGTACTCTTCACAATCATCTTATGAACTGGATATTGGCATTTTAACTTTAAGGAAAAGGAAGGTGAGGGACAGAGAGTTGAAGCACGTTGCCCATGGTCACACAGCAGGAATGCGTGAAAGGCAGAAAGAGTTCTGTGGTTCTTCGGACTCCCCCTTCAGTAATCTTTCTTCTAACCCAAACTGCCTCAGCAAACACGTTCGACATAGAAGGAACACCCCTGTATGTGCATGAATCTGCCTCGCGCCTACGCGGAGATGCCAACATGAAGGCAGCATGTCCGTGCCCTCTGAAAACTGGACACTTACTGTCTGTCAGATGATATCAAGGCCAGTCCTGCGTCCCTAGCGTGTGTCACAGGTGACCTCACACAGGTCAGGGGTCAGCTGTGTCTCCTCTCCGGGCTGAGTGTTTTCTCTGCCGGAACAGGAATTCCTGTATTGCCAGGGCTTGCCCGCTCCAGTTCGGGGGTACCTACAGTATGACTTTATCTGTGCTCTACGTGGCAACACCCCCACCCCCAGGTTTCTAATCCTCTGTCAGTCACCATCACGTTTCCCTAGCTCTCTACCTAGCAAACCTGTGCTCTGGAAGGGATCGGCTATCACCCCTCTGTGTATTACTGTGGCTGTGTCTAAATCCATTCATCTGTTGCAGCTAACAAATATTCTGATGGATTTGCTACATGCGTATTGGCAGGAAAAATGTGGCTCCTTTCCCTGAAGTTCCTCATTTTCTAGTTAGAGATAGGCCATTCCAGTATAGTAAGCGTGATGAGGTTTACATTCAGTGTATGAGCAGAGGCCAAAGGGCATCTAAGCCAAACTGGAGGAGTTAAGGGAGGCTTTTTGAGCAGGTAATGGTTAAGCTGAGTCTTAAAGGAAAAGAGGAAAATAAACAAAGGATTTGGGTGGGGGCAAGGTGGAGGCCAGAGACAGAAAGAGAGACAGAGATAGACACTACCAGATGAATGCAAGAACAGTATGGGAAGAGGTCCTGGGGTATAAGCAGGCATTCAGAGAAAGAAGAACTGTTCTGTGTGGATGAAATGTTGGGAAGGATTTGGAAGAAAATTGTGTGAGATAAACTAGAGGGCTTCTGAGCCAAGCTAATGAGTTTGTATTTTTCTTGAAAGGAATATGGGTTAGTACAAAAGACTTTTCAATAGAGTGACTAGATAAAATTAGTGTTTAACAAATATGCTTTTGTCTCTGGTCTGGTTATGGGACTTTCAGGGTGAGATGGGAGAAAGATGTAGGGCAGGGAATGCTTAATTAGGGTCTAAACATAAGACTGCAGTGGAAATGGAATGGAGATTTGTGTTGTTTTAGTGACTGGTGATGAGGGAGAAAGAAAGGTTTTTGTCTCCTATGATTCTGCACGAGGTAGTTAGGCAACAAAGTAGGGTGTTGTCATTCATGTAGATGGCGGGATAAAGGAAGAAGCAGATGATCGTTAATGGGTCGGATGTCAGGAGGCGATAACTTTGTTTTCAAATGTAATGATCTTGAGATTACCACCAAAGATACAGAGGGCTTCAGCAGGCATTTGGATGCATATAGCTGAGCAAATGTAGCAGGTGGTATTGATTTTGGAATCATTAATCAACATGTTCTCTTGTTCTTCTGTGAGGTCATAGAGAGTCTTTGGCTTCTGAATCCTCAATATCAGGTGAAATAGACATTCTTAAGGGATGGAGAGAGAAGGTTCTTCATAATCTTGAAACATTTTCGCGACTTTGTTCAACTCTCCTTCCCCTCCCAGTCTAGCTGCTTTTAACCCAAGAGAGGTGCATGGGCTTAGCTTGTGAAATGTGGTGTATGCAGTGGTTTTGAGATTTTTTTTTTTTTTCACAAAATGATAAAAGACCCAAAGCAAATAGAGTGACCAGATCAAATTAATGTTTTAAAAATATACTTTTGTCTCTGGTGTAGATATGGGACTTCAGTGTGGGATGGGAGAAAGACATAGAGAACTTTTGGTTCCTTGCTAAACTTCTCCAAGGAGAAATAAACAAATTAAGAATTGCTCAGTCCTATCTTTGATTCTCTTTGTTCTTAATGCTTGGTAAAGTCTTCCTCTAAACTGTTCTGTATCACTACCTGGTTACTGTTCATTAAACACACTTTCATCAGTCTCTGAACCCTCCAAAAGAACAAGTTCTAATTGTTCTAGTTAGCATTTAGGTTCCTCAAAAATCTGACCCTACTTTGCATAGACAAACTGAAATTTTACTAGCTTTTATGTAGGCAATTTGTTTGCATTACAAACAGAAGAGACCTTTTTAGGTTGTAAACCCTTGCTACTGCTATTATTCCACCAGTTTGGAAATGCTCTCTTCCATGATTTGTCTACCTACAGTCATTCCAGAAATCTACATAGGAACCTGTACCTTCTTTGTCAATCAATATTTATACAACTGTCTTCCTTCTTTTCCCTTTTAACAGTAAGCATTATAATTATATATGGCTAGTTATCATATGCTCAGAAAAACAGACTGTTTGACAAATATGTGTATGCTATCGGACTATCGGGAAAGACTTTAAAATCTAGGCTATGCACTCATGGTAACTGTATAGTAGAAATCGTTATTTTCACATTCTGTCTCTCCCGCTACACTAGAGTTTTTGGAGGCTGAGTCCAAGTTTAAACTGCTTTGTACTCCGCATGGCACCAATCCCGCGCTAAGTATCTAATAGTTGTCCGGTAAGTATTTGTGTTTGGACTAGCTACCGATGTTCTTTGTTTGAGTTTGGCAACATTCTTTAGGTGTGGTCCACTCTCAGTAATTATGAAGTTAGTGCACAAGGAAAACCAATGAGAGTAAGATTAAATTCAGCAGAAAATACATTTTAACAGAGGAGATTAGCCCTTCTGCTGAGTAAGCTGAGCCCTAGTAAACTGATCCTGCCTTCTTCCAAAGAGCTATGGAAATAAATCACCTTGTGGGTGAAACAGAGTTACGTCTCCATTTGCAGGGGGATTTTAAGTGTCTCCATGGTTTAGTCGTCTACGAAAATCTCCCCATTTTTAACATCTGCTCCGTCTTCAAATTACGCTGGGCATTTTTCTAAGACTCTGTGAAAATGAGCAAGGAGCTCTCACTTTCCAAAGTGTCCACCAAAGCCAAAGGGATATTAATTAGAGGTAGGAGGGGAGAGAATGGGGAGCTGCTCTCACTGAAGGAAATTAGTTTATTCCCTGGGAAAAAAAATGAAAAGTGAGTTACGGAGGTAGAACAGAAACCTTTTAAACTCTTCGTGGCTGGAATGGAAATTGAATGGAAGAGATAGATGGGATGGTAGAATGTGGCATAAATAAGTCAGAAATTTCCTGTAACCTTGGGAAAGAAGGTGATAGGGTCAAACTGTTTTTGGCTATTGAAGAAAACTTTAGGAGTCAGCAAACCTTTTCTATTGAGAGCCAGATAGTAAATATTTTAGGCTTTGCAAGCTATCACCCTATAGTCTGGGTCACAGACTATTCATTCCTTTCTTTTCCTTTAACAGCCTTTTAAAGTTGTTTAAAAAAATCTTAGTACCAGTTTGCCCACCCTTGCTGTAGAAGATGGTGCATATGTAAATTTCAATTAGGTCTTAACTTGTGGTAAAATCCACTATACAGAATCAGCATAAGCCTCTAGGGTAAATGAGGAGGAATTGTAGAAGAGAAAGACTAGTATAGAATAACTGAGGCCCTTGAGTCTGCAAATGGAAACTCCTCCAGCATCAGCAGGAAGAACTGGGGGGGGGGGCTAGTTTTGACGCATTCTAACGTCTGTGCAATTGAAAGTGCAAAAAAAAAAAAAAAAAGGTGAGTGTGATTTGAGCAGGACATTGAGCATCTGGCCAAATTAAGGCAGGGGAACTCCCCCAGGAGCTTTCAGCAGGAACCCAAAGGCAGTCTGGAAGCTGGGGTCAGAAAGAGGCAAATACTTAGGGTGTTTTTTGACCACAAAGGCAGAGAGAAGGCCTGGACTTTGTAATTACCAAGCAGCTGAGACTGCACTTTGGGAATAAGTGAAATCTCTGCAAAATGTAACTTACCTGCCTGGGATTTGTGTACAATGCCTTATGGGGTAAACTCTGATGGATGTAAAGAAATTATGCCTGAAAAATTGGAGACTGGGGATCCAGGGAGTTCTGGTGCAAAGGAGGAAGAGGTTGAAAATGCTCCCTTCCCCCTCTCCCAGAGGAACCATTTTTCACTAAGGAGGACAAACAGGCCCTAAGGTGGAAAGCAAAGTATCTAAAGAGCACCTGACAAATCTGCTTTTGAGGAACCAAGGGAGGGGCTCCCCCCTTTTGCTGACTGAAAAGACCTCGGGGCAACAAGTCTTAAGCAGAGATCAACTTGTCAGAAGATGGGAAGAACAATGTCTCCCCCACCCAGATATAGCCCAGGGCTAGCGAGTCTAAGACTGCATAAATGCTTGGTGCCTGATTGGGGGGGGGTGATGGAAAGGGGGGAGAGAGGTTAGTGTGGGTGGCAGACACCCCAACCACAGGTGTCCTGAAACTAACTTAAGTATTTCAATTTCCATGGTGTTTTCACCACCACTGTTTGATGTGAAGTTCACGACAAACCAATCTGGTCCTAAGACATGAGGAGATTATTCTCCCAATTTTTACAGACAAGGAAATTGAGGCTCAGAAGGGTTGAGCTACTGGTGTGAGTTTGCACAGCTTATAAATTACTACTCATGTGAATTTGCACAGCTTGTAAATTACAGCACCAGTCTCAAATCTCTCCGGAGACCAAACCCAATGCTGCCTTTACAGTACTTCCAGTGTTCTTCGTGAGAAAACACCAAAGTGGGAAATGACTGACAAAGAAGTGCATCCCAAGGAAATGTGACCCACTCCAGAATTGGAAGTGAGGAAAGGATAGTAGAGTCAAGAGAGAGTTAAGGCTTTCAATGCGCTGGGAATGGAAAAGGCTTTTAATTTGATATAATTCTGAATCCAGTGTCTGCATTCCAAAGAAAGGCAAAGGTGGATTTTTTTAAATGTTGAGGGTAACCAGGGAAAGCCACTGAAATGGGGTTGGAATGGCTTCAAGGGGTTTTTCACCTGGGCTAAAGAGCGATGACTTTGCCTGCTAAGTTGCTCCCAGATGCTGAGGAAATACCTTTGAATTTACATTTAAACATAAAGTAGTATTGGGAATTGAAAATGATTAAAAATGACTCATGTACACAAATCCTTGTGTCATGAAATGCATGCTTCCTTCACCCAAATGTATTCTCGTAGTAGCCACGGTGCCAGATACAGCCTGTACTGAGGCTTTGGGGATATAGCAGCAAATAAAATGCAGCCCATGACCTCGGGGGAACCTCAGTCTAGTTGGGAATCCAGAGAATAAATAGCCAGAAAACAATGTGATATGTAATCTGATAGGGAGAAGAAATAGGATAAGAACTGAAGCTTAGGGTAAGAGAAAGGAAGCAGAAGGGGATGCCCAAACACACCAGGGTTCCCCAATACCCCACTCAATCCCTGCCCGACTCCCACAGGCGGGAGGAGCAGTACTTGAAATCCTGCAAACATGACTGTACATGAAACCTGACACCTCATGAAATGAACTTCATAAATTATGAAGCGTAGGTCATGGCACTGTTCTGTAATAAGGTCAAAGTTGCAAGTTGTTTTGTTTTATAAAGCTAGAAACTGAGCCATGAAAAACTGAACAACAATCCTTCTTTTCCTCTTCCTCACACTACAGTGTCCAGAAGGGGGTTATAGCATTGAAGAGTGCGACACCAAGAGCATGTTAAAAGCTTGCTTGGGCCCTCCCTGGTGGCACAGCGGGTTAAAGCACCGCACTGAGAATCTAAAAGCCACTTCCTCATGAGTTCGATTCCCGCCTGCCCCGGAGGTGACTACATGGCCTGGCAGACCTCTCCTGACCCGCCCGCTGCTCCCCTCAGCAGTGTACTTTGTCGATCTGCCTGTTCTGCTCCCCACTCTGTCTCTGGTGAAGCCTCTCACCCTCCGTATCTCTGGCCTGTACCCCAGTTCTGTACGAATAAATAAATAAATCTTTAAAAAAAAAAAAGCTTGCTTGGTGAATTTCACCAAGGCAAGAATGTTTGTAGGGGAATGTGTGTGGGAACTCAAATTTATGGTGTTTGATCTGGAGATAATGAAGGAGGAAAGCTTATTATCCAAATGGAGTTTCAGCCTATTACTTAAGGCCACTCTGGGCTGAATTTTACCATAGAAGGAATTGGTACTGAGGAAACCATCGTGCCACCTGAGATGGGAAGACTCATATGAGTCCCCTGCTATTGCTACATGGTAAGTATCTCACATATGTTGCCCAAACCACTGATTATCTCTTGTAATTACGAAGCTTCACCTAAATTTTCTTCTTTCTTTTTCAACAATACCTTCTACAAAATGTAGTTTCTTTATAAATTACATGACTTCACAGATGGACTTATTAAAAATATAATCATAGGAGTTACTGCAGCTTACTGGGAATTTAGCCTATTCCACGACTGTGTAGATAACATGTGTCATCAAAGATTTTTAAATATCTATGGTGAATATTGGACAAACTGTCGGCATTGGCATACCTGCAAGTAACATGCAGCACAACGGCACTGCTAATGGTATCAGAGCCACCATTTCCATATATCAACAATGCAAGCTGCAGGGATTTTAGTCTATTTTGTTTACCAGTGCATCCCCAGGCCTTTGAACAATATTGAACATATAGTGGGATCTCTATGGTTTGATCAACAAATTAGAAAATTGAGGCTAGTGAGGTTAATGCAATCACTTGATCATGGGGATCTTATGTGAATGAAACTTTCTTCCATTATACTAAGCTGCCCTTTGGTGAAATTATTCTTGTTTCATCAGGTCAGACGGAGGTACAAAAAGTGACACCATCCATAAAGTCATCTGGAACCATCTTGCCATCAAAATATTGAGCCAATCCATCACACTTAAATCTCCTCCTCAGTAAACAGGCACTGTCTTTCTTCTGATCTCACAGGAATCATTGGCTATGCCCCAAATAAACATACCACCTTCTGCTTAAACAGTTTACACCCACATTTCCTCACCACCTTCCAAACTCTCCATAATAGATCGAAACCAAGGAACTCAGGGGTTCGGGGAAGTGGGCGATAAGTTTGACACAGCTACCCACTCCAACATTCAGAAAGCTTGCTGGTATCCTGACAACTGTCAGCAGCTAAGAATGGCAAGGAACCTAAATATCATTTAGTTTAATGCAGGAATAACTCTAAAAACTTACACTGGCCGATCCCTGGATATCCCTAAAGGGATAGACGAGAGATGCCAAGGTGCACACATAGCCACATGCGAAAGCCTAAGCTTCTAGGCCCAGTCATTTTCTGGATTGGAAGACAATGTTAAACAATTTACCTAGTGAATAACTTAAATATCATTTTTATATTAAAACTACTTTTAATAGCATTTATCACATCAAATACACAATTCACATGGATGTTTGAAAGATAAACATAAGGTATCCATAGGAGTGGAAGTTACTACTCTGGGAGTAATTACCTGAGGAAGCAACTTTTAACTTGAGGCCTTGAGAAAGAACTGTCTCATGCTTGTAAAGAGTAGGGGAGATTAAAGTGAATGGAGATATGTAGTGTGCTCTGTGTGGAAACAATAGCAGGTGTGCAGACTCTAAAGCAGAAGTGTGGGGTTCACAAAGCTGGAGGTCTGAATGTTCCAGGCTTGTGTGCCACAGACTGAATGTTTCTCAGGATCTGTTGGGGGCAACTCCTAGGTGTCCTTCTTTTCACTCACCTCTTGCCAAGATACTGCGAGCATCTTGGGGTGAGAAAATCCAACAATTAGAAGCAGGAATGTACAAGCTGCTCCAGCACCACCCCAAATTACTAAGCCAAGACCAGGAAGTTGGGAGCACATAGCAGTCCGTGCTTAAGGCTTTTCAACACTTGCTGAAACCATTCCCTGCTTTAGGTTAGAAACCTCTTGGTAGAAAAATACACTGTTCTTAGCCCAGTGCACAAAATATTACAATTAACAATACCAGCTAATCTTTCTTTTATTATTTCATCTTCGACACCACCTGGTAAAATGAGTGTTTTTATCATTTTAATTTTGCAAACCAGGAAATGGAGGCTCCAAAATGTGCCCAAAGTCACATAAATAGTGAACAAGAGAATGAAGACTATGATGTGAGGTCCTTTTGGTGCTAAAGTCCATGTGATACCACACTGTGCTGCTTAGCAGGGTTCTTAGGGACAGCGATTATGAGAGACTTACTGCTCTGTGCTCTTCACCCCAGAAAGCCACTAAACAAACCCATTGTCTTCCCCCTTGGGATTCCCTCCGAAATGGAGTGGACCGCAGAAAGAAACAAACTGTGTTGAGTACAAAATGCCAGGCATCATGATAGGGTCTCTCAACATTTATTACATTGAATCCTCCCAGCAGCCCCTCAGAGTGGATAAATTACCATTCTCCACCTTGCAGACAAGGGACTTGTGACCCAGTGTACTGAAGTAATTTACCACATTGGTAAATTTGAGTATCTCCCTAAGTCTCGAAACTTTCCTTCAAAGCACACCAAAGATGGCTTAATATTTAACCCTTCCCAGGTTGCATAGTTGCACTTTAACAAGGGTCTTTCCTGTATGAATCTCACAGGACCGTGACAGACTTGAAGGGAAGGCTGATTGTGCCAGAGGAGATAAATCTCTACCCAGTCACAGCCTTCTCCTTCAAAAGGGATAACAACTCTCAGACACTCTGGCAACTGCAGAAACAGAAAGAATGCCGAATCAATCAAGAGTTTATTTGCAAAGGGTAATGTCAGAGGATAAACTTCTTTTAAATTCTGCAAACTTTGTACCTTTAAAGACTTAACTGACTCAGGAATTTGATTTCTCTCTGACTTGCTCCTGGTGATTTGCTTTTTATCATTGACTAAATCATATTTTCCCTCTCATCCCACCACCTTTTAGAGTGCAGACTTTGATGTGTATTCCTCGGCCTCCCTACTCTCTTGCTCTGGCTAACCTAGGACTTTGCAAACAAACCCTACTGAGAAGTATGGACAGTCTGGGTCTTTCCAGAAACTCAAGCTGCTGAAGGAGATATGGTATTTAGTTAAGTTGAAATGAAGTCCTGCATAAATCATAGAGTCGAACCCAGGTTACTCAAACAGGACCCTAGGAGGTGCTTGGGGAATAGCTTTGCAGGCAGCTTTATTTTTCTAGACCAGATTTACTTCCAAAATGCTGGGGCCCACAAGTACCCCAGGAGTGACTTGGCTCCCAAATGCTGGAGCAGGTCTTGGCCTTGGAGCACAGTTCTGGTGTTGTTTCCTGAATTCCCACGTTGCTGTTTTCCACACATGGATCAAGCTTCAAACTTCCTGTGTCTGGACCGTGTGTGTGCACATGTGCATCTCTGTGCTTGTGTGTGTATGTGTGTCATATGCTGGGGAGGGGTGGGAAGGGGAGTGGAGGGGCATCCAAAAACGAGGAGCATCAACCTCAATACTAGTATTGCATTTGTTTGCATCCCTTTGTTCCTGTCCTCAGCGCTTAAAGCTGCTCCTTTCTAATCACTTGGCTTCTTCAAGTGTAGAGCTAGTATCTTCATGAATAAATAGGAAGCTGACATAAGGAGGTATTTTGGAGAACACTGCTTTTCCGTGTTTGATATATTTCAGGGTTTTGGGGGCTGGGGGAGGAGGTGAGAGTTACGTGGAGCTATAAATCCTTAAGATTTATTTTCCCTGGTGTATGCACTTGCTTCTGCTTTTGTTTGTAAATGCATTTAAATGATTTAGCTGTTCACCTGGCAATTAGAGGAAGAATGCTCTGCTCATTTCATACAGTCCCGGGTGACTTGGCTGGTGAAGAGAATGTCAACCAGTGCAAAGTATGGTTTTGGGGGCTTTCCTTTAACAGGAATAGACTACAAGCCAAGTTTTCCTTCCTATTTTTCTTGTACATTGGGTAAAAATGTTGCAGACAAAAGGCAGACTTTCAAAAAAATTAAAACACAAATTAGTGTTCCAAATTAAATACCAGGATCTGCTACGTGGGATATAACCTGGCAGCTTCCATCTTTGGTATGGTTTGACACTGAGCCTGAGGGGTGTTACCTTTAATGTTTTATTGTGGTAAATGTACATGACCTTTATTATTTTAAAAGTTTTCAGTGTACAATTCACGGACACTAAATATATTCGAATATAAAACCATCACTACTATTTCTAGAACTTTCTCATCATTCCAGACAGAAACTGTGCTCATTAAACAACCATGACCTCTATGAATTTTCCTACCTTAGCTACTTCATATCAAATAAAGTCATACAGTATCTCCCGGGCTTGCTTTGCTTAGCATAATGTCTTCAGGGCACACATTCATTGACCTTGATTGCATGTTAAAGGAACAGTTGCACTTCATGGAAGAAATAAAAAAGGCCAAACCGGATAGGTAGTTTGGAACGGAGACTCTTGTAAGCTTAAAATGATCACTACCTGCATTATCGGTATACGCAGGCATTTAACGAGTAACCCAGTGGAGCAAGCCCGTGTCTTTACACAGGTGTTTTATGGCTAGTGGTTAATTCTCCTGGTATCCCCCCCCAGAGGCTTCTCCATATTTTACAGTCAGGATATGAAGACACCGGGATGCTGTGGGGATTAGTTAAATGTGTGTGGCATACTTTGCTGTATAAACTCACTCTCTGGAACTAGTTTTTGCTCCCTGCTCTCAACTTCTACAGCTTTTACTGTCAATCCCATTCATTTAGCACTTAGCGCATGCTTGTTAGTTGTCGTTTTATGTATATACCCTTGAAGGCAGGAGCCAAGTCTCATCCCTCTTTGTTTTTTCAGACTTGTCCATAATAGCAGCAGCTCAATCAATGTTTGTTGATGTTGGCCTCCCCTTCGACCCCCCAACCCCCCTTTAAAGTAGAGCTAGCAAAGCATAGCTTTAAATTCAAACTCAGTTTAAACAAACGAAAGGGTTTGGGAGGTAAAAAGCAAAGAGGAATCTTGCATGGTACAGAGAAGGAACACCTAAGATGCTTAGAAAACCTGTGTAAAGCTGAGGTACTAAAAAAATTTAAAGTGTTTGCTACAAGTTAAAAAGACCCTGATCCACCATTAAGTACAGAGCAGTGCTCACTCTACTTTGTCAGGATTCAAATCTGGAGAACAGAATGCCAAGGCAGGAGGGTTAAAGGAATTGTTTTAGGGTGTCTCCATTGTATGGAGGTCCCAGTATCTGTGAGGAAGGCAGGAAAGGCAGGTGGGAAAAGCCCTTTGAGGGCAACTTCAAGGCAGGGAACAGGCATACCACAAACACAGTCGCCAGTTCTTTGCCACTAAGATTTTTTTCCAGCATCTTCTATGACAGCACAAGATGGGGAATGTTCTGAATCACCTCTTAATACGGGAAGGAGTAAAAACTGTGGCACGCCTAGGCAATGGAAGGCTGACCTCTCATAATAAAGAATGAGGTTAAGGAAATTATCCCAAGACAGAGGATATTTAAGAGCACGGGCAGAAAGGGATTATGAGGGCAGAGTGGTGGAGACTAACTTCCCCTTACTCATGTCAGTACTGCTGTAATTTTACCGTATGTTTTCCTGTTTCCATTTGAACTGCGTGGTTCATTTTAACAAGGACACTGCTGCCACTGTGACTGGTGCTTGTCTGCCACCTGGTCTCACCCTCTGAAGCACTGCTGTCCACCCCTCCAAACAATCTTCCTGTGCTTTACAAACAAGGGGTTCTCTGTCTTTCAAACTCTCAAAATCTCCCCTTTGTCATGAAACATCACCCAAATCACTTCACTCATAAGCCCAATCACAGCAAGCATCCACTTTGCCCATGCTCCTGCTTCTGAATCTTTCAGTGAGCACCAGTCTGCGGCACCCTGCACCCGTCACAGCGTGCCACCTGCTTGTTCCTTTTCCTGCACTGCTGATACTCTAAGACCTTGTTCACAGTGAGATAGGGTTTCCTTTGGGCGGACTTCCTCTGGCATGCCTTACTCCATAACCCCTGTGAAGTTTCCCGTTAGGCATGGCTTGAACTGGAATGGATGCCATTTTGTCACTGGACTGAGTTCCTTATAATAGCTTAAGTTGTCAAGGCCTTCACATTTAGCTTTGCTTCCTTCTTGTAACATTCTCAAGGAAATATGGATCTGTTGAGAATGGTGGTTTCCATGGTAAATGTTGCTTCTTATTTGTTTTTTCAAGTTCACTTTGGAGATACACAGCGTGATTTCCTCTTTCAGTACCAGCACCACAATAGATATAGGTCGGGGGCACCACCATAGAACTGTTTGAAAAAGAAATCTCGCTCACCCTGGTTAGAAAAGAGGTGATTTATTATTCTAACTGCAGGGAGTCAACTTCATGTCTATCCCCAAAACAGTGGGGAAAGAGTTGATTTTTTAAAAATAAAGTCACAAAATGTACACACCTTGGACATAAATGTGTACAACAGATGAGAATTTTGATTGATTCTTAAACATGTGACTCTCCACCTTGGGACACACACTCAAGTAGGAACACATACATCATGGGGTGTTTGCTGGCTTACAGTTTTCACACACACTTCATTTTCTTTTCATATACCAGTGCCAGTACGTGAATAGGGCATGTTTTCCAGCCGTTATTTACAGATATCACAGTTGAGGCTCAGAGAAGAAGTTAACCGAGGTAACAAAAGTTGCACACTAGCTGGTAAGTGCCAGAGTCCGAAATGAGTTCTTCCTTTAGTTCCAAATTCCAAGTTGTTCTGCTACCCCTACCCCATTTTTTGTGTGTGTGCTTTCGTTTTCCCAGATGAAAAATGGTAGCTTTTCAGCGTTCCAGGACATTCTCAACCCTCTAGGTTCTTAGTATCAGTATTTCGCAGCCAGGAAATGTGAACACTAGATGGGCACTTCACATGCTCGCCCCCTCCCCTGGCCTAATGCTTTAATGGGAAAGAAATGTTACCAATTCCCAGAGGATCGGACAGTGCCATAAAGGTGCACCCGAGCCGACCGTCGGACTCTTTTAGTGGGCTGAGAAACCAAGCGTCTCATCTTTCAATTCTCAGCAGTAGCTGGGGGAGAACGAGAGCTAGACAATAGCCTCTTGTTGAGTTTTATTAATTTGAGGGTGGTGGGAGAAAAGGATGCGACGGACGGCGCAGGTGACCAATCACAAGCGAATTGTCGACCGGCCTGCGCCAACCGGTGGCCGCCGAAGAACAGCGGGTGGGACTGGCTCCCCTGCCCGCTCCGCCAGCCCGCCCAGAAGGCGGAGCCTCCGCAGGACCCCGCCCACGCCGCCCCGCCGCCACCCGGCCCGCCAGCGGGAGGGGGGCGGGGACGCGGGTGGGGGGCGGGGGGGCAGGCTAGGGGGGAGATGGGAGGGGTTCGCGCAGAGCTGCTACCTGGACGGGCCTGCTGGTGACAGCAAGCCAGAGGGGAAGAAAAGGCTAGGAGCGCCGCTGCTTCCTGCATTATCTTAAGTCGGCCTTGCTAGAAGCGGCTTTTCAGCGTTTCTATTTGTTTTTCTTCCTGCCGCTGTGGGGCTGGGATCCGCACTGGCTCTCCCAGGCGACTTCGCTCCGCTGTTGCGTAGATTAGGACTGTAAATCTTTGCAAAACTCTTCCCTTCCTCCCAGCCAACCCCTGAATAGACTCTCAGGGCTACTGTAACTGAGTCGTGCCACGTTAGGAGGGCCATGAGAGCGGGGACCCCCTCTCTCGCCAGAGTGGCCGGACCCCGCCAGTTCAATTGTTTGAAACTTCCCTTCCTCCCAGCCAACCCCTGAATAGACTCTCAGGGCTACTGTAACTGAGTCGTGCCACGTTAGGAGGGCCATGAGAGCGGGGACCCCCC
>NW_004567120.1:19805944-19815262 GCF_000260355.1 Condylura cristata | reverse complement strand
CCCCGCCCTCTACTCCGCCTCTCTCGCTAGTCCACCCCCTGCTCCTGGGCGGTCCTAGCCGCTCACCGCAAGAAGAAAAGCCACCCTTCGCCCCCCTCCCCTACCTCCCATCCTTAGCCCAGGAGCTGCCTTCTTCGCAGTCACGCCCCTTCCTTCCGAGGAGCTTTCTGGCTGCTGAAGCTGGTAGACCCCTGATTTATTCCTCCATCTCTGCTCTCTTTCGCTTCATCTTCTCTTAGTTCTTACCGTCCTCTCCACCCCCGCCTCCAGTCTGTCTCGCTTCTGACCATCCGCTGCTCCACCCTCCGGCCCGGTATCCTGCCTGTCCACTGCCACCAAGAAGAACGCGGACGGAGCAGCGAGGAGGGGAGCAGCCAGGAGTTGGGGCTTCCCCGGTGCCCATCCCTGGCCGCCGGCCCGGAACCAAAGCCACTTGAAGTCGTCACCTTGTCTGCGTTGCCTTCAGGGGTAGGAGACGCGTGGTTACTTTACGCGGGGAACTGGGGCAGGAATCCTTGGTGGCATGAACTTGATTGTGCCCTCAGTGTGAGTGAGTCGATCTAGAATGCGTGTGGGAATGCCCGTGTGTTCTACTTTCTTTGCAGTAGCTGGCCGCGAGTTTTCTGAGATGTGCAGTAAGTAAATCAGTAAAGAGCGTGCGCTCCTTTCTCGTCCCACGGAGATGCTAGTGGGTACCACTATTTGATGGCACTTTTACTTTCTCGTCTTCCTGGGGGTCCTTGCAGATCTCTAGGTAACTAAGTACAGAAGGAATTCAAGCACTCAGGAACCTGTAGTCTACATGAAGCTCAGCAAGAATGTCTGAGCTTATCTCAGATCGCTAGAGAAGTTCCTCCTAAATGCTTAGGGTTGGGGTGGGGGCTCACTCCCCTCCCCCAGGGCCCAATTCCTGAAGTCTTGGTGGGCGTGGGACATGTGAGGAAGGGGTTGCCCTTTCTCAACTTTACAGATGTTAGTAACTAGTTTTGCCAGATCATTCTTGAGGGTCCCAAGCCTGTTTTCTGTAAGTGGATGTTTCAGCAGCAAGTTGGACTTTATAGATACTTGAGAATGCAGAGAAAGAAAGTGGGAAGGAAAATGACAGTCTTGGTGCTATGTGAGCAGTCCTTGGTAAATTGCCACGGATGAGAGAATAATGGTAATTTGGGCAAGGGGCTAAGTACAAGTCAATGAGGGAAGGAAGGGAAAGTTTGTGAGAAACAGCACTGTCTCCAGCATATATTTTAGAAGGAACTCTCCAAAGCTATGGAGTGTCTTATTTAACACTCCTCCCTCACCTGCCCCCCTCCCCATGAGGACTGGAAGTTAGGAAGCAGTTTACTACTTTTTTGAATATAACCCTTTCTCCTATTCAGAGAAGAAGATAATTAGTCACCATAATCTTCAATAATGGAGGGCTAAGGGTATTGAAGTCTCCTTGAACTAGGCTTTGTGAAAAGTTCTTTCTTAGGCCAGTCTTTGTGAAGCCGCCTCAGTTTAAGACCTTTCAGCACCCTCACTTAGTAGCTAAGAATAGTTTGAAATGCCATTTTGGACACTGGATAAATCTCTGTTCATCTCCCACCTATCTCCAATTGGGCAAGCATGGTGAATTTGCAAAATTGTGGTGGTCAAAGACCTGTTACCAAGATCTTCCCAAGCCATTGCTTGTTTGGGAATACATTATTATATTTTTAAATAATTTTATTCACTGATTTCAATGGGAAAGCAGGAAGGGAGTGAAGAAACGTTACAGGGTGACAATTTTAAAGGCTATCGTGTTTCAGATCAGCTGGAAGGGAAAATTTGGCCTGACCAAATTACATTTTATAACTGGCCTGGGACATTTTAATAGCCAGGTGGTTGTAGAGTAGTGGCATCTATTTACAGATGATAACTCAGGTTCCAGCTATTCTGTATGGGTTTATCCGGTGTCATTTACAGACACTTTCTGGCACTACATCATACTTCATTTTAAGAAACTTCTTTCTTTGGAAAAGTTTGTGGCTCTGTAAAATCAAAGTGCTATGCTAACTTCATAGACTAGATATGAACAAAATGAAATCTCTCACCATGCTTGTCTTTAAAATTGTGGACCTGTTGACCAATTTAAATCTTTCAGAAAGGAATTGTAAAAATCATATTCAATACGGTTTTGTATCTTGACATTAAAATCTCCCTTCTGGTTTATGAAGTAGAATTTATTAGGCTAATGCATAGCCGTGACATTTTGTGGACAGTTTTCAGAAGGTTTGTAAAGAAAATATCAGCTTCCTTCCAGAAGGCCTTAATAACCAATAACCATCTATTGAAAAAGCAAAGGGATTGATGTTACGACCTTGAGGTCCCATTTAGTGCCAGAATTCTAAGTGGGTGCATCTGCTTTGGTGCCTCTCCTGAGAGCCTTCTCCCAGGGCCTTCCCTTCTTTAAAAAGGGCATCTTTGTAATTAAGCAATCCTTCTCGCCCCACCCCCTTTCTTCCTTTGATCCAGTTTTTTTCAGCCCCCCCCCCATTTGGAGACAAGAGGAACAGTTTCTCACACTCTTCTATTTCTCTATGAAGACTTCTTTACCTTCCCCCCCCAAAAAAAAAGTAGCCTGAGGATGGTTAGAAATTGTTTTGATTTGATGGGGGGGGATGTGTTACCAATGAGGAGGAGTAGAGGATATATTCCCACTTGGGAAATACTTGTGACCAGGTAGCCACCTCCATGGAGACTGGGCATTTGGAATGCATGAGAACACTCTCATCTTAGGGACGGTCTGGAAGAAATTGTCCTTTGCACCCATTAAGGTCAGCTTAAACCCACTGAATGAACGGGGTGCAGAGAGGTGCATGTATGGTCATGATTGAGCCTTTTAGGATGGTAAATGGGTAAGTGTTCCAAAATCTCCTATTACATCACCTCTTTCCCCCCTGGATTCAGTGGGTTTGGAGATCTGCTTGACAAGTTAATTAGCTTGGGACTAAACCAATTTGTTTAGAATTGTACTCCATTGATTTCCTGTCCCCAGGAATTTTTGTTGGTCCTTTACTATGACGTGTTGTCTTTTGACTTGCTTACTTCTTCGTTCCTCTTGCCTTTTGTGGACTTTGGTCCAAAATCGAGGGTCCCACCCCCAAGTCAAAGGTTAGAATTTGGTCCCAGGAAATAAGGGGGCATTAAACAGGCTGTCCATATTGCATTACTGCCTTCCATGGTGGGCTTCTCTCCCCTTTTAACCCACAGAAAGGAGGGAAGTTGCCCCTACACACAACACACACAAAATGAAAACAAAAAAAAAAAGGGGGGGAAAAGAGGGAAAAGCAGAGGCAATTTACTTTATGAAAGAATCCAATACAGTTTCTTTACAGGAATTTGCTTTGCTACTTACTGCTTTTAAACTCTGACTTGGCTATAAAAACTTGCTATAACTGAGCTTCACAGAAACATATTTATTGCATAAAGGGGAGACATTAGAATTTTCTCCTGATGATTATTGCTTGAATTAAGAGAGGCCATTATTTGGCCTTTGAAATCTTTTTTGTTATATGGGATGGATTTAGTTGTCTACATCATTCTGGCTTGTAAATAATGCTGGCCACGTTTAACCTCTACTTGTAGAATGGAGTTTGTTTTGCTCTCAAAGATTTTGATAGATTTCAGAGTAGGAATATATTTCATACAGGTAGAAGATTTTATTTCCAGTTATTTTATTTGACTAACTCAAGTATCCAGAAAACTGGGTTTGGTAATTAATGGCTACGATTACCATTTTTAATCTAAGAATGTTCATAAACCTTACTAGTGTGCTCAGTATTAGAGACATGGGCTCTAGGCTCACGTCCAACTCATTTCACTGTCCTTAGCAAGTTTCTTCCTTTGCAAATTGTGTTGGGTCACACAGGGTGGTTTTGAGAACTAGTTCTAAAAGTTTGTGATTCTCTTTCTAGGTTTTGATTTCTGCTGTATGAATGCACATGATTCTTATTAAAACGAGGTGCAACTGTTAGAAATACAATCATGTTGTCATCAGGATGTGAAAACCAAGCCTGTAAGGATATATCAATATAAATGTTTAACATCTTGACACATCATATTAAAAGCTGAGACCCTGTCCAAAACTTCATGAACTCGTCACCCTAACAGATCACCTGCTTTCATTTTTCCATGTGTCTTTAAAGTTCTGTTTTTGTACTTACATGATTTTACATAATTAGGATCACTGTAATGATGTTGCTTTTAAATAAGAGTCACCTAAGACTTAGCTTTGTAAACCAGTGTGGAGGAGTAAAGTCAGAACCTAAGATATGCTTGAAGAATTACATATGTCTGTTCCTTGAATGTCAGGAGAAGCTAACACATTAATAAGTAGTCCCTCGACCCTTTCTGTGATTTAGAGGTGTGCATGTATCTACCATGGGAGTCAGTTGTGTTCCCTTAACCTCATGTCACCCTCCCCCATTCTTTTTAAGCAAAAAAAATCTAGGGTGTACTGCTTAGTTTTCATTACCAATGATTTTTAAGACACTGGGTCATGATATCTCATCAAGAGGGTACAAATTTTGATAGACTGAAATCTCACAAATGAGAAAGAAAGCAGTCAATCGCATATATTTCCTTTTATAGCTTTGCAATATGTTTAATTTAGACAAAAATGGTATAGAAACTAAGGAGTTTAGACAATGAAACAAAAGACATGTAGGGATAGCAGAATGACCCACACATAATGGGTTCTTCTGTTTGAGGCCTTCACTATTTAGTGAAGTTCACTTACATGGTCCCTGACATTTCCTTTGATGGTGAACATAAGTGTACGTGTAATCTCCAATTTTGGATGGACTCATTTCTGGAGATCAGTGGCTCATCATAAATTAAACATTCAGTTTCTTCAACCAGCACAGAAAAGTGAAGTACAGGTTTTAGTATTTAGCAACTTATTAAGTACAGGAACATTTTTGTAGTATGTGTTCATAGGAAAAATGCAGGTGGATATATTTAGTAATATCTCCTAAGGTAACTTTTTAGAAATTTTACAGGTGGCCCGTGGCATTTGTAAAGTCACTTTCACTGCTACCCTAACTCCATGAAATATCATTGGACTGTGTAACTGGGTTTCTCTGCCCAACACTCTCTGACTTGCCATGTGACCAAGGGTAAATGAATTAGTTGCTCTGAGCTTCAGTTACCCTTCTGGGAAGTGAAGATATTAATACTTCACAGAGGTGTTTAGGCATGCTTCATATTGGGCACATGCTTTGAGGTCATTGGATGAAAGGTGTTTGTATGATGGTGGAGCAGCTTATTATAGGGTCCCTAGCAGGTGTTCATGTTTAATGAGATTTTCTCTCTTATAACATACAGTGCCCTTTGGTGCTCCTTTGCCTTACTAGCTATAATTAAGGTTGTCCCAACAGTTGAATTATTGACCCGCTGTACCTAAATAAATAAATAAACAAACATTTTCATTCTATGTGGTAAATTGAAGTTTAAATAAGAGGACTGTAGCATCTGCCAGGGTGATGAAAAATTGCTGCAGAAAGAGGCATTAGTTGGAATGTGCCATAGAGATCAGTGAGTTCTTCAAAGCTCTTACAAAAGATTAAGAAGAATAAAGCAAATTTCTGTGTGAGTGTGTGTTTTAAGGGAGAAAGTTTTGAGTAATATTTGCTTGTGACACATACTGATGATAGCCAGTAACTGAAACCCAGCCATTGTAGTGTTTTATACACAGCTGGCTTTTATTAATGATGGACTATTTATGCTTGCTGTACAATTCGTGGCTCATTTCCATGTGTATGTCAGAACGTAAATACCCCCCAAAGCAACATTAAGATAACATTAAATATAAATGTGGCCAAGCTAGAAAAGGTGGAATGGGGTGTGTGTGTGTGTGGGGGGGTGTTCTCCCTTATTCTTACTGGTGTTGCTTCGGATCACAGCAACAGCTCCCCCCCAATTTAGGCATTGATGCTGATCTTTTCTTCCCTTTTATGTATCCCATAGCGAACTCCATTTTGATCCTTTTGATAATGACAAATGATCTACCCCCCCCCAATAATGCAGATGAAACTGATGTATGTGTTTTTTAAGAGCATATTTTCCCTGCACATGCTTCTCATTATCCAAGAGGCCTGGACTCAATCAGCAAAGGAGCAGAGAAACCACATAATTGAAAGGAGAATGACGGTGGTGCATACTTGGAATATTTGTGGGAAGGGGATTGCTGACATCAGAAAATGTAGTGGCCTGAGTGTTAACAGCATTGAAGAAGAATAAGCTTGCTGTGTTTCTGTGTATTGAGTATTATTTTTAAGGGGATAAAAATATGGGCCAGGTTTGACATCCTTTTATGAAGTTGCCCTGGAAACTTTGATGAAGGTTGTTATGGAATAATTCAATTAAAACCTTCCTCATTAGAAAGCTAATTAGTACATCACTTACCCATTTTGGTTGTTTTCAAGGGGCAGGGATTTGCATTGAATTAATGACATTTTTTCCATATGATAGCAAACTAAGATAAAAATCACAGATGGGGAAAATTATTTAGATTGCCTATTTTGAAGAAATCTAATTTCCTCTTTATTACATTTAGGTTTTCAGTTTAGATTTTTGTTTCACTCTGTTTATATATAGTGATCACATTTTAGTTTAGTAGCCAGTTTTACTTTCTGGACTGTGGACTGTAAACCAAAGCTTATTAATTTGACTTTCCCATATGAATTGGAGAAGCACAATGAATGACAATAAACCATTTTATTAAGGTAATACTTGGGTTTTTTTTTCCTTTTTAAAGATTTATTTTTATGCATACAGAACTCTGGGGTACAGTCCAAGGTGCAGGGAGTGGGGTGAGAGGATTCACCAGAGACAGAGTGGGGAACAGAACAGGCTGACCTACAGAAGTATACTGCTGAGGGGAGCAGCAGGCAGGCCAGGAGAGGTCTGCTGTGCCCTGTGGGTCACCTTCCTGGCAGTAATCAAACTTGTGCTGCAGTGGCTAGGGAGCTTTATAGTGCTGTGGTTTAACCCATTGCACCACCAGGGAGGGCCCTGGGGTTATTTTCTTCTAAAATTGGTTTCTCTTTGGTGTGTGTGTGTGTGTGTGTGTGTGTGTATGTGTGTGTGTGTGTGTGTGTGTGTTTGGGGAGGCAAAATGTTCTGGTAAAAGCTCATAATTTTTGGAGCTAAGAAAATTTTCACCACAACAACCCCCCCTTTACCCTTGGGAACATTCATTTGGCCTTTGGCTTTTTCAGTGAGGCTTCCACTAGGGCAATGAAATGACATTTCTTACCTGGTGCTTTTTGTAGATTAAGTACTTCTTAAGGCTAGATTAAGTTTTTCTCCTCAGCACCCTGAAGGAGAGAGCGATTATAATGGGAACCCCAGCACTGCTAACACTTTCTTTCTTACTATATCTATTTTAGGGCAATGAATACTTGTTCATGAGGTTTCAGGCCACTTGCTGTAGGGTAGGTGCTCTGGCTAAATATGCACTATGGGTCTGTGCTGTTCCACCTTTCCCCCATAGCGTGCAGGCAACAGTCATTCTGTACATAGATTCCCTGACATTATGCCTGTGGCACAGGCCCGCCTTTTCTTGTGAGTGTGGGAAAGTTGGCTGGGTTATAGGATTTGTAGTTTAACTGATTTCACTCTAAACCTTCCTGGGAAGACTGGGTCTAGTTTTAGTTTTGCAAAGGCAACTCCGTCAAGACAGGTTCTTGGGGCTTGCGAGTAGGCAGGAGGAGGAGGGGCTGCCTTTGGGGAGTGACTCAGGCCCTGTGGTATGAAGATATGAAATGCTGGCTCCTGTCCATGCACCTGCTGAATGCCACACCTGCAGTCTGCACCTGAGCCCCACTCAGACACAAAACCAGACTGAAAGCAGATGGGGGTTCCCTTCTAAAGGGGTACTCAGCAAACTGGGAACACCCAGTTCTGTTGGTGGAGCCCCACTCTGAATTACCTTTAGTCCTTTCAGTAACTGCTGTGGGGAGGGGGCTCAAGGTTTCCTTGGAGGTACAGCACATTGACTTATTCAAAGAGCATGTTGGGGTGTGGAGGGACTTTGCTTTCCTAGTGTATTATTCGCATGCAGTGTCTTCTTAAAAAAAAAAAAAAAGCTGGGGCCCTCCCTGGTGATGCAGCAAGTTAAAGCACAGCACTAAGAAGCTAAAGCCACTTCAGCATGAGTTCGATCCTCGCCCTGGAGGTGACCCACATGGCTCTACGGACCTCTCCTGACCCGCCCACTGCTCCCCTCAGCAGTGTCGGTCAGTCCATCTGCCTGTTCTGCTCCCCACTTTGTCTCTGGTGAATCTTCTCACCATCCCCACACCTCTGGCCTGTACCCCAGTTCTGTATGCTTAAGTAAGTAAATCTTTAAAAGAAAATAACAGTTGGAGAGTAATTTCTGTAGAGGTTATTTTCTGGCAACAGAGTACAGGGTAGGAAGTCACAAGACCTGGGTTCTGATCCTTACTCCATCAGTGAGCCACAGGGAAACCTTGGCTCAATTAGTTATCATTAGATATCTGTCCTGGACTTAAGCATCTCCAGTTGTAAAATGGAATTAATCACATCTGCCTTTATTTCCTCACAGAACTGCTGAGAAGGGCAAATAAGATAACAGAAGTGAAAGAGCTTTTGTCTGCTAAGAAGACTTAGACGCTAAAGGTAAAATTACTATTATTGCTATTAGTGTCTTTCATTCCTTTCCTTCTTTTTCTGTTGCCTCTAGCAAAGTCATTGGGAAGCTGTTATTTATTCAGTATGCAATTACTAAGCATATTTTATATACCAGTTAATGGCTTTGGTGTAGGGAAAGATACAATGAAAAATCATGCACCCAGCACATGCCCTTGAATATCTCATATTTTAGCAATTTCCATCTCTGGAATTCATTCCTGAAATTTCTGCCTGGTTACTTAGAGACTTGAAAGACAAGACTTGACCTTTATTTTTACCTCTCTGCATTGCAACTGGGGGCTTCTGTCCCTAGAGCGGTGTATTACGAAGTCTAGATTAAAGGTACCTGTGGGGAAAAGCCGCAGGGTAAATAAAGGAATTTTCCCTCACTCACATTTGTGAAGTACCTGCTGTTTGAGTCACTGCCTTTTCCAGCAGTCTGTTCTTAGTTTCATTCTTGGCCCTTTGCTCTACCGACCCTTGGAGGAGCCGGAGCCGGAGCCGGCCCGCTCTGGCCTGAGGGGCCCTTAGGTTAGTGACTCCCGGAGGTATGGCTCAGTCCATCTTCGGTATGGCTCAGTCCATCTTCGGTATGGCTCAGTCCATCTTCGGTATGGCTCAGTCCATCTTCGGTATGGCTCA
>NW_004567120.1:19772500-19805814 GCF_000260355.1 Condylura cristata | reverse complement strand
TTTTTTTTTTTTTTTGCATTTCTGCATTGCCATAGCTCTCTGTTCACACCTGGTTTCCTTGAGAGTGTGTCCTCTCTGCCTGACTGGGAGCTCTTGGAGGACTGGATTCTGTTTTATTTCTCTTTTATTATACCCCCCCAACCCATTCAGTGCCTGGCCAGATGAGTGCTCAACAAATAACTACGGAAAATATGGTGTGTAAAGTGCTATAATAGATGTGTACAAAATCTATTAAGGACAGTGCAGCAATGGATGAGCTTTCCATATTGAGCATATTTGGTGCTTGGAGGAAGATGCAGAAGAATCAGGGAAAAAACTTAAAGGGCAAAGGGTGGGAAGCAGAGCTGCCCTCTTCTGAGATTTGTGCCTAAGAAACCTAGGGAGAGATGCCTATTATATTTGCTTCTACAAGGTTAGGGGCCTCTCTGGCTTACTGCTTCCCCAGCATCAGAGCTGGATGGGTTTTATGGTTGAGTCTGTAAATAAAACTATGTCTGTTGGCCTATTGACCATTTAAGACAGGTGCCATTTAGTCATAGAATATTAACAGGGCAGCCCTATCATGTGCCACTTAAACCATAGCTGCAACTAGAGGCACACATACAGGCTCTCTGGTCATATGTGCTTAGTTCTCTATAGCAAATGCCCTTGAAAATATCCTGAAGCATGGTCCCCTAAAACTAACAAATTGAATTCTCAGAATGTAGCAGGGTCACTAGAACTGAATGTCTTTAAGCTGACTGTCAGATTGTTCCAAGGGCAAAAATGAAACATGATATGTGCCATTACAGGCCATGAACCTGTTCTCACCCACCTGATGCTTTTACTAATTAGCCTCTTGGCCGGGTGGCAATTTGGGGCAAGTGCATGCAAGCTGGATTCACAGGGGAGCCCACATTCCACTCTGCCATTTCGCAAGCCACTGGGATACTACACTGCTTCTCTTGGCTTTTTTCCCTCTCAGAAGTCCTGCTCTGCCCTGGTGGAAAAATGGGAGTAAAAGAACGTTTCATTAAATGAGGGAGAGATTTCATGGTCCTTTGGTGTCACTAGTTTGAGTTTTTAGTGGGTTGTCTCAAAACATGCATGCTGCTTGACCTATTAATTTCACTTCTGGGATTCTATCATTAGGAAGCAGTCCAAAATATTGAAAAAGGCTAAATCACAAAGATGTTTTTGTAACATTTAAAGTAGCAAAAAATTGGAAGAAATTTAAATGTCTTAATAACTGGAGAATGGGTAAGTGAATCTTAATACACTCATTTAATGGACTGTTACACCACTATTATAATGTTTGTTATGAAGTCTATATTGCACCATAGAGAAAGTACTTACGATAAAGTGAAAAGTAGGTTCCAGAATTATATGTACATTATTTTATTGCTTTGTATAAACACACTGAAGGAAATAGTCCACAATGCTAAGGAAATAGTCTATAATGCTAAAAGCGATTGATTAGAGGTCTTGGTATTAATGTTGATTTTTTTTTCTTTTGGTCTCATAAATATTTGCAAGTTGTGCTTGTATTACTTGTAAATTTAAAGTAAAAATGAAAATCAAAGAGGGCAGCGGGCCATCCGAGATAGGTGATGGGGCAAAGCAGTCAGTTTCTAGATACATTCTTAAATGGAGCAGTTTTTTCTCAGTCTCATTTCATGGACTTCTTACTCTCCTTTTGAGGCAAGATGAAAGAGACTGTGACGATGTGATCTATTCTCTAGGAGTGGGTGTGTGTGAAGGGATGTGGGGGGTTGGTGGCAGCAGGATTCTTGTTACCCAATATTTCAGTGTCCTGTGCACTTTAGGGTTAATCATCTCTGTTGCCTTGTAAACATGTACAGATTCTTTGCTATTGAGTGCAAAAACTTGGATCAAAAATGACCATACCTTTCACTTACCACCTCAGAAGCAGAAAACTGACCCTGATCCTCAGTAAGATTTAGAAATGCCAAAGTCTTACCATGGATCTTAAAATAATTTTGTAATCTAATCTAGATAAAGATAGAGATAGGAGCAAAGAGGTGGGGCTAAACTCCAAGCCTTTTCTTAAGCTGGTGCTAGACTTAAGTTAAAGCAAATGCCAAGTTGTTATGATGCTGACAAGACCTAGAACAGGGGCCTGGAAACATTGATCGGTGGAGGTTCGTGTTACTGTCCAATGCACCTGCATGTCTTGGCTTACGTAGGAGAGATTTTGTGAGATCCCTCAGTCACACTTTAAGCTTCACCACATACTTCTTATTTCCTTGAATTTTCGCTCCTGACATTAACAAGTGTATTTCCAATGGCTGGAAAATGGGTGGCTGCATTAAGGGAGGTTTTCAAGTCATTGAAAACCAGTCAATGCGACCTAATAAATATTTTAAGCATCTATGTACAATTTAGTAATGCTTAATAAGGTATTGCAGTAGAAAGTCTGTTGCCCTGTCAGCAATAAAACCTGCATTCTGATCCTGACTCTAACCCTTTGTCAGCCCTGATATTCAACTGTAGGAAGAAGGGATTGGAAACTAGATGGTACCTGAGGAACCCTTCTGCTTTTAATGATTACTGATAGGAGGGTCCTGTACAATGCTGAATTTCAAATAAAGATTAAAAAAATTCAACCTATGTAAAATTGCTACAGCCTTCCAGAAAAAGGCCCCATTGAAATTATCAATAAAAATTATAGCTAATATATTTTGAGCTATGTGCCAGTTTCAGTACTTAGCACTTTATACAGCTCACCGCCTTAGTCTTTATAACAACCCAGTAACATCGGAGAACCTTTATCCCTATTTTGCTCATGATGAAATTGAGACTTGGGGAGGTCAAGAATGTCGACATGTGTGAGGGCAGTTAGTAAGCAGTTGATCCAGGATTTGAACTTGGGGCCAATGTGACTTCTAGGCTGTAGCTCTTGACCATGGTACTTCTACCACCTGCTTATGTCCCATTGACAGTTCAGGGATGATCTGCAAAACAACCATTGTTTCTGACCAAGGAAGTGAATTAATATTCTGGGTTGCAAGACTGTTGGGAAAGGTGTTCTCTGGGGCACTTAAGTCTCACAATATAGAACAATCTAGAGACATGAGTGAATTCAGTGGGTCATTTTGCCTCTCTTTTTGTGTGGGCAGGTGTGTGTGTGTGTGTGTTGTGTGTGTGTGTTGAATGCACAAATATGTGCCTGTAGATACAGGGAAAACTGTACACTGGCTCCTTTCCATATAGCTGGAAGTAAAATCATATGGAACAAGTTGACCAAGATTTAGCAGAGGAACAGGTTTCTTAGAATTAGATTCTTTATTCTGGTTGGTGGAGTGAGGGGTGGGGGCAAAAGGGAGGATGATGTTGAAGGGATAGTAAGATCTCACAAGCTTATTTCAGCATGTGTTTGAAGATGGGATTTCTGTCTGCCCTGGCCACCTTGGAATCTTGATTTTCTTGGACTTGGCTTGGGAAACATCTGGTGTCTCTAAAGTGTTTTGGCTCAAGCTCCCAGGTATACTAGGAGAGGCCACTAACTCCAAATGGAATAAGAATTTGGCTTGGCCATGTTGCCCTGTTGTTATTGGAGAGTTGACCATATAGATTCAAATTGTATTTTTAAAAAAGAGAACCACAAATACCTTTTCTTCCCGTATTAGTATCCTTGGGTCAGCCCATGAGAAACAAGGTTATTTTATTGATTGAAGATGATGTCAGACCCCTGGCAGTGGTGTGATTAAAGCTGTGTTGCAGATTGAAGGTTGCAGAGTTCATACCATTTTAGTTTTTGTACATGAGACAAGGAATCTTTTCCTTCCCTTTCTCGAATAAATGGAGTAGTGTTTTCCTCCTTATTCGACTCTTCGCATGTAGCTGAGCATAAGTTCTTTAGAAAGAAAAAAAAAAAAAACCCAGTAAACTGGAGAGGAATACCAAAGCTTTTTTTCTTAGGCTGACTTCTTTTCCTCTTTTAAACAGAATCAAAAAGGCCAGCGGGTGGGGTGGTGGGGAGGGAGGATCTGTGTCCTGTTGACAAAAGTGATTTGGGTTTTGAAAAGGATATTGCAGAGTGAGGACCAAATTAAGGGAAGAGAGTAAGTCTTTGGACAAGTAAAGTTTTCTGTCAGGAGCTGGGTGTGAGGATCAAGCCAGTCAAAATCAGCATGAAGAATCCAAATAGTACTGGAAAAGAATTGTATGGTGATTTCTTGCCAGGGACTCAAGTTTAAAAGCCTGAGGCTGTTTTCTGTGTGTTTCAGTTGAAGAAAAAAGACAACTGTTTTGTATGGTATTGGACAATAGAAGCTTGGTGGTTATTTACCATAGCAGCTGTATTAACAGTCCAGATTTGATTTCAATTAGCAGTTGTTCCTCTGCTTTGAAATCGGGGGAGACACCCTAAAATAATTACCTTGCAGTCTGAAGATGATTTTGCTTTTGATTTTGATTGTGTGTTGGGCCGAAATAAGATGGAAAGACAAATTTCCTTGTTTGTTCACTCTATATCTGTTCACTTTATTTTTGGCAGCATTGCAAGGAAATAATGTTAAATTAATCACTGTGTGGTTTTGGTGGATTTTTTTAAAACTTGAATGTTTTGGACCTGCTCCCAAAATGCAGAGATGCTTGCGTGCTTCCTTTGCATTGCTTTTCTCTTCAAATAGTGTCTCTGGTGTGGATTGAAGCATTTCCTTTAAGTGATAGGGGTGAGCTAGGCTGGGATAGAAAGTATGAATGTGGGTCTTGTGACTACCGTCTCCTCACTTTTATAACCGTTTTTGATTGGTTTTATGGGCTTTTCGAGTGGCAAAAAGAAATTAGAAATGAGGACTATCTCAAGTCCCTCTGTAGTGGGCATTTGCATCTAATCTATAAGAGAGTCTAGAAGTTTCCATTTGCTAAGCTACTGGGGCACTGGTAGTGCTGAGAAAGCAAGTGGAGGCATCATCTCATGCAGAACAGGTGCTGCTGTGTATTTAGATGGGCCGTCACCATTGTCACTTGAGCGAAACTGGCAGTCAGATTGTAAGCTCTATGAGGGCAGGAGGGCAGGAACTATATTTACCCCATATTGTCTCTAGCGTGAGGCTGGCAAGTTACTGCAATAGTCGGCATGCAATGAATCCTTACTGACTTGGCTGAAATGACATTTTAGGTTGTGCTTACCCATCTGAAGTTGAGGCAGTTAAAGTGGGATCTTCACTGAGCATTTTTATCACCCCAAACTACCTCCCAGTGTCTGTCTTCCCTTCTGGGGTGTAAGGCTATGAGCCTTACTGACCTGCCCTGCTGCTGATGGCAGTTTAAAGGTCACACCCTAAAGATGACAGTGGTTATTACTTTTGTGCTCACCTACCACTTCAACTCAGAGGGGAAGCAGTGGCATTTTAGGGCTGTGTAGTTAGAGCAGGGCAGTCATCCAGTCTCAGACCTGAACATTTCTTTCCCCTGGAGACTGGGGACCAACCCCCGCCCCCGAACATAGCTTCTGGCCAGTGGGGTTCCTTTCTGCCCTGGTAGATGACTGTGCCACACATACAAAGGCAAGCCCTTGGGAGGACAAATCATTCCCTTGGAGGGACTGGTTTGCTTAACTGTTGGCCATTGGTGGCAAAATAGAAACGACGTTTTTATTTCTTTTCCCTCCCCATCCTGAACATTTCAGAGTGACCAGTGCTTGGACTCTTGGCGGCGCTTACCCTGAACCTGAGTGTTAGGGGAGAGGGAATCTGCGTTGCGGTTTCTGGAGCTGCTCATAAGCAAGAATTCCCTATCCTGATCAAGGCTTTAAGCCTAAAAGAAAGCAGAAATAGGTATGGACCATTGGTGTGTGTGAGCGTGTGCGTGTGCAAGTCTGAGCGTGTGCACATGCCCATGTGGAAGGGTGTGTTCACGCAGGTGGGTGGGTGTGGAATGGGCGGGGGAGGTATTTACTCTACAGGGGCTGTGGCAGCTCTATCTCTGAAACTCCCTGCCTTGCAGGAAGGGTTTGTAAGTGATTTTCTTTGAACCACACATGCTCCTGTATTATATTTTTGAGAGAGGAAAGTAGTTGGGTAGTCATCTCTCCAGTTTCACACTGTTATACTTGTCAGTCTTTCAGGAAATCCCAGTCTGACTGTTCGAGTACAGGAGTTGGAGAGGGTCACCGGGAGGAGTGTGGCAATGGGAAAGGGGAGCAGAGGGCCGGTTGCTCCGCCATTTGCTACGCACTCCCCTAAAGTATATGACGAAAGGGGTCTAAAAAGAGCCTCTGGAAGGTTAACGCTGGAGTCAAACTGCTCGATACAACAACTGGCAATCAGGTAGCAGTAACCATGCAAGAAGTGCAAAAAGAGAGAAGATGACTTTTCTCCATCTACCATACACATCTCTGGGGGTCACTCCCTGCAAAACTGAAAGGAAAGGGCATCATGTTTCCACAGATGGAAGGCTACTTCCTAAGATAGAAATCAGGGACTAGGAGCCGGACTGCAGAGTTCTCACCCAGGAACCTGTGGCTGGTGAGGTTGACCTATATTGTGACTGGTGTGACGTAATGTCCATCCCGTACCATGACAGAGTAAGCATTTTATTACTGACTATCAGTAATGAATTGTAGTACTCAACATGGCAGGCTTTCCCAAATGCATCATTAGCTCTGATGAGTGAGAGATCACTTCTAATTTTCAGATAGGAGAACAGAAGCCAAGGGTAGAGGAATCAATTGTTTAGGTTACCGCGTAAATCCATAGCATAGAATTTGAATCTTGTCTTACTGTGGATACCTGTTTCGCTCAACCCATGTTACTTAAGAAGAATGAATGGTGGTGATGAGGGGGGTAGTTTATCACATCCTTTCTTGAAGGAGAGCCTTTTAATTTTTCAATTTCTAAATGTTAACACAGGTGTATTTAGAATGAAAGGGGACTTCCCCTTTAACCTTCCATCCAACAACAACAACATCTCCATGGCTATTCCTGGATGCTGAAAGAGAAACTTTGTCAGTAACAATTATCCCATACCCTTCATTTTTTAAGCCAAGGAGCATCCCAAATGGACAATACAAAAAGGAATTTTAAGAAAAATCTATCCAGAGGTTTATGAGATCAGAGAAAATGAGCTGTGTAGAGCAGGAATCATTTCTAGCTGATGCAAGTCAAGCTCTGTTTATTTATTTTAGTTATTATTTGGCATTTTTAGCTTCCTTCACATATTGCTTCACAGATCTTGTCTATGGGATAACTTTTCTCCACTGTCCTGTCCCCACTGCCACATTTGGATTTTCCATTTAAATTGAATGCAGAGAAATAAATCCTGTAAGAACATAGGAAAATTCCCCTTCCTGATCTTCTGCTTGATTGCTTCTGATTTCCCCCATTCGTCTTAGGAGTTATGTCAAGACTGATTATTAAATTCATGCTAAAAGTGAAAGAGGAAGCAGAGTTTTATGCCTCCAAGTTTCTCATCCCAGGAGTTGCCAACAATCAATCTATTAATTCTTGATTCCGTTCTCTACTTTGTCTCTGCAATGGAATCCTCACCCCCAAATACCCATTTTCTCCCCCTTTAGGGGACTAATTTATCCATCTACTGGGTGTTAAGATTCCTGTTTCCCCTCCCCAGGTCAAGGGCAGCCCAGGTGCCCAATTTCTCTCTCTCTTCACAAGGCACCGCCAGCAATAGAGATGAGAAATTCCGAAGAACAGCCCAGTGGAGGAACCACTGTATTGCAGCGCCTGCTACAAGAGCAGCTTCGCTATGGCAATCCCAGCGAGAATCGCAACCTGCTTGCCATACACCAGCAAGCCACAGGGAATGGCCCTCCCTTTCCCAGTGCCAGTGGGAACCCAGGCCCTCAGAGTGATGTGTTGAGTGCCCAAGACCACCACCAACAGCTTGTGGCTCATGCTGCTCGACAAGAACCCCAGGGGCAGGAAATCCAGTCAGAAAACATCATCATGGAGAAGCAGCTTTCTCCTCGGATGCAGAACAATGAAGAACTCCCAACCTATGAAGAAGCCAAGGTCCAGTCCCAGTACTTTCGGGGACAACAGCATGCCAGTGTTGGAGCTGCCTTCTACGTCACTGGAGTCACCAACCAGAAGATGAGAACTGAGGGACGCCCATCAGTTCAGCGGCTCAATCCTGGGAAGATGCACCAGGATGAAGGACTCAGAGACCTTAAGCAAGGACATGTCCGTTCCTTGAGTGAACGACTGATGCAGATGTCATTGGCCACCAGTGGAGTTAAGGCACATCCACCGGTTACCAGCGCTCCCCTCTCCCCACCACAGCCCAATGACCTCTACAAGAATCCCACAAGTTCCAGTGAATTCTACAAGGCTCAAGGGCCACCTCCCAGCCAGCATAGCCTGAAGGGCATGGAACACCGAGGCCCCCCACCAGAGTATCCCTTCAAGGGCATGCCACCCCAGTCTGTAGTGTGCAAGCCCCAAGAGCCAGGGCTCTTCTATAGTGAGCATCGTCTGAACCAGCCAGGGAGGACAGAGGGGCAACTGATGAGGTATCAGCATCCCCCTGAGTATGGAGCAGCCAGGTAAGAGAGTTCCCTTTCTGTCATTTCCTGGCCTCATCCCAGCCAGCTTCTGCTGTGTCTTAAAGGGAAGGAATGGGCAGGTGTTTGGTGTAACAAGCACTGCAATGCATGGTTGGTCCCTGGCTTAGTGAATTTCCCACCAACCTCAATTTCCAGCCTCTTCAGCCATAATTAGCACCATGTTCACATTCCCTTGACATTTTTGGTTGAACGTGGCCTTAGCTGTTTGGTAGATCAACAGTAGCACAAGTCTTGATTTTAGCAGTGATTTACTGTCCTGTCTTCTAGGATAGTGAAGGGTCAGTGTTCCTCATCTAGTGTGTATTAAGATGCAAATTACATCAGACTTTATTTAGTCTGGAATATCCTATCGTTCCCATTTATTCCCTTGCAGACAACTCCCATCACTTTTTTAAAAAATATTCATTTATTTATGCATACAAGAACTAGAGTGTAGGCCAGATGTTTGGGGAGGGGGGTGAGAGGATTCACCAGAGATAGAGTGCGGAGCAGAACAGGTGGATCTACTGAAATATGTTGCTGAGGGGAGCAGTGGGCCAGACAAGAGAGGTCTGCTGCTTGTCCAACCATTGCATTCATGCTGCAGTGATTGCTCATAATTTCGTAGTGCAGAGACTTAACTCCTTATACCACCAGGAGGACCCTCATCACTTATTTTTTCTATGGATATTTCTGTAAAATTACTGAGATTCTTTCTGTCACTAAAGAGATACCCAGCTACTATTGTGTGTGTGATGGGGGTAGGGTGGTGGTGGTGGTGTGAGCTGGGGGGGTAGAAACTATGTATGTGAAGGTTCAGAATGTTACTTGCCCTGTTCTTGCAGTTTGTGGAGTTTGGGTTGCTTCATTTTTCTGCTGTGTAAAATTTGTGAGTTTCCTATGTAATTTCTAAAAACATCTTAAGTTAAATTCATGTATCATATTGAAGTTTTGGCCAGATGTTAAAATGCAGAATGAAAATTATTGCTGTGACTTCTGTACCACTTGCCATTAATGCAGGAGAACCGCGCCATATATTTATTTCTTATTAATTATACTTCTTAGTGATTCAGGGTTCATTGTTCCGTTGCTGTGTTGCCCAGCCTTAGGATTCTGTGATTGTATTTGTTGTTCTGTTGTTACTGTTGGGCCGAGTCTCTGATCAGAAATAATTCAGCATCTGTCATAATGATGGCAATTATCTGTGTTATTTCTGTCCCATTACTATGGAATTATGGATGGCCAAGAGGTTTGAAGTTCCTGGACCTACGCTGGCTTTTTTCCATATGTGGCTTGCAGACTTCGCGTATGATCTCTTTGATATCTAACTCTCTGCCCTGTCTCCTGTCCCCTTCTCAGTCATTTGGGAAAGAGCCTGTTAGCTTGGAGTTCACTGGGTGACACAGGAGAGAAGGCAGTCTGTGGGTGGAGTAGGGTGAAGGTAAGAGAATATACCTGGTATTTCCTGGTATTTTATCCTCCCCCCACTCCTGTTTTTTAGCCAGAGGCAATTCACTTTGGACTCCACCCCTAACTTTGCCAGTTTGGGACATTTTTCCTTAACCCAGGTTGATTTCCTAGCTCTTTTCAACCTTCTCTCAGCTTCTTTTCAAAGGTTCCTGCTTAAGTTCTGATAAGTGACTTGGAACAGGAAATGGGGTGACAGGGCTCTTCCGGTTTAAATGAGAGCAAGAACCCGATTCCCATCTGCCCAATGAAACGGAAGAACCAGGGAGGGGTTGGTCTTTTGGACTGCTTAGCTTAGTGGAAACCTGTCCAAGCCAACAAAATATCAATGAAGCTGGGAATTATTTTTTTCACTTTCCGTCAGTATGGAAGAGTCTGAGGGACTCTCTCCTAAATGTGGATGGGCTAAATGTCTGTTGTCTTGAGAAGAGTGTGTAAGCTAGGCTAGGGTGTGGAGCAGAATCCAAAGCCCCACTCAGCACATGGCCCGCCTTCCCAGGAAAGCTATTTTCAGAACTCATTCACCAGTATTGTTTGTGATCTGAAATGACTCCCACAGTGTTTGAAGCTAGATGGAAAAGCCTTTTGATCTGCCTAAATAAATAATAAGGAGCCCAAAGAGGGATTTTTTTTCTTCCCATACTGATTACACTATCAGAGACATTTAGCTGCATATATTTTATGGAAGATATTTGTATTTTTTCCTTCCTCTTAAGTCATCTGTGGATCTTTCTCTCCCCAGAGCAGTAGAGCCCGTACTGATTATCCTCTCTGGAGCAGTATTTTAGTTTATTTTTTAAAAAGTTATTTTATTTATGCATACAAGAACTGGGGTACAGGCCAAAGGTGCAGGGCTGGTGAGAGGATTCACTAGAGACAGAGCAGATCAGGCAGGTTGATAAAGTACACTGCTGAGGGGAGCAGAGGGCAGGTCAGGAGAGGTCTGCTGCTCCATGTGGGTCAGCTCCCTGGCCAGGGGATCGAACTCCTGCTGCAGTGGCTGCGGACAGCTTGAGTGCTGGGCTTCAATCTGTTGCGCCACCGGGGAGGCCCTCGAGCAGTATTTTTTTTTAAAGATCTATTTATTTGTGCATACAGAACTGGGGTACTGGCCAGAGGTGTGGGGATGGTGAGAAGATTCACCAGAGACAGAGTGGGGAGCAGAACAGGCAGATAGTCTAGGTACACTGCTGAGGGGAGCAGCGGGCGGGCCAGGAGAGGTCTGCCTCCCCATGTGGATCTCCTCCGGGGTAGGCGGGAATCAAACTCAAGCAGAAGTGGCTTAAGCTTCTTAGTGCAGTGCTTTAACCCCCTGCGCCACCAGGGAGAACCTGGAGCAATATTTTAATTGCAGTTTGGCTTGGACTTTTTTTTTTCCTCTATAGGAGAAGAACAGGGTGCTTGAAGTTCAGTGAATATGCTGCAAAATGACCCTAATCAGAAGATACCGTGTGAAGTTTGGGTCTCCATCAAATTCTGGCAATGATTGTTTTGTTGGACCCTTGGCTGAGGGAGCAGCACCTATTAACAGATTACTGGCAAGGGGAGGTAGTTGAATTACTTTTCAGAATTACACAGCTTTTAGGTAGTGATACATATTTGCCATTCTTTATTTCCTTGAGCCAACCAGGTAGATTGTGAGTACCTTTCCAAGTAACTGTTGCTGGCATCAAACAATCAGAACACTAAATTCTTAGTTCTTAATCCATAAATTGCAGATCAGGATGCAAAGCAAACTCTTTGAACAAATTGCTCTTCAAAATTAAAAAAAAAACCTGTTTGCCTTTAAAGGTGCAGTGAAATGCTAGAGATTTGTTGTTAATATGAATGCAATGGTATAAACAATCTTTTTATCACGTCATCTTCCTGATACCCTCCTCTCCGATTAAAAAAAATAAATATCCAGAATGCGCAGAACTCCAGATGGGAAACAGGGCCAAAGCAGCTGAAGAATTAAAAATTGTGTGACTCTTTCTTTCTAAATGCTGAGCCTTTTTTGCATCTTCGATTTATGCATTTATTAACTGCTTTTTAAAATGTAATCATTTCTGTTTATAAAGCAGCCACCTCCTTTCAATTGTTGAAATCATGCCCAGATGTGAGGTTTCTTGAAATCCTTGTTTAGTGGAATCTGAGGGTGACCTAACTCTGTAGCTCAGAGCGGAGCTGGTTGTGCAAGAGAAACAATCAGGAATTTGCAGCCCTCTCCAGGACTCAGGACTCACCATCTCAGAACCTAGGAATAGCACAGTTTCCTGGAGTAGAATAAGTGGAGTTCCAGGCTCTTGGTGGCACCTGCTCTGGTGAGAGTGAGCATGTGTGGGCTTGCATACATGTGGGCCAAGATGGAGCATGTGGGTGGGTGGGGAGGGCGGGATCTCCCAGTCAGTGAGGTGGCTGCGTGGAAGGTGCTGTGTCAGCTCAAAGAACGGCAGGCTTTTGCTTTCTTTTTGTGTACTCGGAGCTGTCTCTTGGCTGGAGTTGCCTGATTTGGGGGGCAGGCTGAATGCTGATTTTGGTCGGTGGCCTCTGTCCTGCATGTCTGCCATGTCCCCTTTTCTGCAGAACACCCGGGGCCCAGGTTGTCTTAAGAAGGAGCAGGATGAAGGAAGGGAAGGGGCAGAAAGGCAGGTCGGGGTTTCCATGAGATCATGTGATTCTATTGTCTGCAGGAGGCTTCTTGTTCCAGGCTAAGTGTGAGTAGGCGCTGATGTGTGAGTAGGCACTTTCTCGGCTGCTGTGCAGTGGGAGGACTCGGGAGTGTGCTGCCCTGCCGGCTGATGCCTTTATTATTACTCTTACTGTATTGTTATTTAACCTTGGGTGTATTTTTGCTTATCTCTGAGAGCGCCCCACTTATCCCTCACCCTTGTCATTTCTCAGCCCCCTTCTTTTAGGGGGAATGATGCGGGATTAATGCTGTCCCCCCTTTTTTCATGTGCTGAGTGAATGCTGGGGCCCAGATGAGTTCACTGGTTGGAGGACTTTCTCTCTTTTTCCTACTGCTCAGGTCTTGCTTTGTGTTTGCAGACCTGCCAGGGACACACTGTCTTGGTTTTCCCAAAATCGTGGTGCATTGAAGTCTGTTCTTTTCCCAGTCTGCGGAACCTGAGGGGCAGTGTCACTCTCCTTTCCGCTCTAGGCAGAGCCCAGAGTACTGCCAAGGTCACTGCCCTCTTGAGCAGATCCAACCCCAGAGTTCTTTAGTGAGCTCATGGTCTCTCCTCTTTCTGGAGGCCCCTAGGAGGCTGCATGGACACTCTCTTTCGGCTTCCATATCCTTCCAAAAGGAAAATGGTTAATATGGTCATTTTTTTCCTCTTAAAATGTAAAAATTGGAGAACATAAAATTTAAGTCTTTTTTTTTTTCTCATGCCATGGATCTCCAGACACCCCAGCAGATCCCAGTAGATTATATTTTAATTTTAGGGATATGTAAAAATCAACTCTTACTCAAAAAGGAAGAAGGGTACATACTCAGTTTTACCTCTGAGGTAAAGGAAGGTCCATAGTATGGAAAATGGGGAAAGACTCTCCATAATTTCTTCTTGCAGCCCCCAGACTTGACTGGGTGACTGCTTTATCTGCTTGGAAGGAAAGATTATGTGTGATAGAAACTTTCCAAGTCAGCCATGAGAGCCAGGTAAATTCTTCTCTCCACAAGTAGTTCACATGCCCTCTTTAATATTCAGCAATTATTTTTAGTGACACGTGTATGAAATTGAAAGATTGTGGGATGAAAAATCATGGAGCCAAGAGACAGGATGGAGGCTCCAGTGAACATCTGGGTTATTGGTATCCATGAGCAAGTATTTGGAATGATTACGAAACCATAAAAACCCTCAGTAGTAAGACTCACTTATAGGGATAGATAAATGAATACTCAATGATAACCGGAGTCTATGTAGGAACAATGTAGAAAACCAGTTAAAATCTAACTACTCCTGGCGATTGCCCCAGTTTCACTATGAATTTTATACAATTTAGTGAAATATTAAATGGATATCCCCTAATTAAAGTCACTAACAGGGTCAGGCTATCTCTTTGGGAGGTAGATAAGAGGACATTTGTAATTCCTACTGAGCTCAAAAATGAGAAGCTCGCGGTATTTTTGTAATTCCTTTCTGACCCCAGGAATGAAACAAGTTCATGCAGATTAGGTAATTTGAGCAAGGTTACACAGTAAGTAGTAGAAAAGGTCTCCAAACTCTGTTGGGATCCAGATCTCATTCTGTTAGGCATCTGTCTTCTCGGGGTTGAGGAATATCAACTGTACGACAAGCATCCCCAAGATGTGGGAGTATATGAGGTTAGTTGGGCCTGGGCTTGGGGTGAAAATGCTTTTTGTCTTTTGGGTACACTGGTTGATATTTTTGGTAGTGATGGTGGTGGAAGTGATCGATTCGATTTATAGGCTCCTGTCATTTCCCTCAATGACTAATAGCCTGGTATTAGGTACAGAAGTGGGAGAGCCACATTAAACAGTGTGCGAAAGTTGTCTTTCTGGGACTTTTCATAAGTGGTAGGCTGGAAGTCTGAGCAGTGATGTGTGGATGGTGATGGAAAGTGTCCAGAAAAGGGGACTCTGGAAACGAGGCTTCCACTCTGGCGTTAGCACTAACTCACTTTATAGTATCTGGCTGCTCAATTCTCCAGTCAGGAGCCTCCGTTGCCCCCTCTGTCCACTGACAGGGTTGGACTAAATTATTTCCTTTAATCCTTCCTAGTCCTCTACTTGTTTTCTTTAAACCTTCTTAGTCCTTCTACTTTGTGATTCGGTAGATTAGAAGGAGTATGATAGTCTTGCCTATTACTCTCTATAAGTCTTGGTATCATTCCTACTAATAGGCATCATTAAGTTATTAATAACTGTAATCAACAATAATTATTTGCTGTCTCTAATGTAATAGGCATGTACATAGCCTCAAGTTATGTTTGTGAATGGATGAATTATCAAAGGGAGTTTCAGATCGCACGATCAGGGATGATTTTGATTGTGGTTTGTGGTTACCTTCTGGATAAGTGGCATGTATTTTTTAAATTTGCTCTGTATGCTGGACCATACATAGGATGTCAGAAAAAATCTGTTTAAAAGAGGTGAAAATTACCTTGTAGAAGATTCAAGTAAAATGTTAGACTTTAATAATCAGTGAGTAAGCATAGATCATTTTTTAAAGTTTATTGACTTTTGCATACAAGAGCTGGGGTGTAGGCTAGAGGTGTGGGGTGTTAAGAGGATTCACTAGAGACAGAGTGGTGAGCAGAACAGGCAGATTGACTGAAATACACTGCTGTGAGGGGAGCAGTGGGCGAGACAGGAAAGGCGTGCTGTGCCACGTGGGTAGCTCCCCGCCTGGAGATTGAACTCAGTATTGCAGTGACTGCAGATAGCTTCATAGTGCCGGGACTTAACTCCTTACACCACTAGGGAGACCCTGCAGACATAATTGATATTTTCACCAAGCAAGCTTTGAAGTCCTCAGGCTCGCTCCCCATGGGATCGCACCTCTGTCTGCTAGGCAGTCACAGCAGGTCAGAGACCCTGTTATAGCCCTTATTGCTCGTCATTTTGAGGGTGTCCTTGGGCACCAGAAGTCGCCTCAAGTTCTTACTCGCTTCTCTCCCATTGCCAACCCAGAGGTTCTTAACCTGAGCATGTCTTCTGTGTTTTACAGGCCACCTCAAGAGCTCTCATTGCCACTATCGGCCAGGAATTCGCAGCCTCACAGCCCTACGCCTTCTCTCACTTCGGGGGCTTCCATGCCCTTGCTGCAGTCTCCACCGTCTACTAGGTTGTCTCCTGCTCAACACGCCCTGGTCCCAAACCAAGGCGACCACTCAGCTCACCTGCCCAGGCCGCAGCAGCAGCTCTTCCTTCCTGGTCAGGCTCACCAGGGCGATCACTACCGTCTCGCCCAGCCCGGGCTCAGTCAGCAGCAACAGCAGCACCACCACCACCATCACCACCAGCAGCCGCCGCCGCCGCAGCAACAGCTGCCGCCCCCACAGCAGCAGCCGGGGGAAGCCTATTCAGCGATGCCGCGGGCTCAGCAGTCTGCTTCTTACCCACCGATGCCAGCAGACCCCTTCGCCATTGTCTCCAGAGCGCAGCAGATGGTGGAGATCCTCTCAGATGAGAACCGCAACTTGAGGCAGGAGCTGGAAGGATGTTACGAGAAGGTGGCAAGGCTGCAAAAGGTAAGGCCTCCATGGGGGGACTGTCAGGACTCCCTTAAATCTTCTTTGTTTAATATCCACGTAAAAGTTTCCACCTCTTATTGCTTGCGTTGACTGATAGGCAGGTTTTCAGGACTTTTTTAGATGAAGGGTAAGTATGGATTGAACTGTGACAAAAAAACGCCTGCCTGTCTTTCTGGAAGTATCATTTTACATCATTGCGAGGAGGGGGAGAAAAAAAAGTTATATGCTTTTTCCAGACACCCTGGCCCAATTATGAAAACTTAATTGAGTGTTTTACCATCCCAAAGGCAGAAACACTTCTTCATAAGCTGAAGAAAACGGATGATATCTGTGTAGGGGAAGACCTACCAGTATTTTGTACTATAAATGTTTTTATGATGGTATATATTCTTCATTAAAAATATTTATTGTACTTATGAATAAAAGAGTTGGGGTACAGGGCAGGGGGCGGGGAGGGCCAGAGGATTCGTCAGAGACAGAGCCGGGAACAGAACAGGCAGATGTCCTGAAGTACACCGCTGAGGGGAGCAGCAGTCTGGTCAGGAGAGATCTGCCGTGTCATGTGGGCCTGGGCTGTGGTGGCTACAGATAGCTTCATAGTGCTGAGACTTAACCCTTTGTGCCACCAGGGAGATCCACTACCAGCATTTTAAGTTTTCTCTTAAGTATATTTTCCCCAATACTGAATTTGAATTGTAAATACATAGTATAGTTGCTAGGAAATACTCACCACTGAAGATAGATCCAGCCAACCTGCCTTGTTCTGCAAAGGACTTAAAGTACTTTCCTGGTGGGAGTTCTCAGAGTAACTCTTTAACATTGCGTCCTTTCCCCCCTTTTTACTTTGGTCCTTCCCTGCAGCTGAAATGCAACATCTGCTCTCTTTCTCTTGTGTGTGTGGCGGGCTGCAGGGGCTTAGCACTACAGCTGGGTGACAGGTGACAGCCCTAGGCTGAGGAACTGGAAAAAGGAGTGTGTGTGTACCAGTTCACATTCTTCCCTGGGCCCCTCCTGTCCCTTGCAGCTGGAACTTTAGCTCTCCAGCGCCCTAAGCTAGGAACCTTAGCTTTTGGCTTCCAGTGGCTGTTGGTGAATAGGGTTATGCCTTCGGCAGCTTCTTTGCAGCTTTTGTCATTGTGGAGCTCATGTGGTTTGATTTCCCTACACTGTGAACTGCTCAGGGAGGTGAGGGTGAAGATGGGGGAGGGAGGGAGGTTGCCTTGTATTGTTCAGCAGCTCTGTCCTTAGGAGACACCCAGGAGTGGAAATTTCAGGGGCCTGAATGAAGCTGAGACTTTATGAACACCAGACCTACTTCTAAAGGGGAGAGGAGGGCTTATCAGTACAGTGTTTTTATGGAGCTAAAAATGCGCCCCCCCCCCATGTTTCCAAATCTGCACGGGAGTTGTTGGGTTGAATGCAAACTGATTCTCCCTCAATTCTTAATTTTTTCCCTCTTCTCATTTTATCTGCAGTGACCCACCCCCAGCACGTCGGTACAATAAAGGGATTGTACATGCCACAAGCAGGCTGACTGGGTTTGGCTGATTATCTTTACCACTTGGCGCTTTTGCCCAAAGTCTCCGTTCAGGGTGGCCCCAGCCCCATCTTTTATGCAGTAACTGAGAGAATGAACCTAGATCTCCTGTAGATTTTCTGTTGCCAAGGGAATCATGCATTTTCTTTTTAAGACTTGGGTGAGTCACCAGGAAGGAAGAGCAGTATGAGATGTGCCATGGTGCTTGGTCCTGGGGTGGCAAAAGACACCTCAAACAAGTGCAAGGGGTGCAGCTTGAGTGTTGGGGGAACTGAACACCAGTGCATTGTGGCAGTAGAGTTGAAAAGCACAATTGGGGGGCGGTGGCAGAGGAAAGTGGGGGAGAAAAAGGTCAGAACTAGGTGGTGTTGGAAAGAACAAAAAGGCCTGAGGCCGGCGAGGAAAGAATCAGAATAAACCTGGAAACCCCTGCCACCCTTCCTATCCCCTGCCCCCACCGTCACTTAGGGCAAAGCAGCCGATATAGTCTCCTGTGATTTCTTTTCCTGCAAGGTCCTGCTGATTGGGTGTACGGCTTGCCCTTTTGGAAGGTACAAGGGAGTGGGAAAGGCTGGGGACAGCATTTGAACACAGTACTCTGAACAACTTGAGTAAAGGGACTGCCTTCCAGGTGTGGCTTTGCGTGGACTAGGGAAAGCCTTGCCCTGGAAAGACTGCCCAGGGAAGACCCACACCAGGCCTTCTTTTTCAATGGAAATATTTATTTTCTCTACCCAGCACTTGAATTTCATGCAAAAGCTCTATCAGGCTCAGGCCTTTCAGATCTTGTCTTTAAATGCCATTCACCAATTTTCACCTTCTGTGCTGCTATCTTGGTGCCATCTGCAAGGAGAAAAACACCCTGGAGTCTGCTCTTTTCTGTGGTATAAGCCTCATTTGTTTGCAGGCCGCCCTGCCTCAGGCATAATTTTGGAGCTGGGGCCAGGTGGAATCCGAGTTGTTTGGTAACTCCACCTTTCCCCCAGTCTTCCACTGGGGGCCTGGTATTTCTCCCCATAAAATATCCTGAGCTTTGTTTAAGAGGAGGTAGAAAACTGAGCTGGAATACACAGTGGTTGGAGGAGTCAAATTTAATTCGAACCTTTCTTCAGAAGTCATGGGCTTGATTTGACTTATACAAATTTTATGCAAATATTTCTGTTATCACATGTACAAGGAAGCTATACTGGTTACAGAAAGACTCTGGGGTCTAAACTCTTGTTTTCTTCCTGATTGGGGCCAACACAAGGGCAAGACCCTTTCTCTTGGAGGTTTTATGTTTTCCTTTTTCCCTTTTGAGAGATTTGCAGGAGTGTCATAAAACACTACACTGGTCACGAGTTTCTGTTCAAAATACCATATTGCCTTTCTTCTGACTATGGGATAAAGTTCAAATGCCTGGCACTATAGCTCTTTTATGATCAGTCTATCTTTGCAGCCAGATCTCAGCAGCTTCCCTCTGTACCCCACAGTGTCCAGCCAAGCTGGACTACTGGTCATTCTGGGAATGCATTAGCTCACTCAGAATAGAACACCCTTCTCCTCACCTCTGCTCATTGAAATCTGACCCAGCGATCAGGATCTGACTGTAAATGCACCCTCCTCCATGAGATTGTTCCCCTCACCCCCAACCCGAAATAACTTCTTCCTCCCTGCGTTGCTCATACTTTTCAGAGTAGTGTGTTTTCCCCTATATTCCTTTACTTGATTATATTGAAAGCTCCTTGAGGGCAGCGATAACACGTCTTCATGTTTATAATTCCTCACTGTGCTTTTAAAGAGTTCTTGAAAATATGGAGCCCTTAGTAATCGTTTGCTAAATTGAATTGAACTCCAAGAATGAGGCAGAAACTTAGCAATTGTAGGCTTTATGTCTGCCACTGACTTGATCTCAGGGAAGGCAATGTAACTCTTCTTTCTGCTAAAATGGGGAGAGGGCTTCTTGAGTACACAGATATGTTCAGAGCAGATGGAAACACACATGTGAAAGCCCTTTGAATGCTCTGGAGTTAACAATAGCCCTGCATAACATACATTAATAGTTCAAAATTAAAAGTCTTACTCATAAATGGAAAGCATTAATAATTATATTTATAATTTTATTTTTTAACATTTTCTCTGAAAGCAGAAACTATTTTTTTGAGCCGAGGAAATCTCATGGCCCCATGCATTAATTATTGAGCTTAAGGTTGTGATTCACTGACTTTAAGGTGAAATTTAGTAATCCTTTGGGACCATTTCTCATCTGTCTGTGCTGTGTTGCCTGCTGGCCATCTGTAAACCCCCAGAAGAACTGTCAGTAAGGATTTGCATGTATGGTTTCCGATCATCTTCCCAGTCTAGCACATCCCATGACCATTGTCTTCCTGTTTTTTATTTTCAATTCAGGTGGAGACAGAAATCCAGCGTGTCTCAGAGGCATATGAGAAACTCGTGAAGTCATCATCCAAAAGAGAGGCTCTGGAGAAAGCCATGAGAAACAAGCTTGAAGGCGAGATTCGCAGGATGCATGATTTCAACAGGGATCTCAGAGGTGAGGGAATCACTTCTGAGACATCAGTCAGCGTGGCCTAGGACGGGGCCGAGGAGCAGACAGTAAGGCTCCAAAGCCTTCCCAGCCCACTAGGATGGTCAGCAAATTGCAGGGCATCTGTTTTGAGACTGGTAGCACGTGGTCCCGGGCTTGCTGTATCGCAGTGGGGATGGGTAGAGGCCTTGATTAGTCAATATCCTCCGGGGACCCCACGACCCACCAGGCCCTTTCCTCTACCGGCTTTGCAAAGCCCTGTCTCGGCACTGTGCAAGCCTGCAACAGTACTGTCCTCCATGGTCTTAGGACTCCATGTTCCTAGGACTCCCTCCTCCTATTTTTATTTTAACACGATAATATTGAAGAGGACGACAAGTAACATCTTTAACATCTTCAAATCTGATGACATTAACGATTCAGTCTTTGGGTTTATGCCATTTTATCTTTAAAATAAGGAAACTGAACTAGATGCTGCCCGTGGTTCTCTTCCAGCTTTGACATGACATGATTTTTAAAGACTTTATAATAACTTTGATGCTCTTTTTCCCTGACAAGTGAAAGATAAATTTACACACACACATTCAGGGGCAGGTTCCTTCACTGAAATTGAGAATTTTGCTCTTAGATTTTGTCAGCGAGGGTTGAACACATTCACGACCAGAAATATGGTTGTGGGACTCCACAACCATTGCAAACCTCTGTCTGTGTCACCCGTTCTTATGTAACAAGATCAAACAGGCTTGTTTTGCCCAAGATCTGTGTTTAGAGGACAAACAGCATGTGCTTGGGAGTTTGCAGTGAGGCCCTGTTGATTGTCTCCAAATTCCACAGAGCGTCTAGAGACTGCCAATAAGCAGCTTGCAGAGAAGGAATACGAAGGGTCAGAAGATACCAGAAAAACCATCTCCCAGCTCTTTGCAAAAAGTAAGTCCGAAAGCTTCAGTGGATATGCATGGGTGTGCGCGTGAACTCTGTGAAAAGGCCGAGCAGTGGAGTTAGATCTACCTAAAGAGTAAGGACAGTGTGCATATATTGTAGGGGTGCTTTTTCCTGTTTGGGCTTGAAGGTGGGAGATTCTGTTCTTTTCCTCTTGGGCCAAGAAACATGCTTGGCTGAAACACCTCACTTCAACATGGCTCCTTCTGTTTTAAACCAAAGAAGCCCCTGGAAAGACCTGCTTTTGTTGTGGCTAGCTGAAGAAAGATCTTAGTGGATGTGGTGGCCCTCCATGTTGTAGGCATTTATTGCTGCAGGCTCCATGGTGTTGACGCTGGGAGAGAACGGGTTAACATGCAGATTGATGATTAGTGTTTGGAATCCCACAGCTGCACCTGGGGCTCCCCTAGTTAAATACCCTGTGCGATATCATATCATCACACTGGCAGGTTGCAAGGGTTGCTAGCAGGGGGAGCACTAACTAGTGGGGGGAGGGCAGTGCCAAGTCTTCCTTTGTCTGGAAATACTCCTAAGACCGTGACAATGAATTAATCCTCTTCTTTATCGGTCCCTAATGGACTCCACCCAGCTAGACAATGCTTCATTCTTCCCAATAGCCACAATAAAACCAGCAATAAAAACTACACAGTGGATTGAGTCCCTAGGAAGACTGAGTGGGGGTGGGTAGGGGAAACAGATGAAACACCCTTATTTCTGCAGATGCCCAAAGTTGGTATCCCCTTCCCGCGGCCTCTGTCAGGGTGGCTCCTAGCTGGAGTAGTGCCTGGTGGGGACTTGTCAGGCCCCATCTTTGCAGGGCCTCCTCATGACCCTTTCAAGTCATTCCATGCAGCTTCCAGTCAGCTTTTACAAGTGTGTTTGATCTTCCATTACAATATTCCCCTCCCATCCTGGGTTGCTCTGTTGTGCTGTGACTTCAGAACTGGGACTTTTTTCTTCCTCCTTTCCCCGAGCTCCTGTTCCTTTGTCATTATGCCTTAGAGGAAGGAATGTGGTTTTTCTGGTGTCATCAATGCCTAGTGTAAATTGTTGTGAAGTTGCTTTTGTGGTGTCACGGTTAGGTTACCCCAGCTAGCTAGTTCCCTGGTGAAGAAAGGGTGGTGGCAGCTTCCCAGAATAAAACCAAACCAAACAAAACAGAAAATGTATGGATTTTTGCCCTGGCTCTGCTAATTCTCACTCCTCTCTGTATGGGTTGGTGATTCAGGTGTTATATGAGTTAATGCTGTTGGTTTATAAAATGTGGTCATTTAGTAGAGCAAAATGCATTACTGAAACACTGTCAAAATTTTTCTAGAAGGGAAAACTGTACTAACGCTAGAGGCAAGAAAGAGTGTGCGGCTGTAGCCCCTTGACTCCTTTGCCGCCCTTTGAATATCCACGGACTCTGTGAGGTTGGCATTGCGGCAGGAACAAAGAAAGCCCTCTAGAAAAAACTTCCCTGGGGATGTGTTCCTGCTGTCTCTTAGAAGGGCCAAACCACCTCCACCCTGGGACAAGGTAGACTGGGGCAGTGCAAAGACTTCAAAACATCCTGGCTTTATACGCACATGGACACCATGTTCATGTCATGTCCATGAACCAATTGAGGGATCTTGTGCAGGGTACCTTAAGTCTCAGTTTTCTCAGATGCAAAATGAAGAAGAGAATAATATCTCCTTGGTAAGTTGTCGTGAGGATTAAGTTAGGACAATACTTATTGTGTAGTATGTATTCAACAAATGTTCATTTCTTTCTATAGTATTACTGACTACATACAAAGTGGGAAGAAAAGGCAAGGGTGCTCTAATAAAATATTCTCCTATAAGCTTAAGTATAAAGGTATTGAGATGAAGGGCGTTCTACCCCAAAATGGGAATCAAGACTGCGCATTTGAGTTTCTGCTGTGAGGCCTGCTAGTTCAAAGTGCGGGGCATTACTAGTGTCTCATGGTTATCTAGCTATAGTGAAATGCTGGATTCAGAAACAGAATTGCTATTTTAATAGATCAAGTTACAATCTTTGCATTCTGAACACTCTTAATACTGTACACAATTTGACAAGCATCATTATCTCTATGCAGTAAACTCCTTTGGTTTTTGATTGTGCTGTCTGTCATTATCTCATTTATTACTTTGAAGAATTAGGAAGTTCAAAAAGGTGGTAGTTTTTTTTTTTATTTATTTATGCATACAGAGCTGGGGTACAGACCAGAGGTGCAGGGGCGGTGAGAGGATTCACCAGAGACAGAGTGGGGAGCAGAACAGTCAGATTGTCCGTCGAAGTTCACTGCTGAGGGAGCAGTGGGCGGGTCAGGAGAGGTCTGCCACGCCATGTGGGTCACTTCCAGGGCGGGGATTGAACTCATGGTGAAGTGGCTTTAGCTTCTCAGTGCTGTGCTTTAACCCGCTGTGCCACCAGGGAGGGCCCAGGTGGTAGTTTTTAACCTCTATTTTCATCTCTAGCATCTCTTGACTCTTTCTTAGATTTTCCTCCTCTGCTTAGATTACCTGTCTGTTCCTATAGGTGTCTTATTTATTCCTTAGAAACCTTACAATATTAGTCACTGTTTCAAATTCATAATCGAATTGTTTCAACCACCCTGCCATATCTGGTTGTGCTTCTGTTGCTTGTTCTGTCTCTTCAAACTGTACTTTTTACCTTTTAGTAGGAGGTGCCATTTTCCATTGTCAGGCAGACATACAGTAGGTGGAAAACAGCTGTGAATAGGCCTTCACTAAAATGGCGGCAAGAAGGGACATGTTCTCTAGTCCTGTGAATAGGTCTCGCTCTTAGTAACTGAACTTCACCAATAGCTTTGAAAACTTTTTTTCATGCCTTCATTTGTGCAGAGGGGCTGGAGTTGATATTTCTCCGTCTAAATCAGTTATAATTTGATCCAACCTCAGTAGTTTAGATTCTGATAAAACAGTTTCTCTAGAGAGTGGTGTTTTTTAAGAACAGAATGCTCTAGTATTTTTAAAAAAATGGCTCTATTTCCCTTCTCTCTGCTAGAAGTATAAGGGGGATTTTTCTCCAACATTTCTGCTAGAACTAGGTTGAATTCCTAAAGGTAAAACTCACAAAAGTGTGGGGGTCCCACTATAAGTGGTGGGAGTTTTTAGTTCTCAGGCTTTTCCACACTAAGGCACTGGTAATTCATCAATTACAGTTCAGGATTTCCTAGCCTTGTAGGCTGCCAGGCTTCTTTCCCCATAAATTATGATTCTCTGTATTTGCCTGTCTCTCCAATCTTGGAGGGCTGTTGTTTGCCCTTCTCCACCAGATTTAAAAAGAGTTGTTGATTTTTCACTTTTCAGCTATTTAATCATTGTTAGGATAGAGTGGCAACATTTAATCACTTTATATGCCCAGCAAAAAAATCTTCTTAACATGCTCAGTTTTTATCCTATATGCACTGCTTTTGAATTTGTTAACAAGGGAACTAGTAGGATTGACTTCTTCAGGGTTCCATGTAAACATAGTCACCTAAAACTAGGACCAAACAATGGAATCTTTAAGTGGTCTTTGGAAAGGAATGAAAACTACCTCCTTGAAATTTAGTGATCAGCACTTCAAGTGGAATATTCCGATCTTGTGATCAGGTAAGGAATGGAACAGGTACAGTCAGTGCCGATTGAGATAAGAATATAGACCAAATGTAGAAGCTGTTTAGAAACCACTTATAAGTCTGTAATAACTTATTGAATTGTTGGTTTCTGATACCATGACTCTATTCTCTGGGAAATTATAAGACTGTCACACACTAGTACTTTTCTTCTCAAACCTTCTTTCTATCTCTATATATTGAATTCTCATTATACAGGTGTTGCTTAACTGAATTTTCTATACAGTGCAATCCAGAAAGACCATTACTTGCCCACTCAGAGTTCCTTCAGATGAAGATCATAGATTATGCCATTAATAAGCACATGTACATCTGTATATGTGTTTAGATACATAAACATGTGTAATATGTATATTATGCATGCACACACACACACACACAAATATATATATAAGCACACAAAAATATCAAATGACACTTGTAACAAATATCCCCAGCTTTGAATAGGCTTAACTTTTCTAACTCAGCAGAAAAGGAGATTCTCAAGTAGAAGATGTTTTTCAGGTAAAATTAATGTTTGTATTCCTCTCATCCTGATGCTTTCCCTCTAGCTCTTACCTGTATTCTCTGGGCACTCAACCTACCCTGCAGGATAAGGAGCAGGGAAAAACACACCATGAATTCAAGTTTTACCACATACTCCTTTTAAGGACTGAGTTCCCAAGAGAAGCAGATTGTGAGATTGAGTTATGTTAGATTAGGTGGGTCAGACATTTCCAGCAGAGGACATGTTTATTAGATTTGATCTTAGTCAGAAAATAACCTTCACGAGTAAAGGGTTTTGCTTGAACAAATAAAATGGGGGTGACAAGCCTACCTTCTCTTTTGATGTGTGTGTTCTCCTTCATGTAATACTTTTCCCTAACACTTTGCATCTACTTTCTCAACAACCATAGTTATATGACTTTTCTAAAATTATATGTTAGCTTAGTGACAGAACTGGTGGGGGGTCTAGATCGCAGATATCCTGACTCTTGTAGCTGTATGTTGGAACCCTAGAATATGTCCTCATGGGCATGCTTGCCTGTTCACTTAGGCAATGTTTTGAGCCAGCTGCAAATGTACTGATACTTCATATCCTAACAGATAAGGAAAGCCAGAAGGAGAAGGAGAAGCTGGAAGCAGAGCTTGCCACTGCCCGTTCTACCAACGAGGACCAAAGGCGTCACATTGAAATCCGAGACCAGGCCCTGAGCAATGCCCAGGCCAAGGTGGTGAAGTTGGAGGAAGAGGTATGTGTGATTTCTTCAGGTAGCAGATAGAGCTGAGGGTAGAGCTGGGATATCCAAGGCACTGGGGGGGGGGTACCGCTTTGGTGAACTGGCAGCTGGCTTATAGGCCTTCAATAGGAAGGTAGCATCTGCTACTTCTGCTTAACGGCTGTGGTGATGACAGTAGGTTTTGATTTCTTTTCTCTCTTCTGCAAGTTTCTTTTTGCTCCAGAATGAAAAGTCACCAAGGTCAAAGAACAATTTCTACTTGCTTTTTTATATTAGTTAACCAGCTCTCCCTTTGGTTCTTACTGTGCACCTAGCCCAACTTTGACTGTGAGACAGATTTTTTTTTTTTTTTAGTTCCTGCTTTCTACAGGGCTTCAACATCCTGTGTTTATTTTGGAATGACTAGACAGTGATTTCATATACTCTAACCATCTTGAATCCAGAATACTTCTTGTCTTCCTATGCTCAGTGAAAATTTGGTCCTTTCTTGGGTAAAAATAAATGAGCTTGGTGGCTTTGCCTCTTGTTTTGGATTTACTTTGCTGATTGGTTTCAGAATACAGTCTCGGGAATTTAAAAAAATGATGGGACTCATTGACAATTTATAGCTAACGGCAAACCATGAACTGTGTGCCCTGTCTTGGTGACTAGGTTCTGGAATGTAGGTAAATGCTGTGGTGAAGTTGGAAGTTATTTGTTTGCAAGAATGGAGCCTTCTCTTGACAAATGCAAGGCCCCCCCCAAACTACTGAGCATTATGATTAATATGTGTCTGAGTAGTCTTGATGTAGATTCTATTCAATTGCAACACCAAACTGTGTTCATGTGAAATAGAGGGAACTTTGTTGCTGGCCTGTCATTAATTTTAGTCGTCAATTGTCATTGTACTGGAGTATTTCTAACTCTTGACATGTTTTATGCTTCAGGGAATGGGTGTACTTCAGCAAAAATTGATGCTGAAGTATAACTTGGTAAAGAAAACTTCATGTCACTGACTTCTAAATTCAAAGCATTTCAAGAGAAAAAATAGCCTCTATTTTAACAAAAGCTGTCTAAACAGATCTTCACCCCGCTCCCCCCCAAGTGTTTAATGACCAGGATCTCCGCATTCTGGCTGTTGTACATCCTGTATCTTTGCTGCTTCATTGATTGGCTTCATCTCCTCAAGAAGAATCATTCTAGTTGCTAGAGCTCTTCCAACCTACTGCTATCCCCTGCTTTCTTGTGGGTTATTAAAATGCTTATTGGATCTGGGTTGTGGGTTCATACTTTCCTAACAGGTAATGCCATCTAAGCTGTGTTGTCCTTGATTTACTTACTTCAATTTCAGGTTGTATACATTCAGATTAATACCCTGCTTCATCTCATGCCTACATTAGAAATACTGCTAAATTGCTGTATTGAAAATGAAGATTACTTGTATTATGCCTGGTTTCCAGGACCAAGGGGCTTAAATGCCCTTTATAGCCTTCTGCTGTACCTCATATATTCTTCTACTCCATGTTTTTTTTTTTTTTTTACAAGGAAATCACAGAGTAAATTACTGATGAGCATCAGATTGTATTCTTTCAGAGCAAGGGAAACGGAGAGACCCACTGAGAAGCAGCTCTGGTCACATGGCAATTCTTCAGTAGAGCCAGGAATAAAACTGGAATCTCATGACTCTTCATTCCCTAGATGCTGCTGCTTGTCTCCTTGTCTGAATCATCCTTTGGTTCAACTCCCAAAAAGAAAATGTGGGCGGGTATTCAGATTTAGTAAATGCTGCATCATTTAATTAGAAAGAAAGAGTTTTTCCCATTGGGTTCCTTTTTCTCATCAGACTATGAAGACCTTGTCCAGGCTGTGTTGAGACAGTCCCATTGCCCTCCAGGGAGGCGCTTGTTCAGTAGGAGATTAAGTGGGGGGCGGGGGAGTTGGGGGAGAGTTTCTGCAACCCTCTTGCTGTGCAGTCTCCAAGGGCTAAATGGTAACTAGTTGTTAATCATGAAAATAGATATTTATGGAGAAGATGTTAATCTGCAGCTTCTCCTGGCAGCCCTCACTGAAACAGTTGCCTGAAATACACGTTTCTGGCTTCAGACTTCTGAGAGTTTTCTGGACATTCGTTCCAGAGATTTGTAGTCTTTTTCTAGTGCCCCGCCCCCAACTATGTATACTACACAATTTGAAGAAATTGTAAATACTGAGCTAGGATTAAATGATTGCATCTAGTGATAAGATATATCAAGTGGGCTCATCAGTTATTGTTAATGATTTTCGATATGTCCAGCTCGTACTTTTACATGGAAGCTGATGTTGTAAAATTCCTAGTTGTGGTTGGATTCAGAGAGCTGGCTGGGAACTTCTACCCAGTGGAATCCTAGAGACCTGGTAATGAATTAGAGAACCTCTGGTTTCAGCAGCATATTAGTGTTGGATTTTTTTTTTGGCTCTATGACATTCAAAGGAAAATGTTTTTTCCCCTGTCCTCAAATATAGGAATTGATCATTGAAACTGAACTTTTCTTCTGGGGGCTCAACCCCCAGTAGAACCTTAACTTTCTGGGTAAAATTCTAAAGTATGGAAATTTGAAGGTATTTAAGGTGAGTAGGTAACTTCGTAACTAACCTAGTAAGGAGTCTTATGATTCCTTTACAAAATTAGTGACCAATTTTAAATCAAGAAGGGTAATCATGAATAGGAAATGTATCCCTTTATCTGTTGAAGATGTTTCCAATAAGATCATGTGTGAAGTTAGAAGGAAATGAATACTAGGTGACCTGCATATGTCTCCTGTAAACAAGTAATTTAGTGTGGCTTACAAATAGAGCTGTGAATTTTCCTTAGAAGTTCTTCCCAGGAAATTCTCTCTAGTCTACTTACTTAGAACATGAGAATTAGGAAAGCTTCCCCAAATAAAACCTTTTGTCCTAAGCCTATTAAGTTCAAGGTCACTCAGTTAACTCTTTCATATTGCATCAAATTATTCAGGGAAAGATTATGACTACTTTAATGGACTGAGGACCCTTGTATGCATTTATATCTCCCTACAAAGTCCTCATTGAGAGTTTTTTCTCTGAAGTCCATTCCATCTTTCCAATGCCAGTAAGTCTTGCCTATGACACACATTCACTCTGCTTTAAGCTCTATGCAAAAATGATGCCTCAGGCCTATAGAGAACTTTCTCCTGTAATCACAGCTTCCTTCCTCTTTCAAGTTTAGCACAGATTCTCTTGCAGACCCTGCTCTGCTGACATCCAGGGAGTTATCTCGGGCCGGGTTGGGTAGAAGATAACACACTAAAGATCAAACCTGTTTTCTTAGTGAATCACCATGACCCAGGTCTTGCCAGCAATGTGCAGCCTTTGCCGTAGGCAACCGGTTGAGGTAAATATTGCCTTTCCACTCCTGCCCTTGTCTTTCGGGACACGTAGGTCCTATTGAAGTGGAGTCTCATTAAAATCCAAGTCAAAAGAACTCTGTGTTCTACAGCAACCGTGGTATTCTCCCATTCAAAGACAAGTCCCCCTGCCCCCCACTAATTTGACCTCACTGGAGAATTTCGACAGATGCCTGGCATATCCACTCGCAAGGCTCAAGGCAGCCTGGCTTCTGGCTGGCTGCTGTCTTATGATGATCCAGAGCTGAGCCACTGCTTGGGTAATTGTTTCAGTGATGGTGGGAAAAAGGCTCTGGCAAGATCAAAGAGCGAAGATGCTGCGGGTGGGCTGCTTGCTGTGCAGAGTACACAGGAAGGGGCAGAGCGGAATGTGGGAGGGCTGAAGAAAGAGCCAGTGAGCCTTGTTCTTTGGCTTTAGGCTAGAATGACAGCCACAGAAATTCAAGGAGAAGGGGCCCAAATTTTAACCTGTTCTGAACTGCAGTGACTGGGGACGATTCAGATGTTGCGGTGATGGTGGCAGTTCATTTTCCAGAGTTCTCTTGTCACTCCACGCAGTTCTCCAAAATTGGATTCGCATTTTCACTCCAATTCCATCATTGTTCATCGGGTGCTTACAGTCTCTCATTTCTAGGTCCTTGCTACTTTTTTGATTTGTCTTTTTGAGATACGTAATTTTCTGCTCTCATATCCACCTACACAGTACATTACTAGCCTCTTCCTTTCCCAATAATAGAGGCCTAGATACAGACTTTTACCATCGAATCCAAAGTAATCTTAAAAAGAAGTAGAATTTTGTTGGTATAGGTAAAACTCACTCATGGATATGATGAATTATAAATGTGAACAGAAGCTTTGAGGGGATGAATTCTGTGCACATCTGTAGTTATTGATAGGAATACAGATAAACTAAATATCCATCCAGAAATCTTCCTGAGTGTTCTGTTGATGAATTGTGACCTATCTGAAGAGCATTTCATCTACAGATGACATTTCCCATATTTATGTAAGAATTATTTTCTTTGCAGTAGGTGTTGCTTCAGCCAATATGCTAAGACATTATGTCTCCATCCCAAATACAGACAGCGTGAACCCTCAGAGCTCCATTTTTTTGGCCCTTGAAATTTCCAAATTGGAAGTCTTAAGAGTTTCTTTTTTGACTCCTTTACAGCACGAGTTCCATTCCCTTAGTAGCAAGTTGCTAGAGGTGGTTTTCTACTCTTCAATTCTTTTAATATCCACCAGTGGACCACAGCCTCTTGGCAGTGGACAGAGGTAGCTTGCTAATACCAGGGTAGTGTTACCAGATTGCTTCAGAGGGAACTCTGGGAGCCAGGGGCTCCCGGGGAAGGCTAAATCAAATCAAGCAGAAATCACTGAAGCCTCCTGCTATATACTAGTTGTATGAAGATGAAGAGCAAAGAAAGTACTCTTTAACTGTGACATTTGTGATACAGTGTGTTTGGAGGAATTTATCTGCCTGACTACCCACCATCAAAGTTCTAGTACCATTCACATTATCACATTCACTCCTTCTAACCTTTCCCCCCACTGGCCCGCTGCCCTCTATGGTAACCACACTTTTCATACAATCTAAGAGGTATTTTTGTTGTGTTATGTTACTGTGTTTCCTTTGGTTTTTTTTTTTAAAGCTTAACTTACTAATGCATACAATGACTGGGGTGTAGGCTAGAGGTGCAGGGGGTGAGAGGCAGATCGATGAAGTACATACACAGCTGAGGGAAGCAGCAGGTGAGACAGGAGAGATCTGCTGTGCCATGTGGATCACCTCTCTGGCCTGGGATCAAAGTTGTGCTGCAGCGGCTGCAGATAGTTTCATGGTGCTGTGTTTTTAACACCTTGTGCCACAGGAAAGGCCCTTTTGGTTATTTATAGTCTACGTATGACAGAAACCATTTGGTAACTTTCATTTTCTGACATATTTTGCTTAGCATGGTCACTTCCAAGTTCTATCCATATTTTCGGAAAAGGCATGATTTCTTCTTTTTTAAATAGTTGGGTGGTGCTATATTGTTTATATACCACAGAATCTTTATGGAGTCATCTATAGATGGGCTTTTGCTTAGATTGTTTCCATGTTGGACTAAAAGTTTTGTTTTGGTTTCAATGTCCTTTCAGCCAGTGGGGCTATGTGTTAAGTTTAGGTTCACCAAGCTAGGTGTCTGCCTCTTCCTATTCATTTCTATTTATTTTTATTTATTCAGCTTTTATTTCTTTGGAGCATTTTCACATTCAAAATTCATTTAAGGGAACTATAGAATGCTTGCCCATATCCACTGGTCCCCACACACTCAGAGCCTCCCCCATCAGCATGGTACATTTCTTAGAGTTGATGAACCTACATGGATACATAATCATTTGAAGCCCCATTCTTAGCTTTGGGTTCCCTCTTGGTGTGGTGCAAGATTTCACTAGGGGTTTGCTCTGGGTGGAGATGACTGTCTACTCATATGTTTCCATTATTATGGTGCCACACATAATATTTCACTACCCTAAAAATCCTATATTCTGCCAATTCTTATTTCCACCAATACGTTTTCTAAAACACTTAGAAAATATTTCCAAATTTTGTACTTTGATGAATTATGAAATTTAAATGTAGGCAGATTAAGTATTGTATTTAGTGACACACCTGGGAGAAAACCCAGATCTCCTTATTTGTAAATATCCCACCCTGTTTTGTGCACCAGTGAATAAATGGAGATGAATCATTTGTAATTCACTTCCCTGCAGATGACTGAGCCATATGGGTGGCTTTAGGGACCCCAGAAGTTATTTTGTATATAACCATTCTTTAAATAATAATTATGAAAGACACCCACAGTTGTTGGAAGGATGGCAGAGATGCCATCACGTGGTATTCATTTGCAGGGACCAGATTTTCCTGACCCAGAAGGGGTGCGGGGAGAGGTAGGGAGATCTGTCAGATTCTTGGGAATGGGTTCTAATTATTGCAGAAATGCACTGGAAGATTATGATTGAAATTGAGTATTTTCCTGATTCTTCAATAGTTTGTCGTTCTGCTAAGCTTTCTTCTAATTTTATGACTAGAAACCTTATCTCTGATTAGGAATGGTTTGAAACCATTATCTAGTCTTGGCAACCAAAGTAAATACATGTATGAATATGTTTAGTGTTTATATTTGTAGTATAAGGTGTGCTATGTTCATTTTTAGTCTTGTATTAGAGAGTTATTTTATATTAACTGGTTATGAAGGACGTAGTAAACAGTGACTATAACTAGAACCTAGGAGAGCTGTCAAGGAAAATAGAAGGGCCTCACCCTTAGTTGGCTACGGTACAGTTCAATTCAGTGGGGCAGGGACTTCGTCATATTTCCTGTTTCATCATTATTGTTCTTAGATATGTAGAATATCTGTCATGGTAAAAATTCAATAAATACCTGTTGAATGAATGAAAGAATCCACCTATGAATTAACTCATACAAAATCACTGCTAATAGGGTATACATTAAGAGCTATCAGTATAGAGGCAAAAGAGTAAATTACAGTATTTTGGACCTTGGGAATGGGAGGGGATTTTCAGCAGTAAATTAAAAAGTGATCTAAGGAATGGCATTTGAGAACATAGACTGAATGGGAAGGGAGTTTTGAGAATTTTTAAAAATTGATAGCTGGAAAGAAAACTTCTCCGCCAATCACTGAGTATCCAGGGAAGTTTGGTTCAAGTAATAGGTTTTCCCAACTTCTTCTAGAGGCATGTGGGTACTCATCACTAGCCAGAGCTGCTAACCTTGGCTTTGGAAACGTTTCAAATGGACTTTCATTTTCATGCACACTAAAGGCATGGAAAAATAAATCATCTAGGATCCTATAGAGAGTACATACATTATACGTTCTGTCTCTTGGGTGTACATATACA
>NW_004567120.1:19722028-19772400 GCF_000260355.1 Condylura cristata | reverse complement strand
GGTGCAGGGGCGGTGAGAGGATTCACCAGAGACAGAGTGGGGAGCAGAACAGTCAGATCGTCCGTCGAAGTTCACTGCTGAGGGAGCAGTGGGCGGGTCAGGAGAGGTCTGCCACGCCATGTGGGTCACTTCCAGGGCGGGGATTGAACTCATGGTGAAGTGGCTTTAGCTTCTCAGTGCTGTGCTTTAACCCGCTGTGCCACCAGGGAGGGCCCAGGTGGTAGTTTTTAACCTCTATTTTCATCTCTAGCATCTCTTGACTCTTTCTTAGATTTTCCTCCTCTGCTTAGATTACCTGTCTGTTCCTATAGGTGTCTTATTTATTCCTTAGAAACCTTACAATATTAGTCACTGTTTCAAATTCATAATCGAATTGTTTCAACCACCCTGCCATATCTGGTTGTGCTTCTGTTGCTTGTTCTGTCTCTTCAAACTGTACTTTTTACCTTTTAGTAGGAGGTGCCATTTTCCATTGTCAGGCAGACATACAGTAGGTGGAAAACAGCTGTGAATAGGCCTTCACTAAAATGGCGGCAAGAAGGGACATGTTCTCTAGTCCTGTGAATAGGTCTCGCTCTTAGTAACTGAACTTCACCAATAGCTTTGAAAACTTTTTTTCATGCCTTCATTTGTGCAGAGGGGCTGGAGTTGATATTTCTCCGTCTAAATCAGTTATAATTTGATCCAACCTCAGTAGTTTAGATTCTGATAAAACAGTTTCTCTAGAGAGTGGTGTTTTTTAAGAACAGAATGCTCTAGTATTTTTAAAAAAATGGCTCTATTTCCCTTCTCTCTGCTAGAAGTATAAGGGGGATTTTTCTCCAACATTTCTGCTAGAACTAGGTTGAATTCCTAAAGGTAAAACTCACAAAAGTGTGGGGGTCCCACTATAAGTGGTGGGAGTTTTTAGTTCTCAGGCTTTTCCACACTAAGGCACTGGTAATTCATCAATTACAGTTCAGGATTTCCTAGCCTTGTAGGCTGCCAGGCTTCTTTCCCCATAAATTATGATTCTCTGTATTTGCCTGTCTCTCCAATCTTGGAGGGCTGTTGTTTGCCCTTCTCCACCAGATTTAAAAAGAGTTGTTGATTTTTCACTTTTCAGCTATTTAATCATTGTTAGGATAGAGTGGCAACATTTAATCACTTTATATGCCCAGCAAAAAAATCTTCTTAACATGCTCAGTTTTTATCCTATATGCACTGCTTTTGAATTTGTTAACAAGGGAACTAGTAGGATTGACTTCTTCAGGGTTCCATGTAAACATAGTCACCTAAAACTAGGACCAAACAATGGAATCTTTAAGTGGTCTTTGGAAAGGAATGAAAACTACCTCCTTGAAATTTAGTGATCAGCACTTCAAGTGGAATATTCCGATCTTGTGATCAGGTAAGGAATGGAACAGGTACAGTCAGTGCCGATTGAGATAAGAATATAGACCAAATGTAGAAGCTGTTTAGAAACCACTTATAAGTCTGTAATAACTTATTGAATTGTTGGTTTCTGATACCATGACTCTATTCTCTGGGAAATTATAAGACTGTCACACACTAGTACTTTTCTTCTCAAACCTTCTTTCTATCTCTATATATTGAATTCTCATTATACAGGTGTTGCTTAACTGAATTTTCTATACAGTGCAATCCAGAAAGACCATTACTTGCCCACTCAGAGTTCCTTCAGATGAAGATCATAGATTATGCCATTAATAAGCACATGTACATCTGTATATGTGTTTAGATACATAAACATGTGTAATATGTATATTATGCATGCACACACACACACACACAAATATATATATAAGCACACAAAAATATCAAATGACACTTGTAACAAATATCCCCAGCTTTGAATAGGCTTAACTTTTCTAACTCAGCAGAAAAGGAGATTCTCAAGTAGAAGATGTTTTTCAGGTAAAATTAATGTTTGTATTCCTCTCATCCTGATGCTTTCCCTCTAGCTCTTACCTGTATTCTCTGGGCACTCAACCTACCCTGCAGGATAAGGAGCAGGGAAAAACACACCATGAATTCAAGTTTTACCACATACTCCTTTTAAGGACTGAGTTCCCAAGAGAAGCAGATTGTGAGATTGAGTTATGTTAGATTAGGTGGGTCAGACATTTCCAGCAGAGGACATGTTTATTAGATTTGATCTTAGTCAGAAAATAACCTTCACGAGTAAAGGGTTTTGCTTGAACAAATAAAATGGGGGTGACAAGCCTACCTTCTCTTTTGATGTGTGTGTTCTCCTTCATGTAATACTTTTCCCTAACACTTTGCATCTACTTTCTCAACAACCATAGTTATATGACTTTTCTAAAATTATATGTTAGCTTAGTGACAGAACTGGTGGGGGGTCTAGATCGCAGATATCCTGACTCTTGTAGCTGTATGTTGGAACCCTAGAATATGTCCTCATGGGCATGCTTGCCTGTTCACTTAGGCAATGTTTTGAGCCAGCTGCAAATGTACTGATACTTCATATCCTAACAGATAAGGAAAGCCAGAAGGAGAAGGAGAAGCTGGAAGCAGAGCTTGCCACTGCCCGTTCTACCAACGAGGACCAAAGGCGTCACATTGAAATCCGAGACCAGGCCCTGAGCAATGCCCAGGCCAAGGTGGTGAAGTTGGAGGAAGAGGTATGTGTGATTTCTTCAGGTAGCAGATAGAGCTGAGGGTAGAGCTGGGATATCCAAGGCACTGGGGGGGGGGTACCGCTTTGGTGAACTGGCAGCTGGCTTATAGGCCTTCAATAGGAAGGTAGCATCTGCTACTTCTGCTTAACGGCTGTGGTGATGACAGTAGGTTTTGATTTCTTTTCTCTCTTCTGCAAGTTTCTTTTTGCTCCAGAATGAAAAGTCACCAAGGTCAAAGAACAATTTCTACTTGCTTTTTTATATTAGTTAACCAGCTCTCCCTTTGGTTCTTACTGTGCACCTAGCCCAACTTTGACTGTGAGACAGATTTTTTTTTTTTTTTTTTAGTTCCTGCTTTCTACAGGGCTTCAACATCCTGTGTTTATTTTGGAATGACTAGACAGTGATTTCATATACTCTAACCATCTTGAATCCAGAATACTTCTTGTCTTCCTATGCTCAGTGAAAATTTGGTCCTTTCTTGGGTAAAAATAAATGAGCTTGGTGGCTTTGCCTCTTGTTTTGGATTTACTTTGCTGATTGGTTTCAGAATACAGTCTCGGGAATTTAAAAAAATGATGGGACTCATTGACAATTTATAGCTAACGGCAAACCATGAACTGTGTGCCCTGTCTTGGTGACTAGGTTCTGGAATGTAGGTAAATGCTGTGGTGAAGTTGGAAGTTATTTGTTTGCAAGAATGGAGCCTTCTCTTGACAAATGCAAGGCCCCCCCCAAACTACTGAGCATTATGATTAATATGTGTCTGAGTAGTCTTGATGTAGATTCTATTCAATTGCAACACCAAACTGTGTTCATGTGAAATAGAGGGAACTTTGTTGCTGGCCTGTCATTAATTTTAGTCGTCAATTGTCATTGTACTGGAGTATTTCTAACTCTTGACATGTTTTATGCTTCAGGGAATGGGTGTACTTCAGCAAAAATTGATGCTGAAGTATAACTTGGTAAAGAAAACTTCATGTCACTGACTTCTAAATTCAAAGCATTTCAAGAGAAAAAATAGCCTCTATTTTAACAAAAGCTGTCTAAACAGATCTTCACCCCGCTCCCCCCCAAGTGTTTAATGACCAGGATCTCCGCATTCTGGCTGTTGTACATCCTGTATCTTTGCTGCTTCATTGATTGGCTTCATCTCCTCAAGAAGAATCATTCTAGTTGCTAGAGCTCTTCCAACCTACTGCTATCCCCTGCTTTCTTGTGGGTTATTAAAATGCTTATTGGATCTGGGTTGTGGGTTCATACTTTCCTAACAGGTAATGCCATCTAAGCTGTGTTGTCCTTGATTTACTTACTTCAATTTCAGGTTGTATACATTCAGATTAATACCCTGCTTCATCTCATGCCTACATTAGAAATACTGCTAAATTGCTGTATTGAAAATGAAGATTACTTGTATTATGCCTGGTTTCCAGGACCAAGGGGCTTAAATGCCCTTTATAGCCTTCTGCTGTACCTCATATATTCTTCTACTCCATGTTTTTTTTTTTTTTTTACAAGGAAATCACAGAGTAAATTACTGATGAGCATCAGATTGTATTCTTTCAGAGCAAGGGAAACGGAGAGACCCACTGAGAAGCAGCTCTGGTCACATGGCAATTCTTCAGTAGAGCCAGGAATAAAACTGGAATCTCATGACTCTTCATTCCCTAGATGCTGCTGCTTGTCTCCTTGTCTGAATCATCCTTTGGTTCAACTCCCAAAAAGAAAATGTGGGCGGGTATTCAGATTTAGTAAATGCTGCATCATTTAATTAGAAAGAAAGAGTTTTTCCCATTGGGTTCCTTTTTCTCATCAGACTATGAAGACCTTGTCCAGGCTGTGTTGAGACAGTCCCATTGCCCTCCAGGGAGGCGCTTGTTCAGTAGGAGATTAAGTGGGGGGCGGGGGAGTTGGGGGAGAGTTTCTGCAACCCTCTTGCTGTGCAGTCTCCAAGGGCTAAATGGTAACTAGTTGTTAATCATGAAAATAGATATTTATGGAGAAGATGTTAATCTGCAGCTTCTCCTGGCAGCCCTCACTGAAACAGTTGCCTGAAATACACGTTTCTGGCTTCAGACTTCTGAGAGTTTTCTGGACATTCGTTCCAGAGATTTGTAGTCTTTTTCTAGTGCCCCGCCCCCAACTATGTATACTACACAATTTGAAGAAATTGTAAATACTGAGCTAGGATTAAATGATTGCATCTAGTGATAAGATATATCAAGTGGGCTCATCAGTTATTGTTAATGATTTTCGATATGTCCAGCTCGTACTTTTACATGGAAGCTGATGTTGTAAAATTCCTAGTTGTGGTTGGATTCAGAGAGCTGGCTGGGAACTTCTACCCAGTGGAATCCTAGAGACCTGGTAATGAATTAGAGAACCTCTGGTTTCAGCAGCATATTAGTGTTGGATTTTTTTTTTGGCTCTATGACATTCAAAGGAAAATGTTTTTTCCCCTGTCCTCAAATATAGGAATTGATCATTGAAACTGAACTTTTCTTCTGGGGGCTCAACCCCCAGTAGAACCTTAACTTTCTGGGTAAAATTCTAAAGTATGGAAATTTGAAGGTATTTAAGGTGAGTAGGTAACTTCGTAACTAACCTAGTAAGGAGTCTTATGATTCCTTTACAAAATTAGTGACCAATTTTAAATCAAGAAGGGTAATCATGAATAGGAAATGTATCCCTTTATCTGTTGAAGATGTTTCCAATAAGATCATGTGTGAAGTTAGAAGGAAATGAATACTAGGTGACCTGCATATGTCTCCTGTAAACAAGTAATTTAGTGTGGCTTACAAATAGAGCTGTGAATTTTCCTTAGAAGTTCTTCCCAGGAAATTCTCTCTAGTCTACTTACTTAGAACATGAGAATTAGGAAAGCTTCCCCAAATAAAACCTTTTGTCCTAAGCCTATTAAGTTCAAGGTCACTCAGTTAACTCTTTCATATTGCATCAAATTATTCAGGGAAAGATTATGACTACTTTAATGGACTGAGGACCCTTGTATGCATTTATATCTCCCTACAAAGTCCTCATTGAGAGTTTTTTCTCTGAAGTCCATTCCATCTTTCCAATGCCAGTAAGTCTTGCCTATGACACACATTCACTCTGCTTTAAGCTCTATGCAAAAATGATGCCTCAGGCCTATAGAGAACTTTCTCCTGTAATCACAGCTTCCTTCCTCTTTCAAGTTTAGCACAGATTCTCTTGCAGACCCTGCTCTGCTGACATCCAGGGAGTTATCTCGGGCCGGGTTGGGTAGAAGATAACACACTAAAGATCAAACCTGTTTTCTTAGTGAATCACCATGACCCAGGTCTTGCCAGCAATGTGCAGCCTTTGCCGTAGGCAACCGGTTGAGGTAAATATTGCCTTTCCACTCCTGCCCTTGTCTTTCGGGACACGTAGGTCCTATTGAAGTGGAGTCTCATTAAAATCCAAGTCAAAAGAACTCTGTGTTCTACAGCAACCGTGGTATTCTCCCATTCAAAGACAAGTCCCCCTGCCCCCCACTAATTTGACCTCACTGGAGAATTTCGACAGATGCCTGGCATATCCACTCGCAAGGCTCAAGGCAGCCTGGCTTCTGGCTGGCTGCTGTCTTATGATGATCCAGAGCTGAGCCACTGCTTGGGTAATTGTTTCAGTGATGGTGGGAAAAAGGCTCTGGCAAGATCAAAGAGCGAAGATGCTGCGGGTGGGCTGCTTGCTGTGCAGAGTACACAGGAAGGGGCAGAGCGGAATGTGGGAGGGCTGAAGAAAGAGCCAGTGAGCCTTGTTCTTTGGCTTTAGGCTAGAATGACAGCCACAGAAATTCAAGGAGAAGGGGCCCAAATTTTAACCTGTTCTGAACTGCAGTGACTGGGGACGATTCAGATGTTGCGGTGATGGTGGCAGTTCATTTTCCAGAGTTCTCTTGTCACTCCACGCAGTTCTCCAAAATTGGATTCGCATTTTCACTCCAATTCCATCATTGTTCATCGGGTGCTTACAGTCTCTCATTTCTAGGTCCTTGCTACTTTTTTGATTTGTCTTTTTGAGATACGTAATTTTCTGCTCTCATATCCACCTACACAGTACATTACTAGCCTCTTCCTTTCCCAATAATAGAGGCCTAGATACAGACTTTTACCATCGAATCCAAAGTAATCTTAAAAAGAAGTAGAATTTTGTTGGTATAGGTAAAACTCACTCATGGATATGATGAATTATAAATGTGAACAGAAGCTTTGAGGGGATGAATTCTGTGCACATCTGTAGTTATTGATAGGAATACAGATAAACTAAATATCCATCCAGAAATCTTCCTGAGTGTTCTGTTGATGAATTGTGACCTATCTGAAGAGCATTTCATCTACAGATGACATTTCCCATATTTATGTAAGAATTATTTTCTTTGCAGTAGGTGTTGCTTCAGCCAATATGCTAAGACATTATGTCTCCATCCCAAATACAGACAGCGTGAACCCTCAGAGCTCCATTTTTTTGGCCCTTGAAATTTCCAAATTGGAAGTCTTAAGAGTTTCTTTTTTGACTCCTTTACAGCACGAGTTCCATTCCCTTAGTAGCAAGTTGCTAGAGGTGGTTTTCTACTCTTCAATTCTTTTAATATCCACCAGTGGACCACAGCCTCTTGGCAGTGGACAGAGGTAGCTTGCTAATACCAGGGTAGTGTTACCAGATTGCTTCAGAGGGAACTCTGGGAGCCAGGGGCTCCCGGGGAAGGCTAAATCAAATCAAGCAGAAATCACTGAAGCCTCCTGCTATATACTAGTTGTATGAAGATGAAGAGCAAAGAAAGTACTCTTTAACTGTGACATTTGTGATACAGTGTGTTTGGAGGAATTTATCTGCCTGACTACCCACCATCAAAGTTCTAGTACCATTCACATTATCACATTCACTCCTTCTAACCTTTCCCCCCACTGGCCCGCTGCCCTCTATGGTAACCACACTTTTCATACAATCTAAGAGGTATTTTTGTTGTGTTATGTTACTGTGTTTCCTTTGGTTTTTTTTTTTAAAGCTTAACTTACTAATGCATACAATGACTGGGGTGTAGGCTAGAGGTGCAGGGGGTGAGAGGCAGATCGATGAAGTACATACACAGCTGAGGGAAGCAGCAGGTGAGACAGGAGAGATCTGCTGTGCCATGTGGATCACCTCTCTGGCCTGGGATCAAAGTTGTGCTGCAGCGGCTGCAGATAGATTCATGGTGCTGTGTTTTTAACACCTTGTGCCACAGGAAAGGCCCTTTTGGTTATTTATAGTCTACGTATGACAGAAACCATTTGGTAACTTTCATTTTCTGACATATTTTGCTTAGCATGGTCACTTCCAAGTTCTATCCATATTTTCGGAAAAGGCATGATTTCTTCTTTTTTAAATAGTTGGGTGGTGCTATATTGTTTATATACCACAGAATCTTTATGGAGTCATCTATAGATGGGCTTTTGCTTAGATTGTTTCCATGTTGGACTAAAAGTTTTGTTTTGGTTTCAATGTCCTTTCAGCCAGTGGGGCTATGTGTTAAGTTTAGGTTCACCAAGCTAGGTGTCTGCCTCTTCCTATTCATTTCTATTTATTTTTATTTATTCAGCTTTTATTTCTTTGGAGCATTTTCACATTCAAAATTCATTTAAGGGAACTATAGAATGCTTGCCCATATCCACTGGTCCCCACACACTCAGAGCCTCCCCCATCAGCATGGTACATTTCTTAGAGTTGATGAACCTACATGGATACATAATCATTTGAAGCCCCATTCTTAGCTTTGGGTTCCCTCTTGGTGTGGTGCAAGATTTCACTAGGGGTTTGCTCTGGGTGGAGATGACTGTCTACTCATATGTTTCCATTATTATGGTGCCACACATAATATTTCACTACCCTAAAAATCCTATATTCTGCCAATTCTTATTTCCACCAATACGTTTTCTAAAACACTTAGAAAATATTTCCAAATTTTGTACTTTGATGAATTATGAAATTTAAATGTAGGCAGATTAAGTATTGTATTTAGTGACACACCTGGGAGAAAACCCAGATCTCCTTATTTGTAAATATCCCACCCTGTTTTGTGCACCAGTGAATAAATGGAGATGAATCATTTGTAATTCACTTCCCTGCAGATGACTGAGCCATATGGGTGGCTTTAGGGACCCCAGAAGTTATTTTGTATATAACCATTCTTTAAATAATAATTATGAAAGACACCCACAGTTGTTGGAAGGATGGCAGAGATGCCATCACGTGGTATTCATTTGCAGGGACCAGATTTTCCTGACCCAGAAGGGGTGCGGGGAGAGGTAGGGAGATCTGTCAGATTCTTGGGAATGGGTTCTAATTATTGCAGAAATGCACTGGAAGATTATGATTGAAATTGAGTATTTTCCTGATTCTTCAATAGTTTGTCGTTCTGCTAAGCTTTCTTCTAATTTTATGACTAGAAACCTTATCTCTGATTAGGAATGGTTTGAAACCATTATCTAGTCTTGGCAACCAAAGTAAATACATGTATGAATATGTTTAGTGTTTATATTTGTAGTATAAGGTGTGCTATGTTCATTTTTAGTCTTGTATTAGAGAGTTATTTTATATTAACTGGTTATGAAGGACGTAGTAAACAGTGACTATAACTAGAACCTAGGAGAGCTGTCAAGGAAAATAGAAGGGCCTCACCCTTAGTTGGCTACGGTACAGTTCAATTCAGTGGGGCAGGGACTTCGTCATATTTCCTGTTTCATCATTATTGTTCTTAGATATGTAGAATATCTGTCATGGTAAAAATTCAATAAATACCTGTTGAATGAATGAAAGAATCCACCTATGAATTAACTCATACAAAATCACTGCTAATAGGGTATACATTAAGAGCTATCAGTATAGAGGCAAAAGAGTAAATTACAGTATTTTGGACCTTGGGAATGGGAGGGGATTTTCAGCAGTAAATTAAAAAGTGATCTAAGGAATGGCATTTGAGAACATAGACTGAATGGGAAGGGAGTTTTGAGAATTTTTAAAAATTGATAGCTGGAAAGAAAACTTCTCCGCCAATCACTGAGTATCCAGGGAAGTTTGGTTCAAGTAATAGGTTTTCCCAACTTCTTCTAGAGGCATGTGGGTACTCATCACTAGCCAGAGCTGCTAACCTTGGCTTTGGAAACGTTTCAAATGGACTTTCATTTTCATGCACACTAAAGGCATGGAAAAATAAATCATCTAGGATCCTATAGAGAGTACATACATTATACGTTCTGTCTCTTGGGTGTACATATACAAATTAAAGCAGTATACATATACAAATTAAAGCAGTACTTGTATGGGATCCTCTGAAACCTTACATTAACCATGCTGAGGTGTGAGTCTCTATCCCCAAATCATATGGAATGCTGTCAAGCTTTGCTACTTCAAAAAAATAACACAATAAGGGGCCTCTCTGGTGGCACAGAGGGTTAAAGTCTCAGCACTATTAAGCTATCAGCAGCCACAGCAATAAGAGTTAGATCCCTGCATAGGTAGCTGTCCACATGGCATAGCAGGACTCTTCTGTCCTCCCTCACTGCTCCCCTCTGCAGTGTATTTCAGTGGATCTGCCTGTTCTGCTCCCCACTGTCTCTGGTGAATCCTCTCACTCCCTGCACCTCTGGCCTGTACCCCAGTTCTTGTATGCATAAATAACTAAATCTTTAGAAAAAGCACAACAATAAAGAAAGACTATTAGATGTCATCTGCAGTTTTCTGGCTAGCCGAATGTTATTGTTTTTATCTTAAACTAGTAGACAGGGTCTTCCTAAGAGAGGGGGTACAGTGCCCAAAGGCAATGAAGGGTGACCTGCATGGGGCCCTCAGGTACCTTACTTTACTTAACTACTCTGAAGTGTCAGGTGTCAAGAGATAATGGAGCCAGTATAAGGTGGTTATCTGACTCCTAACCCCTCCTTCACTTTTTTTTTTTTTATACAAATGGGTGATCTGAAACTGAGAACAGGGAAGCAAGTGACCATTGAGAACAGGTCTAGGACTAGAATCAAAATTTTCTGATGACCATCTTGCCCCCTTTACCTTTCATTTTGCTCTCAAATAAAATTTCTCATTTGTGTATCTTTGTACTTACACGCTCGTGAAGCCTAAGCACTTTCTAAAGGTCTTTAGGTAAACACCATAACTATTTTTCCACAACTATTTCTTCATAAGTGGAAATGACCACAAGCCACATTATTTTGATAGAGTAAATAGAGAGGTCTCCATATCCCAGAAAAGAATTGTGAGTTCCAGTGTTACAATGATGGCTTCTGCACTATAAAGATATCTGCAGCTCTTTTTGAGTCTTAACACTTAATTGTCTTCTTGGGGACACTTAGCTCTGATTTTATATTTGCAGTAGTTATTGATAGGATAGAGGTATTGAGAACATGAAACTATGTCAAGGCTATCCTGAAGTGAGTGTTCAAAATTGAGATGGTATTAGCTTTTTCTTGACAAAGGAAAACAGCTCTGAGTACTCTTTGTAACGGACGTTCCATTAAGGACTTTATGTGTTACCTCATTTGATCAGTATAGAGGTAGAACACAGCATTATCATCTCCATGAGATAGATGACTAAGTGGAACCATGGGGAGATTAAACAGCCTGGCTGAGCCCGCAAACCTAGTAAGTGGGAGCAAGCTAAGGATTTCCCGTCCTGGCTCAGGCAGTCTGAGGCCACAGCTAATGACCTTAACCATTTTACTGTCTCTCTCTCCACCTAAGAAGGGACAGCTGACATTTTTAATGGTATTGGAAGGTGAAGTTGGGGACCTGGGATGTCCTAGTATAGCATTTGAGGATCTTAGCATAGAGAATTTATTCAGGAGAAGCCAAAAAGTAGATGTAGCGCGATGAAGGTAAAAGTGAAGTATATAACAGAGGAATTAATAAACTACACAGGATTTTTTTCCCTTTGCCTGGCTAGATGGGATGTAAAAGACACAATGTAGAAGATACCTGATTTTGTTGATTGTGTCTATAGCATCTTGCTTTGGTAGCATACAAAGCTCTCGTTTCCCACCCAATTTATTTAGGAATTAAGCATTTATTTTAGGTGATCATGGTGTTTATGGGTGAGCAGCACTTTTTCTTCTTTTGAGGGCAGTAGGAGAATTTTCCAGCAAGAGCAGTCTTGGTATCTTGTGGAAAGTCATCCCAGGGGCAAAGCACAATGGGATTTTTCCTGACCTGCATATCTGTCTACAGCCAAGTCACAAAACTCCCTGGGCTTTTTTTTTATTGTTTTTTCCCTTCCAGAAGTTTGGCTCAGTGACTTCTATTGCCAGGGGTGCTTTTGCTAAGATATTACAATTTTTCTTTCTCAAGAAAGGCCTAGCATGTAGAAATCCACCTGGCTCTGGACTGCTTGTTTTTCTGTTCTCAGAGCTTACACTGCAGTACTTTGCCATCAAGGCAAGAACTGCATGCTATCTAAGTCTAATTGCCTTTAAGTATAACTGCTGTAAGGCTCAGTAATTATAGTTAGCATTCTCTGCATTAACATTGCACTGCTCCCGGAGGGCTGCCAGAGCTATTCTCAAACAAATGCATTCAACTTTAAATAGCTCATGAGGGTTGTAGATTTCAAAAGGTGAAGGATAGAGGATATTTCCTACTCCCCGATTATTCAAAGCTTAGGACATAGGACAGCAGCAGCTTCCATTGCGTGAGAGTTTTGATTGCCATGGCCCATGTTGTTAGAGATAGTCACATATTCCAGAAAGAATGGCTTACACCTATTGAGAGAAAGGGAATAATGATTTTTGCATGTTTATTTTTTTTTAAGATTTAGTTATTTATTCATACAGAACTGGGGTACAGGCCAGAGATGCGGAGGGTGAGAGACTTCACCAGAGACAGAGTGGGGAGCAGAACAGGCAGATCAGCGAAGTACACTGCTGAGGGGAGCAGCGGGCGGGTCAGGAGAGGTCTGCCACACCATGTGGTCACCTCCGGGGCAGGCGGGAATCGAACTCATGCGGAAGTGGCTTAAGCTTCTTAGTGCTGTGCTTTAACCTGCTGTGCCACCAGGGAGGGCCTTGCGTGTTTATTTCTTAGGAAAATATCTAAGGGATAAAAACATCTAGCCTCAACTAGATAGTTTTTTAAGATTAGATTGAGCTGGTAGGCCTTGGACTGAGAGGAGTTGTCAAGAAAGTATAGAAAAAATTTAAAGTTCTCTTCTCCTAGTTACCTATGTAAAATACAGCACAGGTCTGATAGGAAAATATAAAAAGGCTTTCTTCCCTGAAGAAAGCGCGGTAATTCTAATTTGGGGAGGAGTATATTTATAAGACAAGGAATGTTTTTCTGTCAGCACATGCTAGTGCTCTGTGACTTGGACATTCTAGATAGCACTGATCTGGCCCCATCACCATTAAGGAGTTACCTAATTTCTGCAGTAGGGGACTCAGTTTGGTTCTGCTAAATAGGTGCGGGTCATGCTGGTACAGCGGGTACCTTCTTACATTGCAACTATCTATCAGGATAGATCAAGGGCTTAGGAATTTGTTGAAAAGTTAGAGTTGAGCTGAATTTTCTTTTGACTTCATTATCAGCCTTTTTAGATTTCCATCTTAGTAGTGAAAGTATCCCTAACCTCACATACCATGAAAGTGATAACAACAGAATGGAAGAATTTCTGCCTTAGGACGGGTCTGCGGGTGGATTTTAGCAAGAGAGGTGCCCCCATGTATTCTGAGGAACATAATCTGCTCGTTTAATGACTAGTTGGGAAACCTGCCCTTTCCCCCGTCTGCTCAGGTTCAGGGTGTATGCCTTTGTTCAAGAGCTCCAAGCTCTTCCTCATTCTTTCATTCCCATGGAGCCAGGACTTGCTGGTAAGTTACAAGAGTATAAAAGAATTCAAATACTTAGTCCTAACGTGCCTTTGATTTTGGATGTGGCTCGTGTTTAACTCATTCAGTGTTAGAGTTGTTTCATTTAGTTGGAGTCTTTAGGGGAAATTAAAGGTCCTAGAATGAACGTTGAGAAATTACAGCCCCATCTTGTCAACTCAGGCTCATGACTGAGGCAGAAATAGCAAATAAGCTGTGCTCTTTTAGTAAAGAACCGGCAAGGCAGGGCTGGTCAGTGAGACTAAACCACCATTGCATGGTTCCTGCAGTCTTGAGGAGCAGAGACTTTCCAGCAGAGCAGTATTTGATTGTATTAGGTACTTACCAAGGAAGGTCACTGATTTCAGAAAGACAATGCTGGGCTTTCCTTGTACCTTCAACAGCAGACCAGGCCCTTTATCGCCCTTGGAGAAGAGGTGGTGTACGGGAGATGGGTTTCCTTTCCATATCAGATGAAATTTTTGATTTTTCGAGCTAGAGAACCCCTCTTTTTAAAATTAGCATTTCTCTACTGCAGTGACCAAAATGGAATATTCTAGCTCACAGTGATGAAGAACAGAGGTAAAGACAGCCATTGGTGGAAACCTTAAGAACCTTCTCTGTAAAACTTGCCATCTAAGACAGACGCTATTAATGGGAATGTCTTTAGGGAAAAAAAGAGAGGACTAAGGAGAAGCTCCAATTCCTAGGCTGGTCATATTAATATACGACAGTGTGTGATCATCATGAAGGACCTTCTCACCATTCATTCTTTTTTTAAAAAGCATTTATTTATTTACTTAGGCATATAAGAACTGGGTTGTCAACCAGGCGTGAGAGGATTCACCAGAGGCAGAGTGGGGAGCAGGACAGATGGATCTAATGAAATAACACTGCTAAAGGGAGTAGCAGATGAGACAGAGAGGTCTGCTGAGCCATGTGGGTCACCTCCCTGCCTGGGGTTTGAACTGGCACTGCAGTGGCTGCAGATAGCTTCATAGTGCTGAGAGTTAACCCCTGTGCCATCAGGGAGGCCCACTGCTCATTCTTTCAAAGCTGGACAGGAAGAGATGAAATGCACCTTGGATTGGGGGGGATGTATAGCCACCTTATTGTTTTCTTCCTTCCATCCCCCAACTCTCCCAACCTGAATTTTCAGCTGAAAAAGAAGCAGGTGTATGTCGATAAGGTGGAGAAGATGCAGCAGGCCCTTGTACAGCTCCAGGCAGCCTGTGAAAAACGTGAGCAGCTGGAGCACCGTCTCCGGACACGACTGGAGAGGGAACTGGAATCCCTCAGAATTCAGCAGGTAAGGAGAACTTAAAGAAAAGGAGATTATTTCCAGTTGCTTATTTTTCAGCTGGTGCTTGACATAACAACAACAACAACAAAAAAAACCAGTCTTGCTCATGTTAGTATTTTGCCTCCCCGGATCATGCTCCAGAGTGCCTTTCACTTGTAGACAAAACCTGCTTCCTTATCTTTCTATCCCAGCCAAATCCTCGATGCCTCTTATCTTGCAACTTTTCTTTTCTTGTGAATCCCAGAAACAGGAGACCCTTTCAGAAGTGAACGTGGTAAGACTGATTCCTAGAATCTTAGCATGGGAAACGGCCTTTAGAATCATGTAGCCATACCACACTTCATTTCTAGATGAGAGAAATCAAAGCCCGAGAAGGTGGTCTGATGCTGTTAAGGACACACAGCCTTTCTGGGGCGACCCTGGGACCAAATGCTGGATTTTTAAATCCCATTTCTATTGTCCACCTGGCAGGTAGGTTGGGATGCGGATTTTTAAACCCTTGATCCACTTTCTGAGCAGAGCAACCATTTCATGTGGTGTCTGTCCTGGTCAAGGGTGTCTCCTAATTCAGCTCAAGAGGTTAAGTGCTGAGGCCTTAGGAAGAATCAGAAGCCAGTCTGAAGTAACTTGGGCAGCTGGGGACTGTCCGAATGGGACTCAGGCCCGTGGTTCTAACGTTCCGTGTCTTGGAATCTCCCCTAACAGCGCCAGGGCAGCTCCCAGCCCACCAACGTGTCAGAATACAATGCTGCTGCACTGATGGAGCTCCTGCGTGAGAAGGAGGAGAGGATTCTGGCCCTGGAAGCTGATATGACCAAGTGGGAGCAGAAGTACTTGGAGGAGAATGTGATGAGACATTTTGCTTTGGATGCTGCCGCCACTGTAGCTGCTCAGAGGTAAGTGGTTGGTTGGTGGCGTGTCAGTGTTGGCTGACCCTGGGCAGAAAGGCAGCTCATTACTATTCAGAAATGATTGACAACTTGTTACTATTATTAATAGATTCTCAGAGTTTTTTCTGTAATATTCTGCTTTTCTTCCAGTGTTTGCTTAAGTCTATTTTTTCCCCCGCACTTAACTATGAAGGGACTGAAAATGATGGAGACAGAGGGTCAGGGATTTGAAAATTCATGTTACTTACGAACTTAATGGAATTACAGGTCATCTTTCTCCAGAAGCCAGACCGATTATAGATGGGGTCAAGTGGACATTTGCATACCTCTATCAGCAAGGCCACAGATTCTTTCAGTCACCTATGTGGTGGTTTTGCTTAGCCCAGGACTGGCGTGGAAGCCTTTCCAGAGAAATGCACTTAGAAACTGTTACTCAGGAATGGCTGCTGCTATTTGCTAGGTGTGGCTTATGCCAGGGATGCTGAAGGTGGTGCTGAAATGAATCCACCCCTGCCCTTAGAGAAGGTTTGTATTTGAAGGCCACATGCTCTGTGCCGATGAGTTTAGCACATGTAAGCGGCCATTTTGCACTTGGTGAGGGAGAGGAAGTGGCAGGGGATTTTCACCGTTTGCTGATGCCACATTCCCATTTCCATCTTGTGAAGGCAAATTATTGGATCTTGGAAGAAACAGTGTCCTTACCCAGTTTGTCTGTGTGGCTGCCATTCAAAATCATCAGGTGGGAAGAAAAGAAACAATGTAAAGAACTAAATTCATATCAACAGGTGATACGGTTTGCTGGCCATCCAGACCACCTGGACCTGGAGTTGGGGATCTAAGGTGGACTCTAGCATCTTGCACCCAGATAGATCTCTCTCTAGAGAGTCGTCGAAAACCGCCATGTTATTCTTACCATTGTGAATATGGTGAGCCAGCAGTTCCTGGAAGTGCTTGCCAGACTGTCAGTTAGGATGTGAGTGTGGAGAGGTTTGCAGCATTTAGCTTTGAGTGCTCAAACCAAGTCAGAGGGAGGTCAGTGCATAGCAGGTAGTGTGATTTCTCCAGGAAGACATTGTCCATTTCTTGACTGTGTTCTGCCTGACTGTCCAAAGATCCCCTATAAATGGAAATAGAGTGAAGTCGCCTGTGCCTTTATTTTGAGTTCCCTATGGGTAGAAGCCTGTCTGTCTTTGTTTTCTGAGAAAAGTGGGCTCACTAGAGCCCCAGACACAAACAGAGTGCACCAGGAGCCTGCCCTGCTAGAGGATGGTCAAGAAGCTAGTAGGCAGTTTCAAAGCTGGATTAAGTGACACTTAACTTTAGCTGCTAGCTTCTATGAAAACACCTGACCTCACTGTTTGTTCCAATGTGAGGGTTCATAAAACCCTCACATTGAAAAGGAGATACAGGGGTATTTGTCATCTTTGGGCAGAAACGTAGAAAGGTACAGCTCACGAAGGGTGCAATCTGAGGAAATGTCAGAAAGCTGGGATTCCTGGAGCTGGAAATTCACTTTTTAAAACACTCCAGGTCAAAATGCAGGAGTGAAATGGTCCCCTTTGTTCCATCCTGGAAGAGTTTCAGTATTGGGGGAACCCCCTTTCAGATGATTGTATTTCCAGAATCTATTGCTTCCCATAAGATAAGTTTAATTTAAGTCATATTTCTTTAAATCAGCAGGTAGAAATTTTCCATGCAGTTATTGTTTTCAGTAACATGCTCATGCTTATCATTTAATAAGATAAATAGCATCCAGTACCCACCTCGTGGGGACACTTTTTGATTGTCCCTTAGGCAAACATTCTGTATCTGGACAGTGTTACCCTTTGCCTGCCTGTTAGTCCAACACACTGGGGAAATTGAGAGATTGAGAAATTGTGTTCAAATTCCTACAAAATGAGAGAATTGGCCTTTTTCTGGAATGTTATTTGAAAGGAGTCATATAGCATGTAATTTTCCTTTGACCTCTGTAGCTTACCATAATTATTTGAGGCTTGTCCAGTTTGATGCAACAATTTATTTCCTTGTATTGCTGAGCGGCGTTCTATGGTATGGTTGTACCACACAAATGACTTACCTGTTCACTTCATCGTGGCTTTTTGAATTGTTTCCAGTTTGGGGCCATTGTGATAAATAAAATGCAGATTTTTCGATGTAAGAATAGGCCGCTATCTTTTCTCAGGTGAGACCAACTGGGTGATCTGTTTATATACTCTTCCTAGTGCTTTGATTCAAAGAGCACCTCTTGTCGGAGGGAAAGTTGTCAATGGGAGACATCACTGCTGTTCACATGAAGGCAAGATGAGGGTGTTCGTGTGACGGGCTTTCACAGGCCTAGGAAAAGGTTTTTTCATTAATACGGAAAATGCTGATACTGTCCTCCATAATAGACATGTTGTCAGTCCACCCTGACCTCAGAGGTCAGTGATGTGTTTCTGGTCAGTTCATGGCTATGTGAACTTGACTCATGGATGGAAAGTTAGGAGGGCCCAAATAGAAAATGAACCAATGACTGTTGGGCTTATTGAAAATAAACATGATACTTAAAATGTAAACATTTGTAAAGGGCCGAGAATGTTAGCCAGCACGTGTGATGCTTACTGTAAAAGGTGCTCTTCTCTTCTAAGCAATTTCCACTTACCGGTTATTCTCACAAAAATTCTCTAAGTATAATTGTTCACCATTCTACAGATGACGGACCTGATACACTGACCTGTTAAGTAATTTGTACAAAATCACACACAGTTACCAACGCCAGAAGAAGTGGGATTTAAATCTACATTTTGGACCTCTTAACCACTAATCTCTAGTGCTTCCTGATAGAGTGATTTTAAAAACGGTGGAATAGGTTTTATTAACTGTTCACGAGATGCTATTCGAGGCTTGTTTTTTATTTTTTTTATTTTTTAAGATTTACTAAGCGTATAAGAGTTGGGGTGTAGGCCAGAGGTGCAGGGGGTAAGAGAATTCACCAGCAACAGAGTGGGGAGCAGAACAGGTGGATCTACTGAAACACACTGCTGAGGGGAGCAGCGGGTGAGACTGGAGAGGTCTGCTATGCTGTGGAGGTCAGCTCCCTGGCCAGGGATCGAACTCGTGCTTCAGTGGTTATCAGTAGTTTCATAGCGCTGAGACTTAACTTGTTGCGCCAACAGGGAGGCCCTGTTTGAGGCTTATTGTTTAGTCACTGAGAAGTATTAAAAGGAATCACAATAATAGGGTCTGGGTTAGAGCTCCACGATGTTGTGTTCCTAGAGAGCCCTTTCTAGACGCATGAATATAGATGAGGGAAATCACTATCAAGTAGGAGTTACATCCCAGAGGAATGGATCTGACAATGCAGATTTTTTAGTTTCAGCTCATAAATGGTGAATTTATTTCTGAGGAGCAGCAAGGAGATACAAAAGAGCACTGCCCGATAAAATGACCCAAGCTGTGTTTCAGTTGAAATGACCCAGGCGATCAGTTTGCATGTACGGAGTCAGGTTGCTGCTTTTTTTCGGAATGTACAATGTTTTGTTTTTGGGGGGATAGGAAATTTGAGAAAAAAGGGAAGAAAGGAAGAGAGGAAGTCAGAAGCAGATCACAGCCTCAGCTTTCATATTTTATATCTGACAATATTTTATACACCGCCTTCAGATAGGAATTCTGACTTCTGAGAGGAGGTTAGAATTTTCAGCAGCTTTCAGCTGCCATATAAGCATTCATAAGACACTTTGACTCCAGTGTAACTGAAAGCAAATCTCATTATGCGTGCCCCAAAATCTCTCAGAAAATGAGCAGTCTGTTATCTTTTTAGACATTTGAATTAGAAACAACAAAGTTCTAATTCATTCTTCCCTCTTCCTGATGCCCACATTTAACTAGGCTCCAGGATGCGGCAACTCTCCCTCCTGTAACCTGTTTTCATTTCCCTAGCCACTTCACTGTTTCATTTTAGCATTATCTCTTGCTGGGATGACAATAACCTCTCTGACTGGTTTGCCTGCTTCCGTGTATTGCCCTTCTAATTCCCCATCACATTTCAGCAAGAGATAATGCTATCTTCCTGAAACACAGCTTGGGTCATTTCATGCCCCTTGAAAGGCTTTCAAAATTTGCAGTGCCGATTGGAATAAAGTCCAAATTCACTTCTGTAATAGTTAATTATTTACTCTTATTGTCTCCTTATGAGTTCCCTGCAGCCGGGGGCTAGTTTTAGCCACATCTCTACTCTGCAGCCTCCCAGTAACATCAAGCAGGGTGCTCTGCTCAGGGCTGAGTTCAGGAATTAAGGAAACAAGAAAATGCCACCGATAGGAAAAGATGGACTTGAAGTTTAAAAGGCCACTAGATGTTTTAATTAAGAGGTCACGGGCGACATTCTAGAAAGCAGTGTAAGTAATGTGATAGGAATAACCTTGTCGGAGAAAGGAGGAAGAGAGAGAAGCTGATTGTTGCCAGAAACTGTTTACTTAAGAATTTGAGATGGGGGAATGTTAAGTTCAGGGATACATGGTTTAGGGCTTGCAAGTTGTGCTTTCAGGCCCAGCATCCTTCTGATGGGCTTAAGGGTAGGCTCAGGTTCTTGGAAGTTAGCGGGTCATGTTGATCCTTCAAACTTTCTTGATTTTGCTGAAGCCACTGGCTTAGTAACCCCAGTCTGCTAGAAGGAAGATGGATACTGCAGGCCATCCTGGCATTTCTGTAGGAATTCACTAAGTGCCCCACATTCAGGCTCCATTCCTGAGGAGTTCACGGTTTCCATATCAATTAGCTGGCAGGGCCCTGAGTCCCCAAAATGGTCTTTTATGTAGTGAAATTGGCAGGAAGCCACCACTGGCTCCCCCAGTGACAACCGTATGATCAAGTCCCCAGTAGCCATAGACACCACGCGCTTTTGAGCTCCAAGCCTCCATTCCATTGCAACTGCGCAGGAAGCAAGTACAGGAGTTGCTTCCAGCACGACCCCAAGAGCTGGAATTCTTTCAAATGATATTCTCTTGTATGTTATTCTTTCTGCCTGCACATTTATTTCTCTCTTAATAATGACTTTCTTGGCTGCTTTTACTCTGCTTGGCACTGTGTATTTTACCTTCATATTTTTATTTTAGCCCACAAGGTACAAGGACTATTACCCTTTCCATTTTACATATGAGGAAGCGGGGGCTTAGCACAGTTAACTGACTTCCTGGACTCGAGAGTTTGTTAGTGGCAGAGAACTCAGGCAAGCTGGGATATGACCCCAGTGTGGATCTAGCACAGAACATATCCTGCGCTCTCAGCGCTGCCCCATTCTGCTTCCTCTTGGGTACTCTGCAACACAGAAGTCAGCCCTAGTAGGCCTGCAAGCCTACTGCCCCAGGGGAAGCATAGAATCCTGAGAAACTGAAGGTTTTGAATATAGCAAATGCTCACCACCATTATAGCCCTTTCCCTTCTTGGGCACTGTTTCCATACATTATTTCAGCCTTGCATAGAAGGTGCAAACATTTTGGGAAGCTGTAGTTTTGCAGAAGCTCATCAAAATTCTCCAGCTTTAATACCAATTTTCCATCTCTACATTCCCCTGCCCCTTCACCCTCATCAGTACTGGTCACAGTCTGTAAGTGGTCACAGACTCCAAGCTAAGAGAACCTAGCTAGCTGCCAGCACAAAACATGCCTGCAGTTCCCCCACAGATCCTCGTTCTCATAGCAAGTATAACGAAGCAATGCCAGTTCATTGTTTTCTAGGCCTATTGTCTGATTTCCTTTAAGAGCAGTATAATTACATCAATATTCTCTCTAATCCCTTTTTTCTTTCTGTCTAAGTTACTCAAATAGAATCCAGTTTTCTCCATTCTCTTCCCTCTTAGTTGTAAGTGAGCTAAATGAAAGAAGCATGACCTCAGTTATCAGGAGAATATAGGATTCCCATATTTCCTTTTCTTGGGCTATGTAGGCAGCCACCTTACCCATGAGCTAAACAAGTCTCCTCTCTGCCTCTCCTCTCCCCTTCCCTCCTCTCTTCTCTTCTTTCCTCTATTCTCCCCTACTCTCATCTCCTCCTCCTCTCCTCTCTCTCATGCAGTTGGAACTCTGGCCAATAACAGTCACTCTCTGGAGTAGACTCGCTGTTATGGTGCTAGAATGTTCCTGATATAGGTTAAGATAGGAACCAAGGGACCTTGACTCAAAATTCCTGCTTCCCACTCAGCTCACATGCCCTAACTGCTGCTACCTGTTGACATATATGCAGTTTGATTCCAGCACATAGATGTAGCTACTGTTGTCTCTAGCAATAGCTATTTGGTCCGTTCTGATTTCCTTATCCCCTTCATGACTGTCATGAGGAAAAAGTGGAAATACAAGGGACTCTGCCTTGTATTTTGGGAGTTGGGAGAATGTCTTTCTAGTTCTGACACAGGCAAACCTGTGTACATCTCACGGAACCTCACTGGCTTTTACAACTATGTGCATATCAGTAATCTCTTCTAGAATTGAAAGCTGAATCAATCAGAACTTGGAAGCTCTTATCAGGAAGCCACCTAGAAACCAATGTTCTGGATGAGTTTGCTCTCAGTTTAGGGCATTCCAACAATACATTTGACACAGGAGGGAGCTTGGAATTATGATATTGCTTTCTTCCCATCTTTTAAAAATATTTATTATGCATACAAGAGCTGGGGTATAGGCCATAGGTGCTGGGGGGGGCATTGGGGAGTAAGGGGGAGGATAGTGAAAGGGTTCACCAGAGACAGAATAGGGGGAGCAGAACAGACAGACTGACTGAAATACACTGCTGGGGGATGAGAGGAGTAGTGGGTGAGACAGGACAGGTCTGCCATGCGACGTGGGTCATCTCCCTGGCCAAGGATCGAATTTGTGCTGCAATGGCTACAGATGGCTTCATAGTGCTATGCTTTAACCTGTTGTGCCACCAGGGAGGGCCCTGCCTTCCCATCATTATTGCTGCTATTTTCTCTTCCAGGGACACAACAGTCATCAACCACTCTCCTAACACCAGCTACGATACAGCTCTAGAAGCTCGCATCCAGAAGGAAGAGGAAGAAATCTTGATGGCCAACAAGCGTTGCCTTGACATGGAGGGCAGGTAAAATGTCGATCAAGTCCCTGGTGGATCTAAGAAATTGGTATAGAGGTGAACTATACCAGCAGGGAAGGGCACACATTTCGCTCACAGCTGGGAAACCTGATATTGCAGCCCGTCACCAACACCTGCACACCTGCACCCCTGCACCTCTGCACCCTGCATCCCTGCACTCTTGCCAATCTGTTACTCAGGGTCTGAGTTGCGGTGATCTTTGCCTTGCTGATTCCTGTGAACTCTGGAATTCTGAGTGGCATTACTTTCCCGTTGGCCTTGGTGATTGTTTTCCATCTGTTCTCTGCCAGAATTGAATCGTTGGCATTTGCTCTCTGGGGTATTCTTTCTAGCACTGCACCTCAAGCCTTTGATACAGCAGAGTGCTCCATAAAGGAACACTCATTCAAACAGGGAAGCAGAATACCTGATGTCTCTTATAAACTTGTAAACATTTATGCAAACCTGAAAGCTGTGGCCTATTCATAGAAGTTCTCATCAAGTCCATCATTGACTCAGACTCTTCACTGATAGCACCCACTGTGGTCTTTCTTTTTACCGGTATTTTACTTTGGCCTCCTAAGACTTAAGCAACAGCTTCTGGATGCTCTGTTGCATCCATTGGAGTGTGCAGACATGCATTTTAAAAAATGTACGACACCATCCTATGTCTTCCAACTCAGAAATAACGAGACCACCCTTTACTTGGAAAGGTAATGGAAGTTCAAATTCATGTCAGCAGTGAGAATTGAGCACGAGGTGACAATAGGTCTTCATATGTTCTTTGTCTTTGCCTCCTAGGATTAAGACGCTCCATGCCCAGATTATTGAGAAGGATGCCATGATCAAAGTGCTCCAGCAGCGCTCCCGGAAAGAGCCCAGTAAGACAGAGCAGCTCTCGTCCATGCGCCCAGCCAAGTCTCTGATGTCCATTTCCAATGCTGGATCGGGCTTGCTTTCCCACTCTTCCACCCTGACTGGAACACCCATCCTGGAGGAGAAGAGGGATGACAAGAGCTGGAAGGGGAGCCTGGGTAATGACAATAAATGGGCAAAATTAAAGTGACAAGGGAAGTTAAAATTTAAGGAGGCCCTAATTTAGAAATCCATCCACGTAGCGAGGAAAAGGGTTAATGTTCCAGATTCCAGACAGGAACACAGACTAGATCAGGCTTTGTGCTCCAGAGGGGAAAATTGCACATTCAGAATCTCCTCCACACTGCATTTTCATTGATATGGAGAGAACATTGATGGAAGCCAGTGCTTTAGTAGAATCCCGAATTCTCTTTGGTTGGGAAGAAAGAAAACTTCAGTTTTCTCTAATCATGTCTCAGATTTGACCTTTGTCCTGTGGGACCTTTTTGTCTTTGTGCAAAGCCCATGCGCCATTCATGTCATTCAAAATGCCAAAATTCCAAACTTTTTCTGTGTTCCTTCCTCCCATATAATAGGAGGACGGGGAGTTCCAGTGAAGCTAACTAGAGCCGGGTGGCAGGTTTTTGTGACCAGAATGTTCCGAGATGAGAACAGAATGTACTTTTTCTTTCCATTTGTTCCCCCCTCATCAAAAGCCCAGAAGTATTGTGGATACCACAAAGTACATTTTTCAAGCCCGAGGAAGCAAGCTATATATTTTTTTTTACTTTAGATCTCTTTGTTTCACCGAATACCTTTGTCAGCCCTTTGCCACTTGCACGGTCCTTTGACTCGAGCAGGCATTTTGGGGGAACATGATCATGATTTGAACCTTAGATTACAGTTATTATCATGTTCATCTCTGACCACAGATTTCTTTCCCTCTGATCCTTTCTACTTCTCTGATAATGGATGGTGCTGGGTATACGTGAAACTGTGGAAGTGTTCTGATGACGTGTAGAAATCAATCAGTATTGGAAAAGTAAATTTAGAAAAAAGATACAGAGCACTTACAGCTTTACTGCATTGTGCCGGGAGTTGGAGAATGAGAACCAAAGAGATTCGCTAAATGGGAAAGAAACTGTAAGAGGAGGCTCCTGACCACTGGATTCCTGGATGACAATGGAGATTTTAGATCTGAGTGCAAGGCAAAATTCTCCTGAATCTCCTACAAGGAAGGAGACAATCTGAAATCTGTATTTGAATAGCCTACCGTTTTCTAACCTCTTTTACTCTTTCTCTTGCAGGAATCCTTCTGGGTGGAGACTACCGCGGGGAATCTGTCCCTTCCACACCGTCACCCGTGCCGCCCTCAACTCCCCTGCTCTCAGCTCACTCGAAGACGGGCAGCCGAGACTGCAGCACCCAAACCGAACGAGGAACAGAACCGAACAAAACCGCAGCTGTGGCTCCCATCTCTGTTCCTGTTCCAGTCGCTGCTGCCGCCACTGCTGCTACCATCACTGCCAATAATACTGCCACCGCTGCCACCAACACCACCACCATGGTAGCTGCTGCTCCAGTTGCTGCTGCTGCTGCTCCAGCTGTCGCTGCTGCCATTGCCACCCCACCGCCAGCAACTGCTGCTCTTGCTGGTGTTTCTCCAGCTGCTGCTGCTCAGATTCCAGCTGCTGCCTCTGCTGTTGCTGTTGCTGCTGCTGTTGCTCCTCCCGCTGCTGCTGCTTCTGCTGCTGCTGCTGTTCAGGTTGCTCCAGCTGCTTCGGCTCCGGTTCCAGCTCCAGCTTCAACTCCGGCTCCGGCTCCAGCAGCGCCTCAAGCTTCTGCTCCAGCTCCGACTCAGGCACCAACTCCAGCTCCGGCTGTGGCTGCTACTCCGGCTCCGGCTCCAGCTCCAGCTGTGGGTCCGTCTGAGGCTCCTGCAAGTCCAGCTGCCGGTTCCGGACCACGGCGTTTGTCTATACCAAGTCTGACCTGCAATCCGGACAAGACGGGTAATGATTCTCCCTCCCTGGCAGGGGACTGTTGGCTCTGTCGGCGACGATCGATCTGTTTGCTGGCGCCTGCTCTTCAGCCACAGTGGGTCAGTGGGAGAGAGTGTCTCATGTTGTCAAGGGAACTCATCTGAAGAGATAGGGCCGAGTCAGGAAATGACTCTGGGACATGGTGTGGGGATGGGGGTGAGTAAAGGTTTCTCTCCCAACAGAAGTACCTGCTCAGGTGAATAAGGGGGGTGGCAGGTGTGTTCCACTCTGCGGATGGCTTCGTGGGGTCTCTAACGCTATTTCTAAAGAAATTTGAGTTCGTCCCTTGTCCCTAAACCTTTTCCAACCCTTTATTTCCTTTCAGATGGCCCTGTTTTCCACTGCAATACTCTGGAAAGAAAAGCTGCCATTCAGATCCTGGGACAGGAGCCTGATGCAGAGATGGTGGAATATCTCATCTGAAGGGCCTAGCCAAGAGTTGCAGCTTATCAGCAAGAATGCTTTTAATCGTTTTTCCCTTTTGTTCTTATGTTGAGGGTGAAGACAAGGGTGGGGGGATGTTTTTTTAAGGAACTTTTTATTGAAGCAACATAGTTCTTAAGTAATCCTATACAAGTTCCAGTCTCTTCTGGTACACTTAGAGCATACTTTTAAAGCCAGATTAATCAGAAGGTGCTCTAAGGTTTATTGTGGGGATTTGTACAAATACTGGGACTTGTGATAGCTGGATATATGCCAATGATTTCAATCTTAAATTTGTCTAGCATTTCCACATTTCAAATCATTTTTTCATTGAAGAGCACAGTATGTTTGAAAGACAGTTTGTAATATGTAGTTCAGAAGCGGGAAGCCGAAGAGAATGCGTGTGTGCTGTTTGTCATCATCTAGGCAGCATCCAGAGAGAGCTCTCACCTTGGGTTCATGAAAGGGAACAGTTTTAGGAGCTAGATGAGCTGGAAAAAAGGTAGTGGGTATTAGAGTATGGATGGGTGCAGGAGCTAATTTTCCCTTCCAATTCCCAGCTACCCTGTGCCAGAGAATTGTGTTTATATCATTTCAGTGGTGCTTTGGAAATGGATTCTTCTGGTTCCCTCCTGGAGGCTTAATACATTCATATATATACTTGGGAGTAATTTATGCATTTGGATAATTAATATATTGCTTTCAGATGCTAGGAAAGTAAGTTAGCTGAGTGATGTACAACTTCCTCTCTCTTAGGGAGTAAGACCACCAGAGGCCTTAATGGATTGTTGCATGAGTTGCTGTGTGCAGACTTATGTGGTCAGTTTGTAGTCAGGAACACAGCTCACTGACCTTTCCTGAGACCAGTCTGCCTAGTGTTTACTTCTTCTCCAGCACAGATTCACTGGCTCAGTCACCAGTCTCAAATTGCCAATCATTTGCAAAATTGAGGAAACATTTTTGTTGACTGGTCAAATACTTTGAATTTCTGGTGACTTCTTTGACATTCTTGTCTTTTTTCCCCCAAATTGTTAGCATTACATCTTAAAAGACATATTTGCCTATCACTTCCAAGGGTATAGCACCAGAAGCCTGAAGTACTGTGCTGCAGTTGCGGGAGAGAGTATACTTAGCTACTGCTTCTCACTGCCAGTGACTCCATCTTAGAGTACTTCTGGAGAGCAACGGAAAATGCACACACGGGCAGGGACCAAGAGGTTCCAGGCTCTGCCAGAGGGGCTGTCCCAAGAAATGCAGATGGGCCACCTTTTGCCACAGGTGTTCCATCTGTGTCACCTCTCTGCCCTTCATTAAGGTGACAGAACTATGGACAGTGTCATTAAGATTAGTTTTTTCAGGGGTTTGGGAGGGTGAAGGGAGTGGGAAGGGTTAGGTGAGGGAGGGGGGTAGAAGTTTGGGGATGTATTAGTTAGAAACCAGATTAATAGAAGAATAGGCTTGATATATTACATCGTGAAGCATAGTGTCTGGAATGATCTTTAGCAATATAGTCCCACCCCCCTCATTTTAGTGATGAGGAATCTGAAACCTGGAGAGATTCAGTGACTTTCCAAGATCACCAAAACAGCTGTGTACTCTGCCAGTTCTATTGCTTGTTATGGGAAACCCTTTCATACTTAAAAAAAAAAAAAAAGTCCCAAAAACCTCATTGTAAGAAAAGGCATCTTTGTGATCTGGGCCCATATGTATTTTGTAAAATGTCCCTGATTTGAATAGTTTGTCCAGGTTTCTAAATTCTCTCTTGCCTCTCTTGAAGTGCCTTTGCAAGGTTTCCCCATTTCCTGATCCTTATTTTGATAATGAGCTACGTGAAAGGCTCCCCTTAAGAAATCAACCTCACTTCTCTTGCTATAGCATTGGCTGTCTCAGATCATTTTATAGGGTTTTCCTCTGTGAGCATAGTTAACAGCATTCTTATATTGTTCCTAGCTATCTTCCAAATGAATAATTGTGTGTGGGGTGTGTGTGTGTTGTCTAGAGAGAGAGCAGAGAGGGAGGGTGATATGATTTCTAGCCAGTCATGACATTTTCAATAATGACATGATCATCCTACATATTCGTGCTCTGTTATCAAGTGAACCTCAAATAGAATCAGAGACACCGCTGTGTTCATACTCATGCATACTACCTTTTTAGCCATAAGGAAAAAATATCCCTCAATTAGTAGAAGTAACAACTAGCAAATTTCAGCAGAACTACTTTCTATCCACATAAATACATCAAAAACAAAACAAAAACAAAAAGCCTTTCATCCACTCCTTTCATGGTTATAGCGCCTTGCCAGAATTTTTGCTAGCCCTGGGAACCATGACTTAGAACACATTCTGTAAGGTGACAATGGTCATACATTCCACGCGGTGTGGCAGCCATCTCTTTAGACTATGTATATTTTGGGAAAGGACGAAGTTCTTGCAAAATATTGTGAACTTCCCACAACATCTCTGCTCCCTCACACCACAGGCAGACCTTTCCAGCTCTTTTTAATCCCAGGTAATTTTCAAAAATAATATAGTGCATCTGAGAGATGGAAGAAGTCCATGTCGGTGTATTATGTTTACGAAGAAGATAGATTCAGCCTTTTCGTAAAGTCTCTGCTAGGTGTCATTTTGAAAATTCAGGTTTACGGGAGAAATCTCAAATTAGTCACCTTTTCACAATTGTGTGGATGTAACGTTTGGGGGATCTTTCCAGGCTCCCACTTATCTATGCATTTTAGTGTCAGCTCAGGACAGGAGGGTGACCTTGTTGTCTTAACATATATGGCCTGGTGGTCTCTGGGGACCTTCTAAGTTAGTTGCACCCCACTGTCCCCTGTACAGGAAAACTTCATTAGAACAAACTTTACTTGATATAAAATTCCTATTAATTTTGTATTAAATAAATGTAGCTTGAACATTCTTCTAAAATCATGTATGTTGATTATTGTTTTAATGAAGGATTTATTTTCAATGCTGCTCTTGGGTTTCAGGATGACAGGCAAACGGGAACCTGAAATAGCTGCCATAGGAATCCTATGTCATGTGTTGCCTTCTCTTTTCTTTGTTACGCTGTTGGGTGGGTACAGTGATTTGAAAATGAACAAACTGATTGTGCAAACTACTTTCTGTGAAGAGCTTAAACACTCACAAGCATCGACTTTTCGAAATTTTCGTCTCATATGTGTTAGCCAGGCAATCTCCTGTTATCTCAATTGCTCATCCACATATGGAATGTGTTAGTTAAAATGTGTGCATTCTTACTGAACATGTTTTCAAAGGAAGGCATCGGCTATGGGCTAATTGCCACCGATTGCAGCCCGCCATGATCCTTGGAAATGTATCTTCCAAGTGCCATCCATCATCAGTAGGACAAGTGTTGGGAGTTTGTTTATTTTTTTCCGGTAGCAACGATGGGTTTACACGGAGCCCTCAAACCTCCTCCTGGCCTCCCTTGTGATTAATGGCATGTGTTTGTAAAATGAATAGGTGGGGTTGGCAGATGGTTGGAGAAGAATTGCCTTTGCTTTGAAATGTATGTGGCCCCATAATGATTGAGACCCCATTCTGTAATCAACTGAGCGAGCTCCAATAAAGTTAAGCAGGTTTGAATCCACTTTGTGCCTATCTTTTCACTGACAATAAAGTTAGCTGTTTGAAAATGCATCAGTGTGTGGGAAATGCTTTGGTGTTTACCCAACAGAGACTTTGTTTGTGCTGTATCAGTGATTACTTTCGATTCAGGATGCAGTGAAATTGCCTTTTAAAGGGCAGCATGCAGCAGAATTTGCATTTGCTTAAAGTATGGAATGTGATTATAAAGCAATAAGACAACACCGCTGGCCACATCTCTAATCGGCTCCTTTATATATTCAGGCGGCATATATTAAAAGCTTTGCATCTTTTTATCTCCTGGTTCTGAGGGATAAAATGATGGCCACCCAAAGCAGAGGATTCATCCTTTGGTTAGCATTTTGGAAGGCTCCTTGATGTTCTTTTGTACCCTTGTTCTTATGCCAATTCATCAGTTTTGGTTGAGGGAGCTTGTTATTAAAAGCAAATCAAAACCACAAACAAGTTCGCTTTTTTCTTTTTTTTCTCTGAAAATGTTAATGCTGCTTTAACACAGCCTTCCCTAAGGCCCCTTTTTTACCACTGAGCCCCAGCCCGACTTGAGAGGATAAGATCTCTGTGAGCTTTGAAATGACACTTTCACAGGGAAATTGGCTGGATGGGGGTTGGAAAATGGACACGGTATATAGATGGAAAAATGTATATAATTAATTGACTCTAAACTTCATTTTCTATTAAGTTGGCCTGCATTCTCTCCATATTTGTGATGGAGGTTTTCAAAGCTCCATGTGTAAAAGCCCAGCTTGCTTTTTATAGGACAACAGAGATGGTGGGAAGCACACCTTACCAGTTTTGGAAGCATTCCATTCAGAAACATACCGTACTAATTCTGAATGACCGCTCATTTGTGGGATGAAAAAACATGTCCCTTCTAGAGTGATGAGCATCAGCACACTCACCTAAGGAACAATGCTAAATAGAAATATTTCTGGGTATTACCGAGTATCAAAGCTAAACTGATGGTCTGTGTGGTACATCAGCTCCCATTCTGTGGCCTTTGCCTACTGTGATAAGTGCTACACACGTTTGTAGGAGTTTCTCATTACCAGCAAAAACTTCCTGCATCTCCCCCCTCCATCTTAGCCTCTAGGTTTTTATTGGAGAAAAAGCTAAGTGCTTTGTACTTCAATACTCTACATTCATTTGCAGTTGTGCTGTGCTGCTATTTGAATGAAGACCCCTGAGTGTTAGGACGAAGTATTCAAGAAGAAAATTGTCCTCAACAGCAAAATTTCACACCACATTACAACTACTCACTCTGCCCTCAGATGTACAAACTCACCAACCTCAGGGTATTTATTTTCACCCCCATGTTATTTTTTTTTCTCATTTGCTATTTCCTCTATCAGTGTTTTCAGACGTGGTAGTTCTTATTGAATAACTACTTACATATTGCAATTACATACACTATTCCCAAATTTTAAAAAAAAGTCCCATTTATTTAATAAGGTAGGGAAAACAATACACACATATACATGTATAATTTATTATGATACAAGAAATGGAACAAGTTTGAAGATGGAGGACAAGTGCAAGGGAAATCAGTGGTGTGGTACAGAGCACATGGCTGTGGTTGGGGTAACTGCTGAGCTTTGTAGGCCCTATACTCCTTAACCTGGTGCACTAGGGGAAAAATGCCATATGAAGAATAGTATGTTCAAAGGCAGTCTGACTTTGTCAGACCTACAATCAAATGAAGACTGTTTTCAAGATCAAAGGCCCTAGAGAAGTGCTCTGAATTTTAACAACCTCTTAATGGAAACACAGCAACTCACTCAATTAGGTGGGAGAACATACCAGTTCAGAAGTCAAAAGAACATGGCATTCTAGTCATAGATCTGCTGCTAAACAGATGATTACTTGGGACAAGTAATAAGATCAGAGAGGTTTCTCAGTAAATGGGGATTAATACCTACTGAGAATATACAAAGATGCCAGTCTAAACAATGGGCTGAATATACAAAGATAAAATGCTTAAATTTCTTATTAAAGAAAATGTCAGGGGCCTCCCTGCTGGCCTAAAGGTTTAGTCTCCCAGCTACCATCGCTTTAGCTGAGTTCGATTCCCCGCTGAGAGCAAACACACATGGCTCATCGGACCTCTCCTGTCTCTAGCTCCTCCCCTCAGCAGGGTATTTCAGTAGATCCACCTGTTCTGTTGCCCACTCTGTTTCAGGTGGCCTGCACCCCAGTTCTGCACATAAATAAATCTTTAAAGAAACAAAATTTCATATGTATGGAAATAGTGTAAAGCACCTCCGTGTAGCCTTTACTGGGGATTAACAATTAGCAACACTTGGCGGATCTTGCTTCATTTATCATCTTTACCTTCCATCTCATATTGTTTGAAACATCCGATATGTCATAGTATTTCCCCCATAAATACAGAAAGATGAAATTTTCAAGAATTAAAAATGTAAAATTGCTACACTTGGAACCAGAATGTATAATTTACTGACAAAAAATGTTGGCATGTTTGTGCTTTGTCATTTACAAATCCTCTTTCGTTGATCCCACAATTCCTCTCTTAAACTAGATGTGGATGCAGAATGTCCTCCCACAGTCCACATGTAAAAGTGGAAGGTATTTTCTTTTTTGTTTTAAGATTTTATTTATGTATGCACACAAAGCTGGGGTGCAGGCCAGAGGCACGGGGGGTGAGAGGATTCACCAGAGACAGAGTGGGGAGCAGATCAGGCAGATCTACAGAAACACACTGCTGAGGGGTGCAGAGGGTGGTACAGGAGAGGTCTGCCAAGCCATGCAGTCCCCTCCCTGTCTGGGGATCAAATCTGCAGATGGTTGCAGACAGCTCCACGGCGCTGCTCTTTAACCCCTTGAGCCAGGAGAGAGGGCCAGGAACAGATTTTCTTTGATAGACTCCCCAGTGTAGATTCTAATGTCAACCAGCTGTGCCTTATTTTACCCTCATCTACTTTTTTGGTCAATATCTCACATGCACTGATGACTTTGGCCCCTGGATCACAATTGTGTTCCTCCAGGCTCCCAAGACCCAATCAGTGTCCTGGCTCCTGTAACTCCACTGAGCTTCATGTCCTCTCCACCCTTCTGCATTTATGTTTAATCCAGTCCTGTCCCTCAGGAAGAACTTCTTCATCATGGAAACTGTGTGGAGCAGGAGCCCATTCTCAGACCATAGTCCTCCCATCCTCTAGTGCTCCCCTCCAACTCTATGTTTTGACTTGGAAGTCCCTGGACACCATTTACTCTGAGATGTTTATTCCTGACCTACCTGATCTGGACCTCATGCTCAATAATATGAACCCTCAAATCATTCATATCCCTCGGACCCTCAACATTTCTCATAAGCCAGAAACTCACGAGTTATCCTTAACACCTTCCCATCCCTCCAATCCATGACTGATCCAACAAAATTAATCTCAAATGTATCGACTATTTCCCAAATCTTTTGTCAACCACATATTTTAAGCTACCATGATCTATTACTTGAACTATTTCAAGAGCTTATTTACTCATTTTCTAAGTTCATTCTTTTTATTCATGACATTCTTTTATCATTTTAATGATTGTATTGTTTTTTTGATTTAGACAACATTGGTTTATGACACTTTGTATGGTTTAGGATTATAGGTTCATAACTTTTCACCAAAGCACCCATCATCCACCATAGTCCGCAGGGCTCCCTCCCCGAATTTACCCCCACCTCCACCCTCCCCTGTGGTAACATCAAATGTGAAGTCGGATTTCTAGGGCTTATTTTGGTTTAGTTCTGCTTGGCCCTTTTTTTCTTTATACTCACATATGAGTGCAGTCATATGATAGTGACATTTGTCATTCCCTTTTGACTTATTTCATTTAGGGTAATTCCCTCCAACTCCATCAATGTTGTCACATGTGGAAGGATTCATCATTTTTCACATTCCAGTGTGTGTGTGTGTGTGTGTGTGTGTGTGTGTGGTGTGTATACCACATCCTATTAATCTACACATCTGTCCTTGGGCACTTAGATTGTTTCCATAACCTGACTATTGCAAATAATATTGCAATAAACTGGGAATGTATATGTCCCTCCAAATTAGTGTTTTTTGCAATGGAGTAGATAGGTATCTAGGAGCGGAATGGGTGGGTCATATGGTAGATATCTTTTTTAACATTTCAACAAAGCTTTTCCACAGGGGCTAGACCTGTCTATACTCCCACCAACAGTGATTGAGTGTTCTTTTTTCTCTACAACCTTGCCGACACTTGTGGTCTCTCATTTTTTTGATGTGGGTCATTTTTACAGGAGTGAGGTGGTATCTCATATGGCTTTGATTTTCATTTTCTTGATGATAAGTGACAATGAGCTTCTGTTTCATTGCCTTTGACCATCAGTAAGTCTTCATTGGAAAAGTGTGGATTTAGCTCTTCTGCTCATTTTTTGATTGTGTTCTCTTTTTGTTGATTTGTATGAATTCTTTCTGTACATCTTGGATATTGGTTCCTGTCAGATGCATACTTTGCAAATATCTTCTGTGTGGTAGGAGGTCTTTTTTACTTTAATGATAGTATTTTGTTGTTGTTGCTCAGAGCTTTGTATTTTGATGAATTCCCATTAATGTTTGCTTTTGTTTACCTTGTTGTTGGAATCAAGTTCCCAAAGACATTCCTGAAAACAGTGTCATTAAGTGTTTTTCCTATATTTATTTCCTTTTGTGTTTTTTAGGACTTAACATCCAAGTCTTTAATTCATTTTGAGTTGATTTTTGTGTATGTTGTGACAGCGTGGTCCAGTTTGTTTGTTTGTTTGTTTGTACTTCTGTTTATACAGTTGTCTGAGATAATACCTAGGAATTTGCATTTTAACAAGTTTCCCAGGAGATTTTGATGTAGCTTGTTCTGATACTACACACTTTGGGAGACTTCATTGTTTCCTACCTTCTCTTGCCCACTCAGTTCCCTTGCTACATGCAGTTAAATGAATAATTCTATTTATCCCCAAATATACCCTTTCTTTAGTAAGCAGCTATTTTGTTTTCTTCATTCTTCTTAGTACCTATGGTGAAATGGTTACATGTTCACTCCAGCTATCACTTCAAGTAGTTGGTTTTAGTGCTTAAGCCAAATAAGACAGCTTGTTGCTTACTTTTGTTATGGGTTTACATGGTTTATAGTTGTTGAGAAAACCACAGCCAAATTTATGATTGTGGTCAGCACATTTATCTCCAATGACCATTTTGTAATACGAGGTCACTGGATTATGATATCTAATGTCCTTTCTAGCTCTTACATTCCTTGATTCCATGAGATTAAATACTACCTCTGAGGTCATAAATTCTTTCACATGGATCTAATATTGTCTATATGTCACAAATATTTTAAAATTTGATAATCTACAGGCCTACAATTTCTTCAAAAGTTTGACTTTCTTTTTCTATGGGTTCTGTCCACACTTGACATTTTATTCTCCTGTCTTGGTTATATCTATTCTATTCTCACACTCTGCGTGTCATTTTTCAAAGATGACACATCCACAGGAACAGAGAAATCTGAAGAGATCAAAACACAGCTTAGGAAGGATAACTTACGTTTCTCCTCAGTCATGGATCTATGGTAATTTGTATTTACCAGTTGTATGGGACTAAGTGGCACAAACAAGGGAGGGTAAAAGGAAAATACCTAAGGTATGTGTCATATTACAGTAGAGGATGGTGGAGGGAAAATGGCAGTCACGTGCTATCATGGCACCTGTGGAACCAACAAGAGCTAGGAAAAGGGGAAAAGAAGATAGATTTTTGTGACTTGCGAGGTGTTAGACACTAATGTGTGACAAACTCTTATGTAATCTATCCAACAGCCAGTTAAGATACAAATCCAAAACAATTGCATATTTTATTTTTTTCATAGTTTATTTTTCTTTCAGTTTTTTTGAATTAAAACATTTATAACTTAAAATTAAATTAAAATTTATTTTATTTTTTTAATTGTTGTTCATTGTTGTGCAGTGATTGGTGTCTCCCTTCAGGTGCAGTTCCCATAGTTTAATCCTCTCTCTTTTCACATCCAATAACTTAGACACATATTGGTTAGTCTTGAAGTTTGGCAAGTTGGAAGATTCTCTTTAAGAAAAAGAATTTTTAAAAATAGTAAGCACACAGGGCCCTCCCTGGTGGCGCAACAGATTAAAGCAGAGCACTAAGAAACTAAAACCACTACAGCATGAGTTCGATCCCCGCCTGCCCTGGAGGTGACCCATATGGCGCGGCAGACCTCTCCTGACCCGCCCGCTACTCCCCTCAGCAGTGTACTTTGTCAGTTGGCCTGTTCTGCTCCCCACTCTGTCTCTGGTGAAGCCTCTCACCTCCCCTACGCCTCTAGCCTGTACCCTAGTCCTGTGTGAATAAAATAAATCTTTTTAAAAACTATAAGCACACAACCAGGTATTAAGATATTTGTTCACAATGAGAAATTTTGATAATTACAAAATTTAAGAAACTGAAAAGTAACACAAGTATGACAATAAAAAAAAAAAACCACAGTATTTTAAATGCATTGACTACTGAACATACCTCTGTAATACTTTTATACTTTTGGTTTCATATTTTTTTGTCTTTTCTTTATGATGAAAACGTTTTTTTTAATACATGTTTCTATCAATATGATGGGATTAATTCAGTTATTCTAGTAGCATCACTAGTTTAGAAAAATAATAAAGTGTATTGTTATTATCAATAATTGGGAGGATAAAATGTGCAACTTCACCTACTTGAAATACGGTATTTCTAGAACTGAACTCAGGTAGTTTCACATATAGGATGAATGAAGGGGAACCAAATAACTTTCTTTTTCAGGGAAAAGAAAATAATAACAATAACAATAAAAAACAAAACAAAGTGGCCCTCCCTGGTGGCGCAACGGGTTAAAGCACAGCACTGAGAATCTAAAGCCACTTCTGCATGAGTTCAATTCCCGCCTGTCCCGGAGGTGACCACATGGCATGGCAGACCTTTCCTGACCTGCCCGCTGTTCCCCTTAGCAGTGTACTTCGTAGATCTGCTTGTTTTGTTCCCGGCTCTGTCTCTGGTGAAGCCTCTCACCGCCCCTGAGCCTCTGGCCTGTACCCCAGTTCTGTATGCACAAATAAATAAATCTTTAAAAAAAAACACAAAGCAAAATTAACAGCTTTAACTATAACAGCTATAACTCAGAGACACTCTGCAGCAGAGGGAGGGGGATCAAGGGGAGGGAGGAGCCCAGGGCACTATGGAGATGGTGCCCATGTAAAGTGGTAGTGGGCATTTCACAGGGACTGCACCTGAGAGGAGAAAGCACACACTGTACAAAAATTAAGTGAAATAAAAATAAATAAATCATAGAACTAACCAAAAAAAATTGGTCATAATACTTGAATAAAATTTTCATCTGTTTAATGGCAAATTTTTTGTGTTTGGTTTTTGTTATGCTTTTCCATCTTTTTAAATCCTTTTCTTGATTTGCTACTAGTTTACATTACTATATACTTTGGGGGTAACAAGTTCATATTTTCATGTGTGAATGTGTCCCATATACCCTCCACCAATGTGTCACTGCCACAGCCTTGCCAGCTTCCTTCCCCCCACTCCTCCTTTCCTCTCTTATAGAGCTTAAGAATTATTCTTTTTGATTTGACAGTTTATTCTATTTGCGTATTTACATTCCACAAATGAGTCAGACTATCCAGTAATTGTCTTTCATTTCTGACATATTCCACTTAGCATACTGACCTCAAGGCACATCCATTTTCTCCCAAAAGGCACTATTTCATCTTTTAAAATAGCTGAGTAATTTTCCATTCAGTATATATTCCACAGTTTTTTTTTTTTTTTTTTTTTTGTCTAGTCTTATTTTGATGGATATTTGGGTTGATTCCTTGTTTTGGAATAATGTTACTGTGAACATAGAAATATATATATACTTTTTCTACTCACATTTCCCATATTTTGTGAGTAAATAAATAGCAGAGGTATTAGTGTTTCCATTTTTATTTTTTGGAAGGGTCTCCGGGTCTCCATACTATTTAGCATAGGGGCTACACAAAATCACATTCCCATCAATGGATGAGAATTCCTTTTTGTGCCAGATCCTGACAAGTGTTTGTTGTTTCCGTCTTTTTGATGTAAGCAATTTTCATGAGGTGACACCTCATAGTGGTTTTGATTTGCACTTCCCTCATAATAAGTGCCGTTGGGCATTTTCTCGTGCCCCTGGCAGCCATTTGTACATCTTCTTTGGAGAAGTGTCTAAGTCTTTTGCCCATTTTTTGACTATGAATTCTTTGTTGTTGTTGAGTTATGAGTTCTTTATATACTTTGGAAATGAGCCACTTTATCATATGTGTGATGTATAAACAGCTTCTCCTAGTTGTTAAGTTGCTTTTTTACTTTTCCATAAGTACAAAATCATGTTTAGTTTAATATGATCCCATTTGTTTATTTTTGGTTTGGGTTTTGTATTTGTCTTTGCAGTTGTCCATCAATTTGTCTTTGTGGTATTTGTGGTAGTTTTCCGGGAGTGTAACACATAGGTTTTCCTTTATGTTTTTTTTTTTTTTTTTTTGGTTTTATGTCTAGTACCCAAGTCTTTAATCCACTTTGAATTATTTTGTGACTGGAGCTAGGTAATGATCTAGTTTTTCTTCCTCTGCCTCCTCCTTCTTCTGGCATGGAATGAAACCAACTTGATCATGGTGATTGATTGTCTTCATATGATGTTAAATTTCATGTGCCAAGCTTTTGTTGAGGATTTGATACAGGGCAGCAGGGACACTAAGCTTGCTAAGGTCACTGTGCACACAGTTTAGTGGTTACATGTCTGGGTTCTTTATTCACACGCACAATTTTAAGACCACTTAGAATAAGGGAATAGCAACAAAGGGATTTATTTAACAAACCAGTACACAAACAAGAATCACTGAGGCCAATAATGGATGTTTACTGTACCCAAAGCCATGTCCAATACTTTTCAGTCCTGCACAAAGACCATTAAAACTCTCTTCTTGCCACTGAGGATTCAGATCTCCTTTCTGGAATAGTAGGCCATGTGTCTAAGATGGTGTCTTCCTGCGACTGTGGATACAGTGCAGCCAAACTATAGGCCAGTTTCTGACTCACAAACACAGCAGAAAACACAACAGGGGATGCTCCCTGAGCTGCCAAAATGCCCCAACACAACACCAGACAGGCATATTCAGGGCAACAAAGGACGTGTAGTGGCCAAAGGACGTGACAAACAGCCACACTGAGGCATTTCAGCAAAACCTTTGGTGCCCTGATATCTCGCTTTCTTCTTTAGCAGGCTGCTGGTCAGTGAGGTGCCTGGCTTTTAAGATGCCCATTTTCTTCTTCTCAGGCCTACCAGAACCGCTCCAAAACAGCTACTCAGACAAGGCTGTGAGCGATGGCTTCTGCCAAGTGGCCAGCGTCCACAAAGCCCAGCTCTGCAAAGCCCACATGGAGCTGCCCAGGCCTGTCAGCTGCTATCACATCGCCACACCGCTGCCATTGCATGCGCCACAGTGCTGTGGCCACCACCCCGCCTCCCTTCGTGAGGCCTGATTTTCAGTCCCTTATATCCTTCATCAGTCGCTCTCCCCAACTTCATTTTCTCTTGGGCTCCCAACTTTTACCAGCCACCCCCTCCGGGGAGGAACCACCCATAACACATTATGGCTTCAGCCACTAGTTACAGATGTATGCATCTGTGTCAATCTGAGGTATTGGTCTATACTTCTCTTTTTTGTGTGCTGTCCTTGTCTGGTTTTGTGAGCAAGATAATGTTGGCCTTGTCAAGTATATTTGGGAGGCTTCTCCCTCCCTTCAATATTTTGGAAAAGTTTGAGGATAGATTTTAGCCCTTCTTTTTTTTTTAATTTTATAATATAATAGTTTATTTTTACATCCTTTTTGTACATTTATGCTCATCTCAATTGTAGGTCTTCTTTTTAAGAGTAGTATAAGGTTATCAATCTTGTGCCCACTCCTTTTTTTCTGATCCATCCTTGAACAACTTGGACTATCTTGTCAGAGCTACGTGTAAGAGAGTCTAGCGATGGAAAATTACCCAGGGTAGGCTTTAATGTTTCATGACCCAAAAACCCTATCCCCTGTGGGTAAGAGATGGGAATCTGACCACAAGCATAGCTTCCTTGTGTGATTCTTTATCTATTCCCATGTCAACCGCCTCTTGGAGCCAAAACAAGTGCAGGTGCGCATCTACCCCTGCCCTACTCACCCAAGGCCCTGCACCTGTTGCTGCCCGTTTAGGGAATGCTTCCATAGCTCCGCAATGCAGCAGTCACCTTCAGGAAGTATATTTTGAGTCCTCCCAGGATCTGCTGTGACTTTCCATACCCTCCATGTTCCTTCTCTTCCCATCTCTTCTGCCCATTCCTCCCTTATCTCAGATCCTTGGCAGTTACAGTATTATTTTTGAGTGTGTAGGTTGTATTTGTCTTAGTGATAGATGGAGCTTGTGGGGTTTCCTTTGTTCCCCTTGTTGCTTTTGTACGATATCTGGAAAGGGAAAGGAATCATGTTTAATCATGCAGTCACTTTAAGATTGTGAGTGACCCTATTTTTACTCATTGTGTCCTCAGTGCCTAGAATTTCTCCTGATATACAGTAGTTGCTTATTAAATATTATTTTGAATGAATGAATGAATGACCAGTCTGGCAAACGACACACTCCTCTCGACTATCGTAGTTATTGCAGTTGCTGGAGAAAGGTTACATTGCTGCCACTGCTTATTCAGTTTCCAATTTCAGTTGCAGGTTTCTGTGTTTGTCCTTGGCCACTTTGTTGTTCTCTCTACAGAGAGTACTTTTCTCACTTAGCCTACAAGTGTCCACATCTCTCACGCACAGATAGCTCCAACCCCCACTTCAATGAAAAAGCAGAATTTTTCTTTGGGAATCAGAGGCTCATATTTAAAACACACGACAATATATAGAGCATAGCCGTAGACCGGTCAGAAAGCACTTCATCGTGCTACTGTTGTGCTGGTGATAGCTCCCTCAGTCAGCTCCAGGAATGACCTTAACTTCCAGGCTTCTTCAGTCAGAGGCAACATACCTACAACTTCACTCTGAGGAGAGACATCTCTTAGTCTCTGAGGATGAGGCATCCTTCCAGAACAAAATCAGTCCCTCCCCCCCCAACAATGCCTTCGCTCTAGACCTCATTCTCACGTCCTTAGGCACTCTGATCCCCTCATGAGGTGCCTTCTACCCTTTATCTACACCCCTTCTTCTGTTCATTTCCTCCTCCTGACCTAATAAATGTGCTCTAACTGTGTGTTTAATCTCTTCCCCCTCCACAGCTACATTCTTTGTGAAAGGCCTGGCTACTAGGCCAGTTAGAGGAAAAACACAGACCAATGGTCCAGGAAGAAGTCTTGTTTAACAAACTAAGGCACACTTGGGGAAAGAACTGGAATTCGGAAATGAATAGAAAAAGGAGCGTGCCCTAATAATGCAAAGTCCTGGTGACTGGAATTTTGAATGCTGAGACTGAGGCTAGCCACTGAGTGCTTCCTACTTGAGCATTTGGTTATTCTGCAAACTGGGGAAGGGCTGAGTATTAGTAGGTAGATCAGTGCACTCAGCTGTTGGAGATGTGGGGTAGACAGAGGCCAAGGCGGGGAAGCTGAGGCAGGGATGGCTGATGACAGTTGCCTTCAAATACTTGAAGGGCTGTCAAGGGAGTGGGAGATCTATCATGTGTCCCAAGTTTGGTCTAGGAGCAAGGGGTGGAAACAAAAGGGGAAGACGATTTATACAAGATGAGAAAGAGCTTTTGGAACAGAATGGTCTGAAAATAAAATATGCTGCTTAGGGGGCTCCCTAATAGCGCAAGGGGCAGCCAGGGCAGCTCGAGTTTGATCCCAGGCCAGGGAGCAGAGACCTGTCACACCTGCTGATCCCCTCAGAAGTGTATTTCAGTCAATCTGCCTGTTCTGCTCCCCACTCTGTCTTGGGTGAATCCTCTCACCCTCTGACCTATACCCCAGTACTTGGAAGCATAAATAAATATATTTTTTTTAAATGTGCTGCTCAGTAGATGATAAGGTCTCATCCTCAGAACAGTCCGGTGCAGAGGTCAAATGATCACTATCAAGCATTCCTTAAGTTCCACTATAATTATGTTTTTGCAAAATTCTTTCAGGGCAGGCATACATGTGATTTATATCTATATTCTTAGCATTTGGTACAGTGCCTGATGCAATGCTTGCTTGCTATAGTAGGTGCTCAATCTGTGTCACATGTGATAAAAATGATGGTCAGTTCTCAGTAAGTGTTTCATGACACGAATGTATTAAAATAAACACTATGAAGACGAGAACACAAAATGACTTTTCTTAAAATGGTGTCTGGTAACTGCCGTAAAGATAAAATATAACAATCTCTATGAAAGCACTGAAAATTCTCAAATGCCATGCCACCTTTTAAATAGTTGCAGCTAGTTAGTCCCCTTGGCTCATTGCAGTGCTAAATCTTGTGGGAAATTCAGCAGTATACAGATTTATGATTTGAGAAACCCAGACTTGAAGGAAACCAAATAGATAGATGTGAGCTAAGAGGAGAGAACATAGTGATAAGTTGCATGGTGTCTACACAGCAGCACTTCTGCAGCCCACGTGGCCAGTGTGCTGTTTCTTGATTGATGACTGCTCACATTCTTGTCAGACTTCAGTACTGACGCTAGTAGTAGCTAGATTTTCACTCTGGGTATTGTCATCACTCATTTGTATCTTTGTCCTCCTCTGTCAAATGGGAATCAATAACCCCTGGATTACTTTGAGGATTAAATGGGCTAACAAACTAGAATGTGCTTAGTCAAAGTAAACCATTCTCTACAACTGCAATTAGAAGCACCATTGTGTAAGAGTTCATGTTTCCTCTCCTGTGATACAGAACGAATATTCATTTTTCTTACTTCTCATGCTGATAACTAGTACCTGATTTATTAAACTTCTCCTTCTATTTTCCTTTGGAGGGAGAATAATTGAGCCTTAGAGAGCATAAATCTCCTGTCTGGGGTACCTTTTTTAATGTGAGTTAAAGAGGACACTCCTGGCCAGAGTGCCCACAGCTAGACATTGGCAATTGCAACAGGTTGGGAGGTGTTGGGCTGGGATTGTGTAGCGTGTAGGTCAGACTGACTGGCCCCTTGAAAGCTGACTCTGTCTCTTGCCTGACCCGTGTCTTTCTTCCTTGGGCCTTTCCAGAATTTGCTGGCCTAAGTATCTATTTTGCATCTGCCTATACTGACTTCTCACCATAGATAGAAATATTTGCTCCACCCACGTTTATATGTTTAAACACTAAGCCCCCAATGTGACTGTATTTGGAGAGACGACATGTAGGAATTTATTATGGTTAAATGAGGTAATAAGGAGTGGACCTTATTCTAATAGGAATTGCGACTGTGTAAGCAGTGAGGGGTAGAGAGAGAGGAAGGAGGGAGAAAAAGTAGAGAGAGGAGGAAGTGCAATCCTTGAGAAAAGTTCAGGTGACTGTCCACAAGCTCAGAAGAGAGTTTGCTCCTGAAGTCAAACCCCTCTGAATCTTGATCTTGGACTCCCTGACTCCAGAATTATGAGAGAGTAAATTTCTGTTGTTTAAGCTAGACAGTCGATGGTGTGTTATAGCAGCCCATACTGACTTTCCGTAATGCTTTGGGTCCACCACACACAGTCTTGCACACAGGAGCAGTGGAGGAAAGGGCTACCCACCAAGAGGAACAAAAACTGAGCCAGGATTTGAGGCCCCTGGAGGAGATGTGTGTGGTGTGTGAATGAGCAATGCCTGTATCTCCAGACAAGCATCATTGAAATTCAGTGTTGGGTTGGTAGAATCAACAACTGTTTTCCAGCAGGGGGTCATTTGTGTTTTAAACTAAAGCCACATTTCTGAGGAAATCGCTGAATCCTTCTGTGGCAAGACTGGCTCAACTGAACCATGAGAAGCTGAGTTGTAGAAGCAAGGAACAGTCTGTTTCTTTTTTTAGTGGTCAAGTTCTGTAGCAGATGGGATTATTTCTGCAACTTCTTCTGTTGTTTTTTTCCCCCCATTTCTTTAGAGCCAGAGCTAATTAAAAATTAAAGTCAATTAAGAAATTCAACTATTTTTCTCATGTTTTTTAATTATTGCTATTGCTGCTTATATTCTGTGCTCCATTTAACAGGTCTATTTATTTCCAGGCATCTAAAGGAATATGACTCCTTCAGACTATATTACCTTAGCAGTCAATGCATCAAGTTGGGTAAGAAAAACCACAAGCTTGGGAATTGCTTCCTGCACAGCCGTCACCAAGCTGCCCAGGAAACATTTGGATTCCAGATGCTATGAATGGCAGGGCCTTGTTCATTCTCTCATGGTCCATTTGACCTGAGCTATGGTTGCCTCTGGGATATGGTCAGAGCTACTTTCTATAGAGACAGTTTTCCAAGTAAGAGTAAAGGTTAGGAGCACAGGACAGGTGGATCTTATAGGTTAAGAAGGATTCAGTGACATCTACTGGCCAATCTTGAGTGACTTTAAGGTATTGCTTTAGAGTCATTTGGGCAGATTTCTAAAAATACAGCCTTAGACCTCTCTTGCTGGAGGATATGATTGAGTAGGACTATTATGGGACCTGGGTATCTGCATAGTTTTAAAACTTCCTAGTTATTCCAGAGCACAATCAGGATGGAAAACCTTTGCCTTAGAGGGTTTCTAAAATTATGAGGTGGATATAAATCCATGAACGCTAATCTCAGTGTTTTTTTTTTTTTCAACTAGATCAGTTCCAGATCCTCAGGCTGCTGTGGTTTGATAAAAGGCATCGACATCATGCCGATGCTTGATAGCTGAAACCAAATGAATTATCTGTTGTGCTTGCTTGCTTTCAGGTGAAGCATTGTGCAGTAGCACGTTTAGTTAAATAAAATCAAAGACAATTTGCATAGTATTGTTTAAGTGACATTTATTAAATATTTAATAAATTCCCAAAGTCTGCAGGAAAGAATTTTTCATTCTACTCTTTGGTCAGAATAGTGGGTCCTACCTGCTGCTGTTATAACAATCATTAAGGAACAAAATTCATCAGAATAAATTTAAAGATTGAATTGGCTTTATTAAATGATTTATGAATCAGGCAGCATCTAACAAGTTGAAAGGATCTGCTAAGGGTTGCACAGAATGGAAGATTTTTATTGTCAGAAGTTCCAATGGGACAAGAAAAGAGAAAGATTAAGTCTGACAAAGTCACCTTCCCTTAGGGGGATACAAAGAGTTCTTACCAGGCAGATCACCTCACTAGTACGGACCAGGCAATTCCAGATGGATTGATTTAAAACTCTACTTTTGGGAAAGGCTGAAATTGCAATCAGGCTTGGCATTACGTCTTGGTGGGGCTTGACATAAATGACTCCATCTGGGGCCTGTTGTTTCTATTTTTAACACAACCTTAGCACTTCAGCTCAATTTTCATTCGTTTATTTATTCATGTTATAATTCAGACTCAGTCTTTCATTTATTCATTCTTCATTAGGCCATTTGCTGGCTTTGGGATATAATAAAAATTCAAGTCTCTGCTTTGAGGAGATTAGTGACAAAAGAAGAAGGGGGAGCTGGTACAAAACAAGGTTACATGTAGGGTGTCCATGTACATGGGCAGAAGGGGGTAAGAGTTATAATGAATTACATTTGTTATCGTAACACAACAGTTTTGTAGTATTTACTGAATACCACGTGCTGTAAAAATATTTTACATCTATTGAGTCATTTCATCCTTAAAATAATCCTAAAAAATAGATACTATTATTATCCAACTTTGTAGATGAAATAACATGCTTAAGGTCACTCATCTATTAAGACGCAGAGCTAAGAGTCAAAGTCTTTTCCTTCACTGTTTCCTATTCTCTTTCCTTTGGGAGAGGAATAAATGGATCTGACACTCATGGGGTGATCAACTCCCTTGGATTCCTGTATGTTGTATTTAAGGCCACAGGAGAGGTTGAATTTGCATAGTAAGCAAGTAGAGATTGCAAAGAGAATCGGGATTAAGAAAGAAGAACACCATTAAGGAATGGGCGTAAGGAGAGGGGTTAGTAATGGAACTTGGAATGGAACAACCATAGGGGACAGAAGAGAACCAAGAGAAATTGTTTCTTTGAGGAGCTGAAGTGAAAATTGCTGTCAGTATATAGACAGCATTTATCCGTACCGCTTTAGAATTCTGAAATCCTTGCTTGTCAATTACTCATTTACTCTCATGAATTTCCCTATGGAAAGATTTGTAAAGGAACAGTAGCCATCTGGGCGCCAAATTATCGCTTTACTAGAAAAACTGAACACTCCCTGTAGGACCTTCTAGAAAAATTGTTAGATAACTCAAGTCAGAAGTCTTAAGTAGAGATGCCACCTCCTTCTGGCACCTATCACTCTCTGAATAGACTATGAGGAAGCTTCAAGAACAGCAGAACCAAGGGAAACTTCTCTTCATATACTCATTCACTTTATGCCTGAATTTGCTTACTATGCAAAGTCAACCTCTCCTGTGGCCTTAAATACAGCATACAGGAATCCAAAATCTTTATCTTCAGAGTTGATCACCCCCTGAAGGTCAGATCCATTTATTCCTCTCCCAAAGGGAAGAGGATATAGAAACAGTTCAGAAAAGTGGCAACAGTGAGAACCCCAGTTTAATGGGAGAGAGAAAATAGATGAGAGCAGAAAAGGAATCAGAGAAAGAAATGGTAAAACAAGTCAGAGGGGAGAGAAAATCTCCAAGAGAGTTTCAAGAAGACATTGATCACTAATGACAAAGGCTACAAAAGCAGTCAGGTTAAGAGAAGGCAGTAGAGGAAAGAACTGGACTTCTTGCCTCATTTCCATTTTGCTTGTTACTCCCAGAGACTGTACATCCACAGTGGAGCAGGCTGTGCTAATGAGCCCAATTTCACTGTTTGCAAGGATGGTGGAATGTGAGGCCACTTGGTGCTATTAGAGACTGAGAAGAAGCGCTGTGAACTGGCAGTTGACAGAAAAGATATATTTGACCTGAGCATGTTTGCCCACGTTAAAAAAAAAAAAAAGAGCTGTAATTAAAAAAAAAAAACCTGGATTTCTGTCTTCCCTTGAAAAATTGGAAAATTGACAAAGTTGGGCCTATTCCAAGAATGATCACAAGCCCTGGTTTTCACCTGTAGATAGACATGTGCTTTTTCGTTTGCCATCTTTCCTTATTACTCCAAGGTCAAGCTGGTTTACTCATTCGAGTCAATAGCCTGGAGTTTGTCAAGTACAGAGCTATGGCATGTACTACAGTAGGGGTGAGCACACTTCTTTTATAAAGGGATGGATTGTAAATATTTTAAGCTTTGTGGGTCACGCCGCCTCTGTCTTAACTCTTCAACTCTGCCAATGCACTGTGAAGAAGCCATAGACAGACTTGTAAATTAATAGGTGTAACTGTGTTCCAATAAAACTTTAGGTACGTACTCTAAATTTGGAATTTCATATAGTTGTCATGGTAATGAAACATGGCTCCTCTGCCTTTTGTAAGCATTAAAAATGTAAAAAAAAAATAGCTCATGGGCCACTCAAAATCAGACTTCTTGAGCACAATAAGAAATCAGACTTCTTGAGCACAATAAGCTACCCTGGCGGGAGATGCTAGCCTGGTGGTGGGTGAGCTGTGGTAATAACATCTGGAAAGGAGGTCCTATACCTCTATTATAGAAACAAAAATGTAAACCATTATTACCACAATAAAAAAATCAGTTTCCTTGAATAAATTGATGAATAGATTGTACTTTGCTAAGTCTTGGCTTAGAGAATCAATGTATTTAGCATGGTAATAGTCGGTAGATTTCCCCAGTCAGGAGGTGATCACACATATGAGCTGAGAAAAAAGAGTTAAGGCTATGAGAAAGCAAGACTGCACTGAGGAAATATTCTTGGATGAATAGGGGTAGGGTACTACAAAGACCTGGCTTTGCAAATAACCTTCATCTCTAAGGAAGTCCCAAAGACAAGGCAAGAATAAAAAAAAAAAAAAAAAAAAAAATGAGATAGTAGTCAGAGTTGTGAGGAAAGGAACGTAAGCAGACACACAAACCACTATGGGTACACAAACTCTCACCGCCCCTGAGCATCTGGCCTGTACCCCAGTTCTGTATGCACAAACGTGAAAAAAAAAAAAAAAAAAAAAAAGACATCCACTTGAACCAGTAACAGAATGACCAAATCAGGCAGGCTCTTGTTAACTTCCTTGGGTTTCCTACTTCTGATAAATGGCATGACTATCCTTTTGGCCTTTGGGGCCTTCAAGTTTATAAGCACCAGGAGGGAGACCAGCCAAACCATGTATGTGGAGATAATACCAAGAATGAAAAAAAATATCAAAATGATCAGGTAGCCAACCTGACTAATCTGATTCAGAATAAGCCCAAAGGGAGGTACATATGGAACCAGGGAGGTAGAGAAAGCGTTTTGTTGAGAAAGACATCTTTCAACTTGGGCTAGAATTCAAAAATGAATAGATGAGAGAACATACCTTACAGCTAACAATGCATTGTGGGGACATTGTTCAATCAACTCTGATACCAGATGGATAGAGGTAAGAGCAGAGGGCAAAAACTGTCCCCTTACCTGTATGCAGAGATGGAAACGAGAATCCTTTCCGCTATAGAGGGACTGTGTATGTTTCCCCCAAATTTATATGTTGAAATCACTTCACTTTGGGAAGTGATTAGGTCACAAGAGTGGGGTCCTTGTGAATGGGATTAGTGCCTTAGAAGAGACACCCGAGTGACCCCTCATCCCTTCCGCCTCGTGAGGGTACAGAGAAGGCTCTGTTTGTGATGAAGCACAAAGCAAGATCCTCTTCAACAAACACTGAATCTGCCATCACCTGCATCTGGGGGTTCCCAGCGTCCAGAATGTGAAAAATACACTTTTGTTGTTTCTAAGGCACCCAGTCCATGGTATTTTGTTATAGCAAACTGAAGAAACTAATCCACTTTCACACTAACTGACTGTACTTAGCTGTGAGCTGTCTAATTTTTTTTTATTTTGTACTTGCCACAGTTTGAATTTTCAAACTTTTACATGTGCATTGTTTTTATTATTGTTGTTTTAGAAAGGCGGGAATTCTAGCTCCATTCTGTTTCCTTCTTTGTATCTCTCCATGTTTCAAATCCATATGAAAGCAATGAAGTTGTAGAACAATAAAAGTGACTTTCAAACAAGCAAAATGGAAGTAGCTAACATGGGAGAGCAGTTGGTGACAAGAAGTAGGAGGAGTTCAGAAGTGAGTGACTTCTATAGCTTGGGAGAGCTAGCAAGAGCTTCCTGGGGATGCTGTACCCTGTGGGGGACCGTGCACATACGTAGCGTTTGGTTTGTAGAGATGGGGAGTTTCTGTGGGGAAAGCAGTCCTCACAGAGGCCAGAAAGAGCACGAGCTCCTGGTAACTGCGTACAGGAAGACCACCTACCTAGTTTGTGTGCAATCTGCCCTCATCTTTATGGGGTTTAGTTACCTGCTTTGCATTGCAGTCTGGGATATTTCACACAGTGAGATATGTTGAGAGCAAACACACTGGCATAAACTTTTATTGTAGTATATTCTTATAATTGTTTTCTTTTATTATTCATTATTGCTGTGAATCTCTTACGGTGCCTAGCTAATAAATTCAACCTTGTTGTAGGACAGGGAAAACAACAGTGTTTGGTACTACCTGCTTCAACCATTGACTGAAGACCTTGGAAGGAATGCCCTGCTCATGGAGGGTCCAGGGGCAGAGATGTACAGGGGGCAGAGGAGGTGTTCAGAGGACAGAGGAGGGAAAATGGCTCATTTTCCCACTTACAGTTGACGGCGAGTGTTCTTCCATCAAACCAGAGGATAGGAAGTTAGAGTTTGTCTCCTACACTCAGCCATCCCCAATACCCCATTTGTTTCCTTTTTCCTGCTTCCTTCACAGGCCTTTTGTTAAATAGCTTCTTTTTTAAATTATCAGCCCACCCCCACCCCCCCACCGCCCGAAACAGCTAGTCCACGCCTTTCACGGACTAGAAGTGCAATATGAGGTTAGGACAGGTGAAGCATCTTGCTAAGTTCTGTACTCCACTAATGTAGAGCCACAAATGACATCTTTCAGACCAGTTTTTAGTTTTGCTTTGCTTTTTCCGTTTGTGTTTACTGGTGGCAATTTGTTTCCCAGTCTAGCCTGTGATCTGCTAAGACCCCAGCAGGTAATTGATGTCCAGGGAAGGTGAAGCGAGCATAAAAGCTATGGAATGGGGTGATCACTAGAGAAGCATCACACTTGTGTTGAATGGAGCCTGAGCGCTAGTGAGTTACCATGGCAACATCAAGGCAAGTCTTGAACTCCAGGGAGAAGATAGAATTTTCACATGCAGCCTGAATTCTCCTTCCTGTCAAGATGGAATTCATCACTCTGAGAGAATGGGCCTCTGACTGTCAAGTTTGGGGTGGGCAAGGGCAGGCCAGGGGTGATGGGGAAGTGGACATTCTTCTTCCAGTTTGTAATGTTCTCATTGACGGTGACAGGGAGGGAGGGAGGAAGGAAAGAAGGGAGGGAGGGAGGGAGGGAGGGAGGAAGGAAGGAAGGAAGGAAGGAAGGAAGGAAGGAAGGAAGGAAGGAAGG
>NW_004567120.1:19714266-19721928 GCF_000260355.1 Condylura cristata | reverse complement strand
GGAAGGAAGGAAGGAAGGAAGGAAGGAAGGAAGGAAGGAAGGAAGGAAGGAAGGAAGGAAGGAAGGAAGGAAGGAAGGAAGGAAGGAAGGGGCATTCTTTACATTGATATTTTGCTTGCAATATAAAATACTGCACAACAGTTAACCCTTCCGAGCCTTAAAAATGTTGTTACAATCGCCTTAGAAATATAATTCTCCTTATTACTCTCTCCTGATTCCACATGCTTTTGCAGCAAAAATAAATGTTACTTTTCTTGGAGGGCTCCATCCTCCCCCATCCAGGGTAAAACCCAAGATGCAGTGTCAGAATGAAGAAATTAAGAGATTTAAAGGAGGACAGGTAGGAGAAGGTGTGGTTATGTTCTGGTTTGCATTTGAATTGCTTTGAGGTCTATGATTAGGTAATGGATCAACTGTTAACTTAGCCCTCACAAATCTCACATTTCTGCTCAGCCAATGTACCTTGCTGAATCTCAGTGGTATGCCTAGAAGGAGAAATCACAGCCTTGCAAACAGAAGGTGTACTGTGTGGCCTGGAGCCCATTTTTGGGGAATTCCAGAGGGATGATTTAGAAAACATTTTCCGCTGAAGTGAATGGAGTCAGAAAGCCAAGGATGGCCACTTCCAGGCCCAAGGTTCAACTGCTCCATCAATCATGAGGAAGCACAGGCTTTGGAGAAAATGAAAATGAAATGAAAACAGAAGGGGCTCACATTCAGTTCATTCCAGTGAATTAAGGGGGAAAATAGAAGAAACGCTCAAGCCACCGATCAAGGTTATGGAAAATGAAAACGGTGGCCAATGGCTAGCAATTGTGTGTCTGATTGACCCAGGTTGCTTTAGAGAAAGAGATGAACTAATGAAAATGGAGACAAATGCCATGGTTCCTTGGAAGTACCTTGCAAGATGTGGACAAGGAGATGAAAAATTTGAGTGACATCAATCTTGTCAACTTTAAAACACGAAAACATTTTCATTTCCAGCAGTCCTCCCTTCTCTCTGGGCTGCCAAATATTTGCTCAAACTAGTTAATGTTTTTCCATCTTTGTGTTAAATACATACACAGAAAGACATTCCTAAATAAGTACTATAATGTGGGGTTAACATGGTTTTATTTACAAATTAGGCTTTTAGGCCAAAAAGAAAAAAACATATCAAGATACAAAGTCCAGAGTGGTATTTTGCTGCTGTACCATGCCTTTGTAGTTTCCGTGGAGAAAGGTCATTCAGACAGCTCTTGTGAATAAAAAGCAAGGTTTGGTACATCCTATTACAATTAATTTTGGGAGTATATGAAAAAGAGAGTATTGCTGGAAGAGGAAATATTATTTATTTCTACTTAATGAAATTTGTGGAGAGGGTAAGTGAATCATGGCTTAATATAAAGCTTGGATGAGGAAATCCTGATCATTTGAAAAATAGATGTATGAGGACTGGGTATGACTTAGATTTTCATTGAACATGCTGCCATGACCTAGGTTATTCTCAAAAAATAGTCACTTGTTTCTAATTCTTAATATATATATATACATACATACATATATATACATATATATATATATATATATATCACACATATAGTAATATTAGTATAGCTGAAATCTCGAGAAGGCAATAAAACCATTCTCCATATTTATTAAAATATGGCCTATGTTTCCAAAAACAAAAACAACGAAGTCAAATTTGAGTTCTATGTCCTCCATAGAACATCCTGTCACTGCCCCAATCCATGACAATTGCCCCTTGCACAAAGCTTGCTTAGGATTTACATCAGGTAGTGAATTAATCTCACCTGAGTAGAATAGTCAGAAACAATAGCATCCACCCCATGGGTCTCAGTGAGGATTAAATAAAGTAATACATGCAAAGTGTTTAATGCAGAACCTGAAACAGAGAGTTCAGTTAAGTCACACCTGTCACTTTATCATGGAAGGACATTGCATAACCCTAAATTAGGGTCATCACACATTCCTCTGGCTATTACAGAGTAATGCCATTGAAAGTAGCTAATAATGGGCTTCCCTGGGGGGCCTAGGGGTTAAGTCTCAGCATTATCTCTGCTATGAGTTTGAAACCCCGTCTGGGAACTAACCCACATATGGTGCTGCAGACCTCTCCTGTTTCGCCCACTGTTCCCCTTAGCCATGTTGTGCTCTCCACTCTATCACCAGTGAATCCTTTCACCCCCAGCACCTCTGGCCTACACCCCTGTTATTCTACACACACACACACACACACACACACACACAAAAGTACACATACACAAAAAGAAAGTGGCTGGTAAGGTGTATATTCGTACTACAGATGCACAGAAGAGGTGCCCCCCAAAAGGTAACGAATAACAGTATATTTGTTGAGTGTTAAGTATAAGCCAGGTGATGTTCCATGCGCTTTACTTAGATTAGCTTGTTGGATGCTTATAACATCAAGAATTCAGGGCCCTCATTACTAGCTCCATTCTGCTGATAAGGAAAGCAAGCCAGAGAGGCTCAGTAACTGATTTCAGGCCACACAGTTCAACTAGTGAGAAGCAGCAGGTCTAGACAGGCTCCCAGATATTCCAGTCCCCAGAGCCCAGGCCCTTACCTGCTCTGTGGTTCCCTGGAACCCAGGAGGCAGAATGGAAGCACGGAGGCCATTTTGAAAAGTGAAGGGGATTTAGCTGGGAAGTGTACAGGTTCTTTAGTGGGCACAGGCTTTGGGCTGTCCCATATTTGTGGGGAATGAGCACGTGCTTCATGTGAAATGGGTGCCCTCATGGCTTCCTTGTGTCTGTGTGAGCGTAGCTGCAGTTGTGTTTGGGAAGCCCCGCCTGAGTGTCTGTAGCTGTCATAATGAATCACTGTGAGGAAGGGGCTGCGAGATGAGGGAAAGTGAGGGTGTCATTCCAAGGCTGTGGGCACCAGAGGAGTCCCAGCAAGCCCTGTGGTAGTGGCAGTAAGCTGGAGGAGAGCCGTCTGCCAGCGGCTGTCTGCCCACTGAACGATGTGAGCAGCCTTCAGAAACTCAACTTCATAAATCAGACCTCAAGGTCTTATCTCTCACTTCGTTCTTGGCTCCCTCTTGGCCACAATCCTGTTATTTATCTGGAAAGAATTTCAAGTGTTACACAAAGCTGAGAGGGAACATAAACACTTGGTTTTCACGACACAGTGCTCAGAGGGGGATTGGAAATCTCCTCAGAACCAGGGCTGCGTGGGGGGGGGGGGCTGTAGAGAAAGGGAAAGGTCACAGCTCCCAGACCTTGAACCACAGGAGCTGGGTGGTTGGGGATCCTGGCATCCCTCAAAGTTCACAACTCTGTGCTGAGCTTTTGTTTCTTGCCTTGCTGTAATCACTGGTGATTTCACAAATACTTGGGATATTAAGTGCTACCAGTGGGATGGCTACCAACTTACAGCGCTTTCTAGTAGGACCCGTACATGGTTTCAAGTCATGGGGCATATAAGACAGAACTTTGTTCCTAAAATACTGCTTACCCCCACGGACTTAGAATCTTTATATTGCACTTAATGTCCTTGAGTCTTGAATTTTTGTCACATTTTAAGGAATGTCCATCAAAGAACTAGAAGGGCATCTGAAGCTATCTGATCCAATCTAGCTAATCTCTACTCAACTGTGGCTATACTCTGATGCAGGCAGCATACTGTAGGTTAATTTGAGGCCTATGGGCTGTCTGAATTCCCTGTAATTATATGCAAAGTTTCATATGAATGTACATATCTGTATTTTTTTTAACCTATCACACCAATCTTATCAGGTCAGGCTATAGTTAGCAGTGCTGATACTCTGGAGTCAGTATGTATGCATACCACCCTTCTGAGTACCATCCTATGGCACAGGGAAAAATAACAGTTCCTAATTTGAGTTGGTATTTTAAGGATCCAATGAAATAAGGTAAGCCAAGTGGAGAATACAGCACAGTCGGTGTTCAATAAACATGCATTCATGCACTTAATACTCATTGAGTGATTACTCTGTGCCAGTCCCTCTTTTGCCCTTGAGCTACAGCAGTTAACAAAAACTCCCATTCTCATGGGACTCACATTAAAAAGTCAAATAAGTAAAATAGCTAAAATTCTGATAAAGACGAAAACAATTGGTACTGAGGATTATAATGAGGATGGGGGAGGGAATTCATTTTGAGTAGGATGGTTAGTGTAAGACCTTGGACGGGCTGACATGTAAGCTGAGGTCCAACAGGCAGGAAGGAGATAACCGTGATAAAGGAAGGATGGTAATTGTCATAACAAATTACCTCGAACTTAGTGAATGAAAATCACACTGATTTCTTGCCTCTCATTTCCCTGGGGTCAGCATTCCAGGCACAGAGCAGCCCAGCTAGTTTCTCTTCTCAGTCTCTCAAGGCCAGAATAGACCAGATTGTATACTTGACTGCAGACTCCAAGAAGAGTCTACGCTCAAGCTCATGTCCTGGGTTTCCCTCCATCTTCAAGTCAGCAAAGGGGGGTAGGGGGGCAATTATTTTCACTCTTCTGATCTCTGACTTCCTTTTCTTTATCTCTTTACATTTAGTGGCTCATGTGCACCATTGGGCCTACCTGGATAATCCAGAATTATCTCGCAATCTTAAAGTCATTTTATGAGTTATTATATCATACGTGAATAGTTCCTTTTGCCTTGTTATGTAACTTGACATCACAAGAGGTGTGACAGTAGTGGATAAAAGTTCTGGGGCTCAAAGTTCTGCCTACTTTAGTTTGGCCTGTTTGAGGAACTGAAAAAGCCAGTGTAGCTGGAATACTATGAGCAAGTAGGGCAGCTGTCAAGTTGAAGAGGTGGGCAGGGGCAGCTTATGCAGGGCTGAGGGACCATGGTCCGGAGTCTGCATTTGAGTCAGGGTAAGGAGAAGCCACAAAAGAGGTTAATGCTGGAAATGGCATGATCTGACTGATATGTTAGATTATTCCTGCCCCAGTGTGGAGAATGAAGTGAAAAGAAGCAACAGTGAAAGAGAAAAATCATCAAGCGGAATAAACATAATGATCCTACTCCTTACTTGTAGTGTTTCAGTGACCCACCATTGGAAATCAAAGGGCTCTTTGCGAAAGGTCACTATTCATATTTTATCAGAAAATATCTACAAATACAATTCCATGCTAATTCAGATGCTAACTCTGACAGTCTTGTATTGGCATGTGGAGCGGACTTCAAGGAGGTCGGCACAATTATCAGAACACATTCTATCCTTATTACTTTTCCTTAAACACTGGGGTGGAGGGGAGACCGGCATGCCATTTTTAGTGGCAGTATCCTCCGATTTTGTTCCTAGAGGACAGTATTTTCTGAAAGGACAGTTTGAAAACACTGCTAAAAGAACGATGTATAGTTCGGGCACACACACTGATGTAGGACCAAGGCTCTTTCTGCATCCTTCTAGGCTCCTCTGGCCCTCTCTGCCAGGAGTTCTAGTCAGCTGTTTGAAATGTATCAACGCAGTGGGAGGAAATACAGAAAAAGCCCTGTTCACAGTCTAGTGTGTGTCATCAGTGGGAAGCAAGATCCTTCCATCCCGACACTTAATTGGACCTTGCGGTCCCAGGTTGAAACCGCTCTGAATCGATCTGACAACCTGAGCAGACAGGCTCCCCTGACCTTTTTTCTAGCTCTTTGAGAACAAAGGCTCCCGCTTCGGGGCAGCTTCCCACCTGGGCATCTGCTCTCCTGCTCTCTCATTTTCAGGAATTCTCTCGTGTGTGCTCCCCCAGAGCTCAGACTTCGCTTTCCTACTTTCTCATTCTGTTTGTCCGTTTATACCCCTCTCACTGAGTTCTTCAAATATTTCAGTTTTCTAAATGACCCTTATGTTTTCTTTCATCATTTCCTAGTTCTCCCTCCCAGCATTACACATCTGCTGCTCGATGCCAGCTATCACCTCCCGTCCCTCACACCCACTTTGCTCTGCGCATCTTCACTCAGAAGATGTGTTTGCATATCTAAAGTCCCACTGACATTATGATCATGCTCGAGCTGCCCCCACTCACCCTGCAGTTTTCTCAACATCACATCCATTGAGAAGAGCAAGGAGTTTGTATAAGAGCCTAGATTCGGCTGTCAGAATTGTGAAGGCCTTAAAGTTGACACTGTCGGATTCCTGAGAGCCCCAGTTCAAGTAGCTAGGAGTGGGCTGAAGAGGCACTGGAATGCCCACTTGAGGATTTGTGGGAGATCCTAGGATTCGAGGAACAAAAACAATATTGTCAGCCCTTTTGGACAAGGCTACCCAGCTTCAAAAGAAGCGTGGCCTGTGTACGGTAACATCTTAAATCTGTTTGGAGCATGTGGGCTTCTTTGGTGATAGCGGGAAATGAGCAGTGTGTGGAGAGGGACAGAGAGCACGAGAGCGTGAGAGAGCTGGAGTCAGCGTAAGGAGGGAGAGAGACTGATTGATAGAAAAACCTTTTCAGTATGTTGAGAAAGCATTTGAAAAAGCATGAAGGGTACAGGTTAGTGATGCTGGCAATCACTGATAAAAGACATTTCTGGGAAAGATGGAGCAGTTAGCAGCTTTTGCTCTTAGTTATTACAGTAATGTTGCACGTTTATTGAGAGTCTGTGACTGTGGACTGGGCCCTGTGACTGACTTGTTATTTCTTACTAATTGAATCCTCACAACATTAGGAGTTGGAAGTTATTAGCATGTTTACAGTAAGGGAAAGGCAGCTGAGGCACGGAGCAACTACTTCCACGTGGGAAGGGCAGAATCAGGATTGATGTTCAGGCTTGGCTAGCTCTGGTGCCCATGCTTGTAATTACCAGGTTAGCCTGGCATCACTGGCCAGGCAGGGAACCTTTGTAGAGGCAGAAAGACCACTTCTCAACCAACTCACGTCTGTTCTGAGCCCATGTCCCTCAATCTGGTCCCATCCCCAGTATTTTCACTGCTTTCTGAGAGATCCAAAGTTTAGGAAATGGGAAAGGCTAGCGTAGGGTGGCAGTCAATTGAGAGCAGAGAAACACCTTGTCTTGTCTACCTTAATGTAAACATTGATCACTCAAGGAAGCATAAGCAATCTTCAAATGCTTGTTTTCGATTTTTAACAGTGGAAATTAAAAATCTGCACATCCTTCCACGCTTGCTGGATGTGTTAACGCATAAGACGCACACCTGGATTTCCTCAACCCTTTGTCCTTCACCCTGCTTTCCTCCCCTTTTCTCAGCTTGTCTCCTGCCTCTCTGTTCCTTTATCTGCATTTGTCTGCCGCCTCTCTCACTCCCTTTTCATATCTGCTTATTAGCCCAAAAAGAGTTTTATTTCATTCTCCAGGGTGATTTCCTGGCTGGTCACAATCTCCTTACCGAGTGCCTCTGATCACTGTATTCTCTCAGCAGCCACCCATATACGTGTTTAAGATTTAGAAGCAAAGGGGACCCACTCATGTTCATTATGAGGAAAGCTGAAATCTAGTACCTCCATTGATAAGTGGTGTGTAATGACAATTAAAAATAATGGTGTCGGCCCTCCCTGGTGGCGCAGCGGGTTAAAGCACTGCACTAAGAAGTTAAAGCCACTTCCGCATGAGTTCGATTCCCGCCTGCCCCGGAGGTGACCACATAGCGTGGCAGACCTCTCCTGGCCCGCGTGCTGCTCCCTTTAGCAGTGTACTTCGTCGATCTGCCTGTTCTGCTCCCCACTCTG
>NW_004567120.1:19701001-19713656 GCF_000260355.1 Condylura cristata | reverse complement strand
CCAGAAGTTGAAGCCAGGGAAATTGTCCTTAGATCCAGAGATCTTTCCACTGTTCCATGACAAGGGTGTATGCTACTTCCCTCTGTGCTCTGGATTTTGGGAGGTTGCAGTAGGGATCAGCTTGTGAATACTGCTCTTAAGTGACAAAAAGTATAGAACAATAGTATTAACATTTTCTGGAAGCTTTCCTGTGCCTTATGTGATTTTTGCATTTAATTCCCACAGAACTCAATGTGGCAAGTACTACTCTTAACTCATGTGTCGATGAGAAAATAGAATTACAGAGAGTTGGAGGACTGGGGTAGTTAGCCACATCCTCCTGGCCCAGCTCAAGCGGACATGACTGAATCCAGAATGTCTGATGATAGGTGTCACCTGCTCCAGTTAAAAACTTGGAATTTGGGCCCTCCCTGGTGGCACAGCGTGTTAAAGCACTGCACTGCAAGCCAGCCCATCCCCTGCCTCGCATGCGATCCATATGGCGCCACAGACCTCTCCTGACCCGCCGGCTGCTCCCTTCCGCAGTGTACTTCACAGACCTGCCTGTTCTGCTCCCCGCTCTGGCTCTGGTGAAGCCTCTCACCACCCCTGAACCCCAGTTCTGTATGCATAAATAAAGACCTCTTCACAAAATTTGGAATTTGGGTCATGGTATAAGATACCTGCTCTCTCAATTCCCACTCTCAGGCAGAAGGACACCAGTCCTCATCTCTCAAACCCAGATTATAAAAACAACAATCTTATTCACATTGAACATTTCTTCCAAACAAAATGTGGAAACCATGACATGTTCAGTTGTATAACCATAGCATCCCTCTTACCTGACCTCATCTATGACGTAGGGCGCTGGAGCCCTTCAGAGCAGGGTTGCAGGCCCTCTAGTGAACGACTGACCTTTGTACGTCAGCCTCTCTGTTATGCAGGTTGCTCACCAATAACATGGGCCGATAATACTACTTCGCTGGGGCTTGGGGGCATTAAATGAGACAAATGCATGGAAAGCCCAGGAAAGCTGCTGCAAAATGTAAGTGCTATTATTATACTTTTTACTTTATTTTCTCCAGTTACTTCTGAAAGTCTCAGAAGCCGTTCAGGGAGGTGAGGCCGGCACTGAGAGAGAAACGACACGCTGGGGACCCTCCTGACAGGCTGGTGTTGGCGCTTGCTCACTCGGTGACAAGCGCCTTGCCCGGGGCTCTGCTCCCAGCTGCCTGGGTAAGCTTTAAGGACTCCATTGAAAACACATGTGCTCTGTCCACCCACCCCCACCCCTTTCTTTTTCTTTTCTTCTCTTTTTTTCCTTCAGGGAGGAGAAATGAAACCAGATGCTGTAAGACCAGGGGAAAAATCCCAGGAAAGTCTTGTTTTCAGTTAATTGTGTATATTATTGGCAGGGTTCATGTCTTTCTCTCTATCCATTTGCAACTCCATTGCCTTTGTCTGCACTTGCAATGGCCCAGGCCATCTCCACAGGCTGAAGGCAGTGGGGGCAGGGACTTCGCCCCCAGGTTTCCAGGTCAGGACTGGGAGAGATTCGGTGTCCTTGGAGAGTGGCTTCCTTTTCTGCTGGGCTTGGAAATATCTCAGTCCCTTGGTTTCACACAGTCTCAGGTTCCTTCCTTTAGATTCTTTGGGCCTCTGCTGGGGACAGGGAATAGGCTTAGCCCTCCTCCCCTGGCTCCCTCCTCCTCCCCCAAAGGCCCATTTCCTTCAAAGCAGCTGCAGCTGCTGGGTCAGCCTGGGAGCCCAAACCCCCTCCCCACGCTCCTTCCCCCAGGTAAAAATAAATAAAATGTCAGAGAGCTGATTGCTTTTTGGATTGCACCTCACCTCTTTCTTCCTGTTTTGAGCTTTCTGGTTTCTTAGTGGAAACTACAAACTTTGCCTTGACTCTGGGTGGGGGTGATTTCCTCCCTCCTGGCACCTGTCCCACTCCCTTCTTTCCTAACTTGACTCTCTTATCTTTCTAATTGGGCTTTCTCACTAGCAAAGGGTTTCCATCTTCTCCCAAATTAGTAAGTGTCTGGAAGGGTTGGTGGAATTAAGTTTTCTGTAGCCCAGCAATTGGAGCCGAGAAGTGGAAACTTCTAATCTGTCTTTTACCCAAGACTCACTATGTGACCGTGAACCATTCTCAGTGCCAGTGCCATTTGGCTTGGCGAAGGGGGTATTAGTCACCCTGAAGTTACCCCAAATAAGCTTACAAAAAGCATGCTTGCTTGCTCAACAAATGTACCCTTAATCTTTACCCAGCCCCACCCGCCATGACTCTTTACATAAATAAGAAAGGTAAGTACAAACTGGCTTTCCTGAATAGAAATTATGGAATTAATACTGGCCATTCACTGGATCAGCTACTCTTTTTTTTTTTTTCAGGATAGTTTTGCAAAACAATATCAACCCTTAACAGCTTTGGAACGGACATGATCTATGTAGAATTTGTTTATTGTTAAAGATTTTATTTATTTATGCATACAACAGCTGGGGTATAGTTCTGAGGTGTGTGTGTGGGGGGGTGAGCAGATTAACTAGAGACAGATGTGTGGAGCAGAACAAGCAGATTGACTAAAATACACTGCTGAGGGCAGCAGCAGATGAGACAAGAGAAGCCTGGCACATGGTGGGGGTGAGCTCCCTGGCCGGGGATCGAACTCATGCTGCAGTGGCTATGATGGCTCCCTTGTGCCACCAGGGAGGCCCCCTATGTAGAAATTAACTGGTGTAGGCCCCAGGTTGGGCCTGCCTGGACATACCAATGTGGAGAACATGCTTGTGTGGCCTATTTGCAGTTCTGTTTGTAATCGTTATAAAACTACATGTGATAAAACACCTAATGAATTTGAGATCCTTCTGCAGATTAGAACTGGATTCTATTTACCTGAAGTGCACTGGGGCTCCTCAGGTGGACCTGGGGTACAGTCAACTCATCAGGGCCATGTGCAGGGGCACTCCAGCAGCTGGAGGCAGCTGAGAAATGTGAGACACCTTTTTAGGGCATTGTGGTTGAATAGCAGCGGCAAATGTGAGAGGACAGGTCAAGAGCTGGTGGAGAGCTCCAGTCCTAGCTCCCTGTGGCCTCTAGTAGTGAACCTGAGATATTGGGACTCTAGCTTTGGGTGAAGCAGGAATAGTTCCTGTCCTACAAAGTTCATATTTGACAGGGCTGCGAAAAATGTATAACGGCTAAGAGCAATACCCTGACACCAGGCAACTGATTCAACCAGCCCTCTTCTAATCAGTCGTGTGAATTTGGGCAAGCCCTTTTCGTCTCTTAGTCATCTTATCCTCATTTAGAACATGTAGGCAATAGTTGTACACACCTCTCAAGGACAGGACGTGTTCATACATGTGAGGTGTCTGGCATGTGTTGGGAGCTCAGCTGATATCAGTTACTATTTTTTTCAGTGCCTGTTAAATGCCAAGCTCTGTGCTATATGTTTTGCATGCATTGTCTTCTTTTCTTGATATCGCTACCTTAGGAAGTAGAAATTATTATTATTCTCCCCTTTCCAGAAGAGGAAATGGAGCCTTAGAAAATTTAAGATGATTATTTTAATTGTGTGTAGAAGGTGCTATAATAAATAGATGCAATGGGAGTACAAAGATGGATGTGTCTAGTCCTGCTTGGGGAAATCTGGGGGTGATATCACAGAGATAGGTGCATTTTAAGGTGGGCTTTCAGGGGTATGTGGGAGTCCATGTAAAGGGGCAGAGTATACAGAGGAAAACTCATGGTAGTCGAGTATTGCTGGAGTGCATTTGTAGGCAACATAGGTGCTGGCAGGAAACAGAACTAAGGTTGGCTGAGACCAGTTTCTGTATGCTATTCTGAGTGTGGCCTTAACTTCTAGAGAATCATCAACTACATGGAAAAAGACTGCACATCGGGACAGAAGTTCTCTACTCCTAGGAGTGCTGAGAGTAGGACTATAAGTCCAACTGCAATTTAGCTTCTACTTGTACCCCAAGGAGCTCTCAAAACAGTGCAGAAGATAGGCCCCTCCCTCATTCAAAAGCCAGACAACAGTCACACTACAATGTGATATGCTCCACCTCACACACACACACACGCGCGCGCGCGCGCACACGCACACACACGTGGTGCCGGAGGAGCACAGTGAAAGAACATAGCTCTGGGGGAGAGTGTCAGGATAAGGCTGCTCATAAGAACACTTCTGCAACTAAGTCTTAGGGGTGAAAAGAGTTATCTAAGCAAACAGAAGACAGAAACAGGCTTGTGTGTCCAGTAGTAGGCCTGGCACGAACAGGTGCACAGGCCTGCAGTGCAGGGGATGTGGGTGGAAACACATTTCAGTACTGATGGAGCAGGAAGCTCACCAAGGCTTAGATGTAGGAGATGGGGCTCGGGGAAAGGATAGAGGTCCAATTTAGGGAACTTTATATCCCATGACAAGTTTGAACTTGATGTAGTAGGTTAAGGGGAGTCATTGAAATGGTGTCACTAAGTCCTGCCATATATACTAATGTACCTATTAGACTGGCAGTAGTGCAGAGGGTGGTGGGAATGGATTAGAGGCAAGGTGAAAGCAAGAAAAGCGGGTGGAAAATTATTCTAACAGTTCATACCAAAGATAATGAATACCTGGACTAAAGCAAGGTAAGGTGTAAGATGGAAGGCGAGTGACTGGGCAATTAAAAGTGGCAGCACATGATGACTGATTTGATATAATGGTTGAGGGAGGAGGAGTTGAGGCGGCCTCCCAGATTTTTGGTCTTAATGATGAGTGAATTTTGGGTTGACTAACCAGGATAATGAATGGAGAATAGAGTCTGGAAGAAAAATGAGTTTAGCTTTGGCCATCTTCAGTTCCAGATGGTTGCGGGGCATCCAAGTGGAAATATCCACTGGACATTTGATATACGAGTCCAGAGCTCCAGGGAGATGTCAAGACAGGAGATTTAGATTTGGAAAGCATCAGCATATGGATGATGGCAAAAATCATCAGAGGGGATGAGATCACCTATAGAGAAGATATATGGTGGGAATAGAGGAGGGCCAAAGACGCAGACTTGAGCACGCTCACTGTCAGGGGCAGACAGAGGAGAGGGTGCAGGAAAGATTGGTGTCTGCCCTGAACTATATATTTCAGGGACAGTGGGATTGAATGCGAAACCCTGACATAGTAACTCCAATCTTTCTTTCTTGAACTTTCTGAAACTATTGTTTTTGGCCTCCATGGTTAAGGATATTAAGAAACTTTATGGCCACATGTATTCCAACGTCTAATACAGTGTCTTTTTCTGAATATCCTGGCTCATCATAAGACTTTTGAGTTGCTTCACTGAAAACCTCTTTAGGCAGAAAATTGTAATTATTTTCTTTGCTGCCTTCACCTAAAACGCCTTGGAAGTAACACCTCCCTTGTGATAAAAGGAAGAGAGTCTTCCTTTTAGTTTTCACATATGTGGCACAGTACTGAAGAACACAATAGGTGGCCTGCACAATGCAAGTGGCATTGCCTGGCCTTGTTGTCTTTGCCTAAATGTGCATAACCCCCTCCCCCGGGCGGTATACACACATGCCAGTAAGATCTGCCTTTGTAAATTAGTGATGGTTCAATGGAAATCTTGCCTTTCAGGTTTTTGTTTTAATTTTTTTGGCACTGAAGGACAAATTAGAAAAAGAAAAAAAAATGGTATGTAGATCCAGGGGCTGTTTCCCTTTAGATTATTACAGCATGTTAAAAACTGATCACAGTTGATATACAGCAGCTTGCCCGAGTCTCTGCAACATGCCTCAAATGCAAAAATCCTTGGTGATGGACGACTGTGGGTAAAAACATACATGCATCAGATTTCTTCTCTGATAGCTTCCAGACCCCATTTTAGTGGGTTTGGCTCTTGAGGCAAACTCCATTCGACAGCACAGGAGTAGCAAGCACTCAGTCATTTCCCCCACACTTGGCCTCAATTCAGCAGGCAGGCCTGACTAGCTGCTCCCACCCTCACCCTCTCCTTTCTAGCAGGGAGGGAAGTTAGGGGAATCCCCGGTGAGTACTGAGTTGCCATCTGTGCAGAGGGTTTTATAGGAGAGAACCAAACTGCTCTGCTTTCTCTCAACTTGATTGTAATAAATCTCCGAAGAGTCTCTCTGGTTGGATTAACTCAGGTGGGGGTAGGGTGAGGGAAAGACAGGGGTGGGAGGGCAGGAGAGAGAAGGAAAGGGATGGAGAGGAAAGAGTAAGAACGAGAGGAGAGAATACACATGCACTATTTCCCCTGTGCTTTGTTCTCACGATGGTTAATACCCAGATGTGTCCTAAATCCAATGAAACTATTTCCTTCTCAATGACTAGTAGTAACAATCTAATCCAAATGTGACCCTCGGTTTATTGTTTTTTTTTTTTTCTTTCTTTTCTTTTTTTTTTTTTTTGAGGAGAGGATAGAGTTCTTTGTTTCCTACATAACTTTTTTTTCGTTTAATATAGTGTTGAGTTTTACAAAGCAGCAGTTGTAGTCAACGTTCTAATAAACTACCGCTTCCCGCTCTCCCTGTAAAACAGCGGCTCTCGCTGCCCCGCGGTCCCATAGACCTCAGAGCCATCAAGTCCCTCCTGCTGCCGCCTCTCTTCTGACTCTATCAGACGGAGTGTTTGGCACAAACAGAAAAGTAGACAAGGAAAGGTAAAGACGGCAAAGAATAGGAAAACAGAAAAAGAAAGCAAGGCAAAGCAGAGAAGCCCCGTGTGGTAACAGCGCCTAGATTGTGCGATTTTGCTTCAGTGCTCAGGAATCCACGAAGCAAGTGGTCTTTTTTGCAGTCATAGCCTTTGCATTCCATACCATGGAATCAGGAAAAGTACATGTGATAACAGAGCGAGGACAGACGCTGGAACTAGATCATACTAGGTTCTCATCCCAGCACCTGGCAGTGCCTACCCACAGTGCCAAACAAACTCCATGCTTAACAATGGTCCCTGACACAATGCCAGTTCTCTTAGGCTATACATATTATTCGATCAGTCCATGGCACCAGTAATAGTTCATTGGGAATCCATTTTTCTCAGATGTGCTTTTCTCCAAGGATAATGGATTTCAACGGAGAGGAACAGTATATTGCTGCTTGCACACACTTGTATGCAATGCGTACATAGTAAACAAACCACACCTAGCAAAGCTATAAGAATAAAAGATCTATATTCCCTCTTCCAAAACAACCCTCGGTTCTTCTTGAAAATGTAACTGCCGAACTACTGTTTCGTTTGCAGGCAAACTTTAGCATAGAGAGAATTGGGTCTGCTTCTTCTGGTGTGCATGTGGAGCTGAAGTAGAGGATCCTGGGGACCTTGGGGGGGATGGGGGTGGGGGGTAGTGGGGAGAGGGGTTGGGTAGGAGACCTCAAGTCTTGAGTTCTTGTGGGGTAAACAGTCCTGAAAACAGACCAGATGAGAGAATGAGAAATACCATCAGCTTATAATCTTGCCTCCTTCAGGGCGTGATTCTTAGACCATGGAATAAGAATGTTCTCCCATCAAAGCAAAGTCTGAAGTCCAGAAAAGGAAGGACCTAATTCAGAGTCATGCGCATGCATGTCAGCGGGCACGCACAGACACTTGAGGCAGAGCTAGGTTGCCAGCCCCTAGACCTACAGCTTCTTAGGAAGTTGCCCTTCCCCAATTCCCTAGCACCTCCACCAGTGGAACACACCTGGCACCTTCCACTTCTACTCTAGCCTCTGTGACTGGCCTCACAGGTTTCTTGGGTCCAAATTAAGGGAAGGGAGAATCTCCTCCCCACTCCATATTTTCTCCTTTTAGAGGTCACACGATAGTTTAGTTTCACAGTTGTTCCTAAATTCTGACACACTATCTCTACCCCTTTGGGAATAATGTACTACTTTATTGGAATTTTATTGGATAACTTTCCTTACAATGAAATCCTTAGCCTAGAAGTAAAACACCTTATTGGTTGTTTTCTTCTTTCTAATTTTTCTGATTGATTATTACGTTAATACATATGTATGTATTTACTTATTGATACATATTTATTAATAAAAACCATATTCCAGAAGTTTCCTGGGGAATAGGTAAATCAGCACAGGCTGTTCTTACAGAAATTTGCCAACGGTCAATGAAATACCTATTTTGGACACAAGAGGGAGCTTTTAGCTAAAATGAAGATAAAAGGAGTTTGCTATCAGTTCTACCATCTTTATTTTCTCTTCATTAACATTTTAAACTTTGTTATTTTTGAAAACACATTAGCTAACTGGTCATGGAATCATGATGATAGAGCTGACAGACTACCTAATTCTCATGCAGCTCGATTGCAATTGCTTTGGCTCCCCACTCCTTTCTGTAAACCTTTTCCATCCATGGCTCCTGAGACAGTACTCTGACCCTGTCTCTTTTAATTTTTTGAACATCTCTCTTCCTTTGTAATCCCCTCAGTGTGGGTGCTTTCTTAAGCCCCCGAACCTTCTTATCTTTCCACTCTGCAATATATGGGCAATTTCCTTAGCTGACCTCATCGGTTCCCATGGTTTCAACTCCTATTATGTGCCAATGAGTAAGTCACCATACGTAGCTCCTGCTATTAGTCTATGCTGAGGTCCAGAGATGCAGCTTCACTTATATACTGGACAAGCCTCAGACTGCAACAGCTGCCCAAAAGAAGGTCAATTAACCTGACTCCAAGAATAGAAAAATTGAAGACCACGCAACAGGTTGAGAAGGCAGAATCTGAACTTCCAGGGTTTACAGAGGATCACCTTAGATGCGATATGAAGATTGAGATTATTGAAACAGAATGAAAAGCAAAAAAAAAAAAAAAATACTGCAAACACTGTAATACTGTAAATACTGGAGGAAAACAAAGCATTTCACTTAGTATTGCCTTATTGATATAATCGTCATTCGTCACAAAGACGGTTGAGCACAGGAATGTGCCTGTTTGAAAGACATATCAGATTTAAAAGAAAGCAAGCTGAGATGAGTTGGGAACATGGTGTCAGAGGAGGTTCCCTGCTTCACTGGAAGGATAATCTACAGTAGTCCAGAGGTACACTGGACCCCAGAAGATTCCATGACTTGGGACAAACCTAGGGCAACGCTTGGACATTGGTGACTAATACAGAGCATGACAAGGAAACAGTGAAGAAATTCAACTGTTTGTAACCAAAGGTGGGTGGAGAGACATCTAGAAACAGTGGCTGGGCAGGAGCTGGTGGGACAACTGGTGTACCTCTATTTGGCTGGGAACCCTGGGGCGTCGAGAACAGATTAGGGTGCAGGCACACTCTTAACTGAAGGGAGGAACGGAGTGATTGAAAAGGACAGGGTCTTCTGAAGTGAAGAATACAGGTGTAGGGACTCCTTCTCCGGTACTTCTTTGAGGCTTGAGCTGATCATGTGAATCAGTGCTGCAAGTGAGGCTTGAGGACTATAGGTGCAGGTCTGGCAACCCAGAGAGGAGAGTTATTAATGGTACAAACAGGAGCCACACATGCACATCCCTGTCACTAGTCAATGACTGGACCCTGTGAGGCCCTCCCCCTCCCCCCGACTCAATCTGCAAGTCACATCTCTCTGACATACAACATACCAAAATGCCAAGCCAGGAAAAGCATAGAAGAAACTTAAAAGCCACAAAGAACTTCACAGAGCAATCTTCTAGAAAAGTGGAAGGTTTGTACACCTCGGATACAGACAACCACTGAAGCTCGGGTGTGAGTCATGCCTCCTCTCAATTCTTCCTGAGGAGCTGTGTCCATGGTCCATTCTAGGACCTGCATGTCTAGCCACACATGTGTGCTGAGGGGAGGCACACCTATAATAGGCAAGGCAGGCAATAACAGTTAGGCCTCTTGCTGAAAACCCAGCCTTTTTTTATTGCTACAATCCAAGGGTGGGCTTTCCTCAGAGTCTTGTCTGTACTAACAGCTCTGAAGAAGAAGCCAGACAAGTTGGCTTATCGGACAAGGAGAAGCCTCAGCAGAGTTGTGAAATCTAGCCTGAGGAAACTGTCAGGAGTTGGTTTAGAACGTAATTGATAAAGGGAGAATTAGAATAGTACTCCCCACACTGGGAATTTCTGCAAGGGGAGGGGCATGTAGATAGAATATTCCAGAACATTTTGGTAGGAAGTCAGATGTATTTGGATATGGAAAAAAAACTCATAAAATTACATGATGTTTGTTTCTGGACTAGTTATTTGTTTTATATCTTTATAAATTCTTTTCCAAAAAGAAGAGGGGACAAATGCTAACACTAAAATTAATGCCAGTGATATTAGTCGCTGGTGCCTGATCATTATAAGCAAATGCTGATTTTTAAGAAGGGGAGAAAAGCATCATCCCAAATTAATTGCAGTGCTGTTGTTTCTGGATTAGTTATTAGTGTTGCCTGATTCATATAAGTAATTATCTGAAGAAAGAGGGGCATAAAAGTCACATGACCAAATAAATTATGTAACGCTTGTTTATTGAAAAGACTATGTGGGTGCGAAAGGCATTGGTTTCTTTCCCAAAGCACAATTTGGTGAAGGAATAAAGGACCATGAGAACGTCTCCTAATATAAGGAAAATATCAGGGCATGAAAGAGGTAAACTGAAAGAGACAGACATAGGGGAAGTCTTGCTTCAGAGAGGGTCAGCAACCCTAGAATAGTGGCAAGTTATCCTGGGTCACCTAGGGAAAGAAAGGGGAAAGCTAAAAATGGACAGGAAACGCCAAGCTACAGTGGTAGTAGACAAGGAATCTGCCAATGGAGAGGAAATTCCAACTACAATAGAAAGAAAATCTGCTTTCTTCCTGGAAAGGCAAGGGGTAGCCTTGGGACACAGCTTGGGAATTCTGACTGCCGGCCATCAGCCTGAATCTGACAGTGGAAAGATCCATGGAGAGGAAGAAGAGGACAAGCGATCCCAGGTTGTCAGGGATCACTGATCAGATTTTCAAGTGTATAGAAATGTGCATGATAGTGTCCAGCCATATGCAAATTTAGCAACACTGAGGCAGAGGTCTTGAAGACTAGACTGCTCGACTTTTGAGAGAAGAGCCTGTGCTCTGGGGGAACCCTGAACCCCCATTCCCAGTTGAAAGCAGCAGCAGAGGATCAGAGTTGAAACCTTTCCCAAGGGTGAGACATCAAAAGTAAGTTGGATTTGTTATGATCGGAGTATTTGGAGGGGGTGAGGTTTGCGCTCTGAGCCTTATGCTCTCTGATGCTGCCTCTGCGATGCCCTGAAGAGGGCCTTCACAGGGAGCCAGCGTGCATGCCCTACGCCCTCTCAGGGGGAAGGAGGATGGCTGAGAACATTAATAAAGTCAATAAATGGCAAATAAACATTTTTCAGTCCAAGGATTTTTTTTCCTGCTAGGAAGCCTTTCTGCAGGCAACACTGTCCAGAAATGGCAATATTATTCTATTTTGATTGTAAACATTATTATTTCCAGAGGTTAACAGCAGGGTAGAATTCTGACCCTGAAATCTATCTGAAAGAGAATTCTGCTTTAATGTGCTTATTTTATTTTTCACATAATTTTTAGTTGAGCATGCCGGTATATAGTAAGTGAATGCTTTTCCAGATCTTTAGAGAATAGCATCTCACTGAATGTCCAAAATTATGGCAGAAAAAATCCTCTGAGGAATAGCAGCTCCTTGGAATATTAGTGATTGGATATTTAGATAAAATGTATTTTAAAGGTTTGTTAAAGTGTAATATATCTTAACATTATTCTTTTTAGAGCAATTTTGAGCTACTCTTAAACTCATCATGAAAAACTTTTTACCTTATCTTTTAACCCCTTAGATAGTGCTATTGAAAATCAATTCTTAAAGGTTTAGAGACACAGATTTAAGAAAATTTTGATATCACTCATCCTCTGAGGAGACAGGCTCAAAGTTTTGCAATTATTTGATTAAGAACAAAGCTGGAGTTAACTCCACTTTTGCTACCAGGTAAAGTCTTCTTTCATTAGCCTTATGAATTGAACTTCAAAGTATAGCTACAGAATATGATGTTTAGTGATATGATATTTCCAGACAGAGTTGCTGATCTGTTGATTTTGATCTTCCATGGGCACTGGAGTTACCAGGCAGTTTAATAAGACTAAAAAGTGGGACATTTATCTTTAGGAAGCTACTAGAAATCTTCTAGTTATGGCATTTGCTGGCTTGGTCTTAAGTAGGCTCTGTTGTTAATTGGCAGTATTTGGTGACATCTTTGTGTGCTCTGTTGTCTTAAGCATCTCCCTCTTGTTTACATTGTTGGAAGCATGATGAAAAGTCTGTGCAATGGAAGTATAGGCTTCTCATGCGAGAAGAAACGTGAAGTCCTTTTTCCTCTCCCCCTTTCCTCTTGCTCCTTCCCTTCCTCTCCTCTTTTTCTCCACTTCTCCTTCTCCACTCCACCATCTTGCTTGGTCCTTGCTTGCTTTCTTTTGTTGCAGTATTCTGAATAAACTATGAGTTGTTCTTTATTCCTAAGCAACCGCACTATTCAAAACCTGCTCCATTATCTAGACCATTGTGAAGTTGGGCTGGATATTAATGCCTCACTGCTGAAAAAAAATGAGAAGATAACCAATACGAAACATACAATGTCTTTTAAAAACATATCTTTATTGTAAAATCTAATAGATATAGAAAATGCCATAAAACAAATGTATATATTCATCAGTTTCTGTGAAGC
>NW_004567120.1:19699365-19700536 GCF_000260355.1 Condylura cristata | reverse complement strand
AAAAAATGGAGTCTTTTGTTTTCTAGAGTTGCCCCTGCTCTTGATTTTATTTGATGACATCTTCTGTTAAAATTGTTGCTCTGTTTTGAATTTCCTAGAAAGCCATAGTTGGTTCTACAGGCTCAGCCAGATTTGGGTTTGTTTATTCATTTATTTGGCTTTATAGGTGCTGATGTGTTCCGTTTGGAGGCGCATAGCATCTGGTTACCTCTCTTTTCTGTGATGTCAGCTGCCATCAACACATCAGTCTTTAGGTTGAAGATGTCTCTGCAGACATTTCACGTATTAGAAGCTCATTCATTAGAATAAGGAAGGACTTCTGGGAATACTTTCCCCTAAGCTCTCCCATGCTTATAAATTTGTTCATGGTCTTCCTATTTGAAAATCAGACGAAGTATAACTGTTTGCCTCATATTTTTGTTTCTTGAGGATACTAAACATGCTAGTACATATTCTGCTGGCATCATGATTTGTTGTCAAAATCTGGTGATGACCTGATCTTTTCTCTTACATGAATGATTTTGGTCCTTTCAAATTGTTCCTGTTAATAATTTTTCAGCATGTTTACTAGAATATGTTTCTGCATTGGTTGCTTTGACTGAATCAATTTCCTTTTAAAATAGGAAGTTTTAAATCCTACTTTAGGGACATTTTCCTGAATTGTAATTTTTAGAAATTGTGTAGCTTTCTTTTGGTTTTCTTCTTTGATGACTGAGAACTTATGAAAAGTGAAACAATTTTTGAACAGCTGCTGTGAAGGGCACCAACATAGGGATGGATAAAGAATTGCCAATCAGTATTTAAGGCTGAGCTGAAATTAAATGATGTGTATTTTTGAAGAGCCAACTTTCTATTGCAAAACTCAACAAACTTAAACAGAGAGATACTCAGATTTGGTGGCAGGGCAGATTGTATGGAAGGGCAAGGGATAGAGGGATTCTAGAATGCTTGGATGTTGAAGTGTGGTAGAAGTGGTTGCCAGCGTATTAACTATACAAATAAGTAGAAAAGATATGAAGGTATTTCTGGGACAGTTTCAACTTTTTGCTATTTTATTATTTAAAAAAAAAAAGAAGATGTAGCTCATAGCAGGAGTATAATAATAAGAATAGCAGGCGAGAAAATAATAAGAATAATGAACAGCCATATACCAGAGACATTTTGTAGCGGT
>NW_004567120.1:19688184-19698490 GCF_000260355.1 Condylura cristata | reverse complement strand
CGCCACCAGGGAGGGCCAAAGTGATACTTATTTTAATTGACAATAAAATTTAACTTTACACTCACAGTGATACTATTTTAATTTAAAATTTCAAATGAAAAGAAAATTTAATAATGTTAAAGACTAGCAGAGTGGCATGGCAGAAGTGTGCTGGGCCCATAATAATGTTAAAAAGTGTATACTTTTGTAGACCTGTCCTTTCATCATACATGTGGTAAACATGGCCTTGAGGGAAGCCCCCTTTTCTTTCTTTCTTTTTTTTTTTGTTTCCCAGTATTTCTCTTGTCACATCTGACACTGATGCTTATAGGTTGATTGGCTTTCTTGACCACTTTGTGCCAAGTTCTTCTTAAACAGTCAAAGTAAGACTTTAACATGCTGATGACCCTAGACAAAGTGTTTATGTCCACAGTGTCTTGTCTCGAACAGCAGAGGAGGGAAGAGGAAGCTAAGTGTACATCAGACCCCATCCACACACATTTAGGAATTCTAGGTCAATGTTTAAAGCTCATATGAATTTTTATTACTTCTAGCCACTCCTTCCTGTTATTACAAAGTCCATTTTTTCCTCAATCCCCTTCCTTGTATCTGCTCAATCAATAGTTATTTATTGCTTGCTTTGATGGTGAAATGGGATTGGAATTCACTGGGCTCAGCCAAATAGTATCTTAATGTGAATTTCTTGACTAATTTGCTAAGCTTGCAGCCCTTGCAACAATCTCCATCTAAAGGTTCTCAACCAATTTGCATCCCTATCTGTCTTTAAGATGTATTTTGCTGCTACTCTCCACAGATGGCTTCGGGGTGCTGATGATTTCACAGGAACACTAATGTCTAAACCCTTTCTGTGGCCAGGGCAGCATTACGGAGGCAGAATCAGAGTCTGTCCCTGTGACAATGTCGCCGTTGTCTGCACTTAGCACTGACATTGCGTCAAAGGTAGTACATCTATTACTGTCAAAGCTGTTGGCACCAATGCTGCTGATTCTTTAGCTCTCAATGTCCTGTGGAGATTTACTTTGTTTACTGAAGCCTCCTTGCTCAAGGAGTCACTTAGTTTTCTGAGGCTTGGCCTAAAATACAAACCAAAAGAAACCATGCTAGACTTAAGTCTACCTCCCCTCTATCCTCAAACGTTGGTCTATTTCCAATAAATCAAATGCATTCATCTTGGTTCTTCCCAGAACATTCTTTCTGAGAAGAATCCTTAGATCCTAGGATGATATTTCCCACAGCCCCACCAATTATCCTGAAAATGCTCAAACTGTGTCCGGAGTCCCTGTGGTCTCCTTTCCCTCCTTCTTACTTCCAGCAACAATTCTGATGTCTTAATCATCTATCCCCACCCAAGTATCCATCTATGTCATTGACACTCTCTCAGTAAGATCTTACACAACATCCAGGCACTGGTGGCTGAGAAAGGGAGAGCCGTCTTGTTCTGGCCTATCAGTTCCTGTACCCTGCTGGTGCCTTGTTTCTGCTGACCCTCTGTCTGAGGACCCAAGGCCCAGCGGGGAGCTGCTGTTCAGTGTGTGTCTGGGGCACAGCAATCTTCTTGTTGCTTCTATTTGACAGTTGAGACATAGATGTGTTTTTCGAGATTTTTTAGGGTTGCATCTAGGAAACACACCCCAGACCATTTCCTTTCTAGCCATGAGCCCTTGCAATGCGCGTTGCCAGGAATCAGGATGTAGGCTTTTGTTTGTGTTGCCCACATACTTCCTTTTTTCCATGTCTCCTGTCTCTTAGCCCAGGGCAAGCAAAATCTATTCGGTGGGGAGAGAGCCCAATCTCCTCATCTTTCACTGCCCTTATCAATTTAATTCAATATACTTTTCCTAGAGAGTTCAGCTGAGGTGGGGGTAGGGCCAGGTTTACAGCAACAGTATAAATATCTTTTAAAAAGCTTTGGGGTGGGTGTGACACACTCTCTGCCAACAGAGAGACGCCACAATATATCTTCTTCTGGACCCTTTATTCTTCTCTCTCTCCCGCGCCCACCTCCTGCCTGCTTCTCTCTCTCCCCCTGCCTGCTTCTCTCTCTCCTCTCTCTTTCCTCCTCCCTGCTGCCTTCCCCCTGCTCCTCCTGCTTGCTTCCTTCACTTGCTCTAGCTTGCCTCCTCTCTGCTGCCCCCCACCAGAGTCCAGTTATGGCAGTTGCTTAAATAGTATTCATTGACCAATCAGAGCACTGCTCACGTGTACAACACCCATATTTGGGCAGGACACACCATGAGCATACATTGACCACGCGGAAGCATTAACTTCCTTATACAGGCAGGTTTGGCTGCTGAATCATGGGGCTAGGGTCCCGGGCACCCCGACAGGTGGGTATCTAGCAGCTGCTTGATACTATTTTTAGATTGTGTATGTGTGGAGAGGTAGTTAACTCTTAACTATCTTCAGCTTTGGAATATTTTAAATTGATATTATGACAAAAATGGCCCCATTTGGAAGTCTTTCTATCATCACCTTTAAACATCAGTCTTCTAAGTACAACTAATGTGCATGTAATTTGCCAACTCTTACCTGTTTTCTTAGGAATATATTTCTTCCAAGGTTGGGAAGAACCCAGTATAGCATCCTGAAGTACAGGCACACTTAATACGGTCTGGGATGGATAGTCCTATGGGAATACCTAAAGGAGAAAATAAAACAGAGGAGAATTTTAGTTACTATGTGCCTTAGGCCATGTGCTTAAGTATCTTTCACTGATATGGTTACCAGTGAGTTTAAATAAGTCAGTTGTTGGCACAGAATTCTAGGAGAAAACAACAGCTCCTGTAGCTTAAGGATGAAAGACCTTGATATCTAGGTCAAGAAAAACAGGAGATTGGCACTGTGAATAACATAATGCAAAGGGCATCTTTTGGGTAGCCAGTTACTATTCTGGGCTACCTGCTTACTAATGGACTGTATTATTCGATAAAGTCTTATTTAATCTTCGGGATGCCACAAAACACAAAGGTCATAGAAAATGTGAGAATTGAATAAGATCCATTAACTGGTGTGTGTGTGTGTGTGTGTGTGTGTGTGTGAATTCTTTTCAAGATTTATAAGAAGATAGGGATGTCTGAAAAAACACTCAAAAAAAAAAAAAGAGACAGTTTGAAGAGGGAGGTCTATTTTCTCCAACGTACAGTGACCATCACAATTCTTTGTATTATGTTTTCTTTGTAGACTTGCTTTTCCTATAGTACCACCCAAAGCTATGTGTCCTACAGGGAGAAGACTCCCTACACAAATGTGTTATGTGTATGCTTTTCATGTGCCCCACAGCCTTTGAGCTCACTTGGCTGATTTTGCTTTGGACAGTCTACTCTAAAGTTTTGGAGCACGGTCAGCCAAAGCAGCATCCCAGAGACTCACAGGAGCCCTTTAGATACCATGCAACCGGTAAGTTTCACACCAAGACTTGTTCTAGGTACAATCTATGATCTAACGGTCACAGCACTCAGGGTAATGGCAAGGCCTTAACGATTTTTTTTCCATTTGTGCTTGCTCACAAATGACTGGACTCTGGATTGTGGAAAGTGATTGACTGTAATACAGGTATATATACTAAACATGGTAAAGAAGACATCAGAGATAACCAGTTGGAATTGTTTAACTACAGAGATCTTGATAGACCTATTAGGTGATATATATTTTAAAATAATTATTTATTTATGCATACAGAACTGGGGTACAGGCCAGCAGTGCAGGGGTTGTGAGAGGACCAGAGACAGTGGGGAGTAGAACAGGCTGACCCACGAAGTTCACTGTTGAGGGGAGCAGTGGGTGGGTCAGGAGAGGTCTGCCCTACCTCCGGGGTGGGGATTAAACTCATACTGAAGTGGTTTTAGCTTCTTAGTGCTGTGCTTTAATCTGCTGTGCCACCAGGGAGCGCCCAGGTGATATATTTTTTAATGATTTATTTATTTATTTATGTATACAGAACTGGGGTACAGGCCAGAGGTGCAGGGGCGGTGGAGAATTCACCAGAGACAGTGGGGAGCAGAACAGGCCGACTGACGAAATACACTGTTGAGGGGAGCAGCGGGTGGGTCAGGAGAGGTCTGCCGTACCTCTGGGGTGGGGATCGAACTCATGCTGAAGTGGCTTTAGCTTCGTAGTGCTGCGCTTTAACCCACTGTGCCACTAGGGAGGACCCCTGCTTTTTATTTTTATTTAAAAATTAAATATATTCATTATATCATCCTTCATTTCTATACAATGTATGCAAAAGATTGAAGCTTGATTACTGCCTCACACCACGCACAAAAGCCAACTTAAAATGGATTAAAGAATAGAAGAAAATATAGGCAAAACACTACATAACATATCAGTAACATCTTTAAAGACACATCACCTAAATCAGTCCTGCATTTTACAAAAAGTGAAATTCTGAAACAACATACCACTGGCAATGTGTATGCTTCATCCACACACAAACACACAAACTGGTAAGGCTGAAGAACATAGTTATTATAATTGGAAATAGGAGATAGAAGGGTGACCTTGGACTTGAGTTTGTTTTCTTAGTCGAGTGGCACCAAAGGGCCTCCACTTGAGACCCTGGTGTTTTGTTCCTTCAGTCTTCTTGTAAAAAACTAAGGATATTCTCCAGAGGAACATCAGTAAGCTAGAGTCAAGGGCTATGGAGAAGTCTTAAAAAATCATAGCACAAGTAGTCATTGGTTAGAGAGGCCCCAATCTGGGAAGCCACTTCGCTTCAGGTGGTGCTAGAAAACAGGCAAGTCTACCAAGGCAAATAAATCTAGTAAGTTAAGTTCTAAAATACTTTGCCATAGCACATTCAACCTGGAATTATTTATATGGTGGCATGCTTCATTGCCTAGAACTTTATGGTAGATACTAGGAGAAAGGACAAATTAACAGAAGGAGTTCAGTGCAGGTCTGGGATACCCATAGGTGGGAAAAAGTTAAACACATATTTAACCAGAAGGAGAAGTGAAATGGGAGCTCCAGGAATGGAGTCAACCAGGAGACTGAAACACATTTGCAACACATACAACCATTAGTGAGTCAACATTAAACCTTCTAATGATACATGCCGGGTGCTTGGTCTAATTTACTAAAAGAATTATCCTTTATTAAACAATGGAAATTCTTTCCAGTCACCACAAGAAAAAAGAGGAAAAGAAAAATAAGCTTCCACATGGATTGCTCCCAGTCACATATGGTTCCCTGTCATTAAATAGTTCACTGAGGATCGTGGTACTTTTCCACTTAAAGTGAGATCTTCTCCACTCGGCAGCCTAAGGGTACAAAGTCTGCCGAGTGTGAAGAGTGCCAGTTGTTTTAGCCAAAGGGGTAATAAGACAGACTTTAGAGAGGGAGTTTTCTTTTTTTTTTTTTTTTTTACCTCTTGGGACCCACAGTGGATTGACCATTTTCGCTGATCCCATGATGTATTGGTATCCAAACTGAAAAAAACAAGCAAGCTAAACAAAAAGCAAAACAAAACTGTATAAACTAAAGAGAAAGAAAATGTAGTAAAAAATGGCCAAGAACATTTGTAAATTTTCTCTGCCATAAAGGCAATGAGAAAACAGGCACAAATGGTCAGAGTCAACTTTTTTCCAAAACTCTGAAGTCAGCAAAAAAATGCTTATGGCAAATTTGGAAGTGTTTATTCAAGAAAAGCAGTTGAATCTTGATCAGAAAAGTAAGCTTTGTGGTGCTTCAGTTTCTTTTACTGCCATCCCATTCTCTCCAGCTCTGGCAATAGTGTTAAAAACCAATGCGTACTGTTGTCCACATTCACAATTTACACCCACATGGTGGCAGCACCAGAGGTAACAGCATAATTTTGGAGTTCCTTCTAAACTTTATTTCCCCCAAATTGTTATTTGACCAAATCTGGAATACCCATACATGTAAGCATGTATTCAAAGCTCACAGAGTGCTAAAAGCCCTTGGGGGGTATTTGTCAAAAGTATTTTGAGACAATTGTTTAACTTCAGAATTGCCTGAAGTGGTGGAAATAGTAGGAACAAAAATAGGCTAAGCAAAAACTTAAAATGAAAAACTAGGAATGAATTGTTCATATGGATTTTGAAGAGGTCAGATGCATTCTGGGAAGCTAGGATGTCACACACACCCATAAGACTGTGTAATATGCTCAGCAAAAAGCTGAGAAAGTCATAAGTACTCACTCCTGGCTGACTGCGAGAGGAGTTTTGAAAGCAGAAAGGAAAAATGAAGAGAGTTGTAAACTCATTCATTGAGCATTATGAGCATGCTCTAACACCGGATTTCCTTGGCAGAGAATAAAAGACTTAGTACTTCCAGCATTTAAGGAAATCTCTCATTAGTCGCTAAGATATATGGATGGAGGCTACAGTGGCTGCAGTAACACAGAACATAGATTTGACAGAACTAATACAGAGAAGTCAATAAACAAGCAAAATCAATAAATGCAACAAAGAACAACACAAAAACCTGGGAAGGAAACAGTGTAACATTCAGAGTTGCTACATTATATTGTCAAAGTGTCCAGTTTTCAAATATAACAAAAAATACAAGCCATGCAAAGAAATAGAATATGACCCAGTCCACAGGGGAAAAAGAAATCAATATAAGTATGTGATGAAGTCCAGATAGTGTCCTTACTACAAAATCATTTTATGTTGCCATTAAAATATATCTAAAGAACCAAAAGAAAGCATTTCAAAAGGAGTTAAATGAAAATGATGTCTCTCCAAAAAGAGAATATCAATAAAGGGATAGAAATCACAAAAAAGTGATTGCTGAGTTGAAAAGCAAAATAATAGGGGGAAATTCAATGAAATGCTCAATAAAGGGCCCTTCTTGGTGGCGTAAGAGGTTACAGCACAGCACTGCCAACCTAGCGTAGCCCCTGCAACACGAGTTCAATCCCTGGCCAAGGAGGTGACCCACATGGCGCAGCAGAACTCTCCTGTCTGTTCCCCCTCAGCAGTGTACTTCATCAGTCTGCCTGTTCTGCTCCCCACTCTGTCCCTGGTGAATCTTCACACCCCCTAACTCCGTATCTCTGTCTTGTACCCCAGTTTATGTGCATAAATAAATGAAGCTTTGATAAAAGAAAAGCTCAAGGACCTTCCCTGGTGGCGCAGCGGGTTAAAGCACTGCACTAAGAAGCTTAAGCCACTTCTGCATGAATTCGATCCCCACCTGCCCCGGAGGAGATCCACATGGCGTGGCAGACCTCTCCTGGCCCGCCCGCTGCTCCCCTCAGCAGTGTACTTCGTCATCTGCCTGTTCTGCTCTCCGCTCTGCTCTGTCTATGGTGAAGCCTCTCACCCTCCGCATCTCTGGCCTGTATCCCAGTTCTGTATGAATAAGTAAATACATCTTTAAAAAAATTTTTAAAAATAACATAAAAAGTGGGTATATGGTTGGGAGTAACCACATTCAAACTTACCAGTCATTTGTATAGGCATCTTAATGAATTATTTTTGTTGAAGACAACCTTATGTATTTTTTAAATGGTTTCTTGGGGGGGGGTGTGGAAAGAGATGTTTGAGATAACAGCTTAATATTGAGAAAACAAAGTAAGAACATCTCAAGAAAAGAAGTTCAACCTTGGTAGACACAAAAGCATACACTGATGTTTTAAGATTACAGAAAATAGAGCCTCAGTGAGAATACTTCTCTAGGAGTAACAAGAAAAACATGAAGTTACAAAGACAAAAGCAGTGAAGCTCCTCCCCCCATATTCCTAGCTCAGGACTCACATATAGAGCTCTATACGCAGGGGAGAGACTTTTCCAGATGCCTTGAGGACACGGACACATTGTGGTGTGTGTGTGTGTGTGTGTGTGTGTGTGTGTGTGTGTGTGTTTATTTTGAAAGAAGGCTGGAAATGGGATCTAGGCAGATAGCAAGGAAAAGAGGAAGAAGAGTTAGAGATGGATGTTGGCTAGAAGTGGACTCAGGGGATGGTACATCATTAAACATTTACAGAACTTTGAGACAATGGAGAGCTAGTCTCCAAGCTGATGTGATGACCCATGGTGTTTCACCTTGGCAATATTAGGGGCTCTTGTCTAAGTAGAAGGAGAAAAAATATATAGATTTCCCAAAGTGAAAGCAACCAACAGGAGTCCCTGTAACAGATAATGCTTGAGAATCACCACATTTTCCTTCTGTGCTCGGGTAGTTAACAGAAGATATTTGGTTTAAGTAGCTAAAGGAAGGAGATTTTTTGAGTTTATGAGGGATGTTGATTCCTGAGTGCAGGGCAACAAAGAAGGTCACTCAAGAAACTGGCTTCTAATGAATGCGATGAAGTTTTGGGAAAGTAATTTCCCAATTAGGGGATTCCAGTGGCTAGAATCAAGGTTCACAGAATGCTGGTTTCTGATTGCTGGAAGATGAAGTAGCGTTGCTTTCTCTAGCTAACTGCAAGGTACTGTCTGCCATAAAAGGATACTAATTATTTCCTCTTGCCAAGAAGGGAAAACAAAACAAAAATGCAAGTCAAGCAAAACAGGAGGTGGCCACATCCAGCACAATCACTCATTGATTCTTTCATCTGACTACTTTTATTTCTTAAGAGTTGGTATTTAGCACTATTTCATAAGGGCCCAAGTCCAGGGTAAGGTGCAATAGCCCAAAAGGGAGAAGGCTTCCCAGACTAAGGTCCACTTCTTTATGCTGAGCAAATTGCAACTCTGCAGGGGAACTCACACACAAAGGGTAAGAACAAACAACAACAAGAAGAAGCATAGAAACAAATATAAAAAATAAAACAAAAAGAAGAAAGGATCTATACACTTTAAAAGTGACTAGAAAATAAAAGATGCCATTTGGAAAGTTGATCCCACATGAAGTCCACTAGATTTGGGGATTTGGGTGTGGTGCGAGGGCATGTACTTACGACCCAAGTGATACAGGAGGCCTTGGAATAAGGTGCCAGTCAACATCACTGTGTCCCCCACACCAGGCAGATGGGGAGCACATGGTATCTGTAGCACGTGTGCTATCTCTTCTTACCGCCTCCTGGCCTCCATCTCCCTGAGCTACCATTTCAGCTATCATTCCTTTTACAAGTTCACATTAGCCTCTACTACTACTAGATCAATTAGATCTAATTTGTGTAAGTAAAATGAAGATGACTTCCATTGATCTGATGCCCATGTCCTCCAGTCAAAGGTGAGAAGAGAACCCAGTGGGTCCATGGGATGTCTCTTCTGGCTGTCTGATACTCCATTTTTCTCAATATGTAAAAGTCATGAGATTACTTGCCTTCTCTTATCCTCTGTACTAAATCAGTTCCTTTGACTAACCACAGTCTCAGGTCACATTATGCCAGGAACTTGGAACCTTATCACTCTCTCACAAAAGACGTGGGGATTTTCTTACCAGTCCATTTAGCTCTTGCAATGTCCAGGTCTCCTCGGTTCTCTTCCACCTCGCTCAAAGCAAGGGGTCTGATTTTCAACCTTTTGATGTAGGTTAGCAGCTTCCTTGGAGATCCTGGGCCACTGAGGAAATGAAGAAAGCCAATATAAAATGCCACCGGGTTACACAACGAGCTCTTCTTTGTATACTTTAAACTGACCTTGGTCACCAAAGCACTCTCACTTCAACCTGGCCTCTTGTCATCATTTTGAATGATGAACTGTGATTATGGCTCCAAATAGTTTCTTGTATATCACCTAAACTTGCATATATGCTCATATGTGTGCTTAGAGGGGAGAAATGTTAGAAGGCCAGAAGGCTGGATAAGGGATAGTGCAACTATTTAAAGATAGATGAACAGGTGAAATGAAGAAAAACTTTTAGGATAGACCAAACACATGACTGAGGTCCTGCCACAGAAAATTGAAAAAGCATAATACTTGAAAAATACAGATCTTTGCATCAACTCAGCTGATGTCCTTGCCTCTGACCCTATGTTGGAATTGCCCTCAAAGAACACCATTGGCCTTGGTCTGGTGTCTCGAAGAGCTGTTCACTGTTGGTGCATGCCAACAGCTCACAAAACCAGAGGTGCTCCAGAGTCTGTTGCTATCTAGTCTGGCATCCAGCTCAGCCTTAACATTGCTATTGTTATGTTGCTTTCCATGAGTGGCCTTTATTTGCACGACTGGACACTGTGGATGCATCTAGGGTGAAACAGCTGGTCACTTTTGTCCTTAGAAGCCTTTACCTTTACCCCAGTCACCTGTTTGCTAAAAAAAAAAAAAAGGCCCTCCCTGGTGGCACAGTGGGTTAAAGCACTGAACTGAGAAGCTAACGCCACTTCTGCATGTGTTCGATTCCCGCCTGCCCCGAAGGAGGTCCACATGGCGTGGCAGACCTCTCCTGACCC
>NW_004567120.1:19676290-19688084 GCF_000260355.1 Condylura cristata | reverse complement strand
CCCGCTGCTCCCCTCAGCAGTGTACTTCGTCCATCTGCCTGTTCTGCTCCCTGCTCTGTCTCTGGTGAAGCCTCTCGCCGCCCCTGAGCCTCTGGCCTGTACTCCAGTTCTGTATGTACAAATAAATAAATCTTAAAAAAAAAAAAAGCCCTGCTGTTGTTTGATTGAAGTACTCTTGCAATTGTGCATGAGGGTGAGAACCCACTAACAGTGACCTGTCCCTGTCCTCGGCACTGTCTGTTGACCCTGTTGTAGCACTATTTTCAGTACTCTTTAGCATTGTTTTAAGTATTCAACCACATTGAACCCTCCCAACTGCTCAGACTTAAAATTGCAAAGCCCAAGTTGCCTGTAGGAGGGTTCCTTGGCCTAACCCAAGGGATAGAGTGTGCTGATACTTAAAGATTAAAGAACATTTTTAAGTTTTTAGAAACCACAGAGGTTCACCTTGGCGGATGAGACAAAGGAGATATTTTTTTAAATGAAAGAAAACAAATATTCACAAGACTAAAAATATAGCAACAAAGATTGTAGGTTCCGGAAAGACACATGACAGCCATCATTCCTTTGTGTGATGCCAAGAACCACGGATTAAATTTTATGATTGGAGTATTTCATATGGCCAGTCTGAGGAGTCTCTCAGGAGTCCTGAGTCCTGTGTGCTTTGTTGGGGGGAGGTAGATGCGTAGTGGGGGTAAGAAGGAAGTTAGCCAAGAAGCTAGAAATTGGCAAGTCAAGAACCAGAAGAGTGCCTTGGAAAGCTTACACTGCCAGAGGATTCACTGGCTGGACACCGGATACACCGAATATCAGGCCCAGAGTAGGTAGCTATTGGTGAGGAAGTATCTTATTTTTTTGCTCTATCTTGGACATGTACTTTAGCAAAAATAAAATAGTCATCTTCTATTAAAAGACAATAGCTTAGCGGGCCCTCCCTGGTGGCACAGTGGGGTAAAGCACAGCACTGAGAATCTAAAGCCGCTTCCGCATGAGTTCAATTCCCGCCTGCCCCGGAGGTGAGCACATGGCATGGCAGACCTCTGCTGGCCCGCCCGCTGCTCCCCTCAGCAGTGTACTTCGTCGATCTGCCTGTTCTGCTCCCTACTCTGTCTCTGGTGAAGCCTCTCGCCACCCCTGAGCCTCTGGCCTGTACCCCAGTTCTGTATGTACAAATAAAAAACTTAAAAAAAAAAAAAGACAATAGCTTAATTTCACTGAAAAAGGAACAGAGAGAAAGTAATTGAACAATAGGAAAAAAAATCATTGCACACTCCTAAAAACTCACTAAAATGGGGGTTTACCACACTGAAACCTACAAAGATGCTTGTATTTCCTGATGATGTTGTTTGCTTGTGGCAAGCCTAGATAGTTTATTTTCTGTGATGCAATGTTTTTATTGAGGGTTTTGTAGATTCTCAAAGGGAACTATGTATGCCCAAAGGACAAAGAGAAAATAAATGACAGTAAGAAAAGTCGGGGTTCGGGTTCAGGTTGTGGGAAGCAGAGGCAGATACACAAGTGATTGAATAAACCTCACATTTTCTAGAAACTTTATACTTTGTGTACTTTGATATACACATTCAGTTGCCAATGTTTGTGGAAATTGCATGGAGTCGGGGAATGAACACCTGGAGCCTGGAAGTTTGGAATCCCACAAAGGGAAAAATCAGGTTATGTGCATCAAGGGTCAGTTGCTTTTCTGGGAAATATGAAGAAAAGCTAATGCAAGTCATAATTAAAGGTATGTTCCATCTGTGAGCATAAAAAAAGTGATTGTCATCTCTTATTTTGGGCTAAAATGGAAGCTCTGAGGGGCAGCTGTTGCTTTGAGTTGCAACCCACATTTTAATGGTTTCTAGCCATGCTCAGGCTAGCTGACCTTCAGGACAATTGGCCCATTAATCAGCAGATGCCTCATGATTATTTGATGTCATTCAGCTCTCTATTTTCACACAAAACTCTATTATTAGTCTTATTTTTATCAAAGAGCCACAGGCAAAAAGCCAGCTTTGGCCAACCTGAATATTTCATTTACAGGAAGATGTTGTTCTGCAAATGAGGGAAGCCACTGAGAACTGAAGCTGGCGGTGCAACAGAAAGATGAAAATGGGAGCACTTGTCCCCGGTGGAGTCAGAGCTGAAGCAGCTAGTTTTACTGCTGCTGCCCTGGCTGGTGACTGTTTTTCCCTGAAGGTAATGCTCACCTAGATTACGTGATACAATGACCCAGGAGCAGCCTGGGAACCCGGGCGATCCGATAAGGGCAACACGTTTCCATTGGAAAGAAGGGTGTTAGTTAGTTCACAGGAACTGACTTTCAGAGAAGTTGATTACAAATTTAGCAAGAATCTTCATTTTATACTTTCCCTTTTCTAGCCTCACAGAAAAGACTTCAAAGACCTCCCTTGGCCTTGACCACGCCAACTCTGGATTTTAAGGTCACAGAACACTCTTGGCAAAAGATGAGTTGAAGGAGGTTTAAAGGGTTGAGAGTCCTTTAAGCTCCATTCCATTTAAGTGGGAAGCAATATAAAAGAGCATTAGAAAAGGACTTGAGTTGTTGAAGTACCACTTTACTGGTCCCAGGTGGTTACACACGAGCAATGGAAAGTTTTAGAGAAGTGGCCTCGCGAATATACAAGCAAGACTGATGTTCTAGAGGCCTCCTTCTCAGAGGGGGCCAGTCACATGCCTGGATAACCATAGAATTAGCTCATTATTTCATTAACTTCACAGGGATAATAAGAAAACATTTTAGTAGCACAAACTTAGCTGACCAAAGCACACAACGTACCTTCTCTCACTCCCAAAAGAAAGGACTGAATGGCCTGAAGGAAATCAGTATAATGTGGGGGACTAAAAATGAGGAGGTGCAATGGACTGTGGTAGAGGACAGGAAGTATAAACTTTGGAGTGGGTGTGAAGAGGGCACAGAGTAGTCTAATGTGGCATGTATGAGTAAGTTCACAGTGACAGAATCTGAGTGCTGGTTTTGCTCTCTAGGAAAAGATAGGCACGGTTTTGACCCAGCGGTGCATCGGTTTCCTCAGTTGTGGACTGGGGGATACAATTTTTGCAGATCCCTTCCGGGATTGTTTTGTGGATCAAATCAGATAGCTTATGTTGACTTATTTAGCATAATGCCTTACACAGAGCAAATAATTAATAAAATGTGGCTTAAAATTTTATTGAACCGCAGTTCTGGGGTACAACGTTAGATGTCATGCAGGAGGACATTAAAACTTCATGTCTGTATCCTCTCTCCATGAAGCTTTAGTGCGGTGTTTCTGGAGTCTTTCTGGCAGGGCTCAGAGGCAAGTTCCCACTCTGAGTAGGACTAAGGAGGGTGATTGGACTAGCTTTGCTTTAGATGCAGTGACAAATAGGCTCTGACTACTTAAACTACTGTAGGGTTGTCTGTCTTTGCTTTTGGAGGGCTACTTCTTTTTTTAATGATCTTATCTTTTGTTTCTTTTTATATTTATGTACATATGCATATAGAACTGGGGTACAGGCAAGAGGTGCAGGGGCAGTGAGAGGACTCCACAGAGACAGAGCGGGGAGCCAAACAGGCAGACTGATGAAGCACACTGCTGAGAGGAGCAGTGGGCGGGTCAGGAGCGGTCTGCCGAGCCATGTGGTCACCTCCGGGGCGGGGACTGAACTCACATTGAAGCGGCTGCAGCTAGCTTGCAGTGCTGCGAGGTAACTCATTGCGCCACCAGGGAGGGCTACTTCTAAAAGGAAAGTGAAGGCTTTGGGCCAAACAATAAAGAGGCCAAGGAAGCCACTTGGCGCATGTAACTCTTGAGACAGGTCTGCATGGAGCCTTCAGAAGATGACATCCTTGGGCTTCCATTTCTATCTCCTGGTCACTATCCTCCTATGACATTAGCCTTTTTTTTTTTGAATAGTAGCTTCTGGAGTTATACTACATACACCATGAATTCATTCATTCATATACCGGCCATTCCACTAACTTAAATGATTTTCTGTATAACTACAGATTTGTACAATATTCATCACTACCTACTTTTAGTGTATTTCCATCGTTTCTAAAAGATAACAGTACCCATTGAACAATCACTTCTCATTTCCCTTACCTTCATCTCTAGCAGTGACTGAACTTATTTACAGCTGTATACATTTGCTTATTCTGAACAAATGAAATCATATTATATCAATTAGCAAAATGCTTGTGAGGTTCATTCATGGTGTAGCATGTGTCAAATTTCTTTTCTTTTTATTAATGATTAATATTTTATTATATGGCTGTCACCATTTATCAGTTGATGAACCCTAGGGTCGTTTCCACCTTTTCCCAATTATGAAAAGTGCTGCTGTAAATGTGTCAAATTCTTCATTTCAATATCTGTTTTCACTTTTGGGGGTATAAATGAGGAGTAGAAATGCTGCATCAAATGATAATTCAATTTTTTAAGCTTTTTAGAAACTGTCTAGCTCTTTTGCATAGCAGCTACATGATTTTGCATTCTTACCAGTGATGTGCAAGGGTTTCAAATTCTCCACTGCCTCTCCAACTTGTTATATTCTATCATCATCGTCATCACCATCATCATCGCCATTCTAGTAGTTATAAGTAGTATCTCATTGCGGTTTTCATTTTCATTTTCCTAGTGAATAGTCCTGAAGCATAGCTATAAAATCTTTTCATGTGCTTGTTCACTATTAACATATCTTCTTTTTTAAAAAAAGATTTATTTATTTATGCATACAAGAATTGGGGTAGAAGCCAGAGGTGTGGAGGGTGAGAGGATTCACCAGAGACAGAGTGGGGAGCAGAACAGGTAGATTGACAAGATACACTGCTGAGGGGAGCAGCAGGTGGGACTGGAGAGGTCTGCTGCGCCATAAGGGTCACCTCCCTGGCCAGGGATCGAACTCCTGCTGCAGTGGCTACGATAGCTTCACAGTGCTGTGCTTTAACCTGTTGTGCCATCAGGGAGGGCCCAATATGTCTTCTTTGGAGAAGCATTTACTCAAGTTCTTGGTCCATTTTAAAATTGGATAGTTTTTTTACTTTTTTTTTTCACTTTTTTAGTTTTTTACTGTTGAATTGGCAGCTTCTTTACATATTCTGGTAATTAGGTCCTTAGATAGATAACTTGCAAATAGTTTCTACAATTTTGTGGGTGCTATTCATTTTCTTGATTCACAAATATTTAAACTGTGATTATAGTTAGAGTTCAACTTACTTATTTTTCTCACTGTTTTCTTGTGCCTTATCTAGGTGTTGCCTAAATCCAAGAAGATAAATATTTATTCTTATTTATTCTTTTATCAGATTTATAGATTTAGTTCTTATATTTAGGTTTTGACATGTTTGGAATACACTCATTTATAAGGTTTGGGGTAAAATAGGAGTTTGGTTTCACTGTTTTGCATGTGGATATCCAGTTCTTCTTAACCTACCTTTTGTTTCTTCAAAACTGAGCATTTTTATGGTTCAAGGTTCATTTTCTGTTTCCTCGGCCTTGCAGTTTCTTACCGTGGTTCTTAGCTTAACTGGCTCCTCTGATGTAATAGGTCTCATGCTAAGCATCAACTCAGAGCCTCTCTCAACTATCCAACTATCCCATCTCTGCTAAAGTTGCCTTTATACCCCTCTCAGCACCTTATTTTATGAGCAAATTTCATTTTTTGTTTTAGAACCTACCATTCTACTTGATTAATTGTTCGATTGTTCTATTCTTTCTTCCCAACTAAAACGTGAGCTTGGTGAGTACAGGGACCTTGCCTGTCCTATTTTATCACTTTCTCTCCAGTGCTTGACACATCATAGACTGTCAGCAAATCATTGTGGAATAAGCATAGTGGTCTTATCAGTAGCCCTATCAGTGGCAGTAGTATTGACAGCAGCGTGCTTGAACTTTTTGGCAACTTAATGGATGATCTGTTCCCACAATGTATGAGGGTGGCTTTTAATTTTATAACTTTTCCCCCTAGGTAGGAAGATTAAGTTCTGGGAAGGATAAAAGTGACTCTCCAAAGTCAAACAGAGTCTTTGATTTGTGGAGTGATATCCACAACATTAATTTAGCTTGTGGTATCCCGCAAGAGTAAAGGAGAAAGTCACAGGAGACGGCTCAAGGCCAAATCCAAGGTGCTTGAACCTACCTTCAGCTTCCTGTCATTCCTGGAAATTTATCTAAATTAAAAAAAAAGTGGTGTGAGAATTGATTCTTTGCCACGCACAGCAAAATATCAGCTACCAGGCCCCTTAAAACTCATAAAAAATTAAGGACACTTGTTAAACAATTTAGAAATATAGTTGCATTTATGAGTGAACTTGGTTTCTCACAGCTCATCCTTGGTTATCTCTGGGCAATGGTTGTGGATAAAGCACTTAACACTGAAAGATTTTTAATGACTTTGCCTTCCTCATCCCATATCCCCACATCCTTCCTGAGCCAACTTTTGTTCTTGAGAGACTGTGGTATGTAGGAAACAGGATGGTATGAGGACAGCTGAGCAACCTTTGCCTCCTTCTTTTCAGTCATCCTTCAAATGTGCAAGTGTGTCAGGGTTCCTGTCCTTGACTCTTATTCGATGACATCTTGCTCATGTCATCTACTGTTAGGGCCAATGTCTTTTGAATTAACAACAGTCAGCCTATATCTGTGTACCATAGACTAGAATGTTCAAGAGGCGCTTCGGCCCTAATAGCCATGCCAAATGCAATGACTTACTGCTCTTCACTGTCCATTACCGAGGAGAAGAGATGTTGGATGGTCACACTGCTCTCTGCCTGTAATGCAGGATGTCTTCTTGCATCAGGTTTCTCAAAGTAGAAATATAGGAATCCAGGCCCTTCCTGGTGGCACAACAGGTTAAAGCACGCCTGCTGCTCCCCTCAGCAGTGCATTTCAAGCTGCCTGTTCTGCTTCCCACTCTGTCTCTGTTGAATCCACTCATCCCCCGCACCTCTGGCCTGTACTCCAGTTCTGTATGTATAAATATTATTTAAAAAAAAAGAAGAAATGTAGGATTCCTACCACATTTCTTCCTCTCCCTCTTCCTCTTTTGGCCCCTCATCTTTGCTCCAGCCGGCCTGTTTGCCTTCCAGTCCTTTTCTGAATCCATCACTTGGTAGATCTCTGTGGCCTTGAGACAGTCATTTCATTTTTCAAAATCTTAAGTTTCCTGCCCTGACAATGTAGGTAAGGCATCCTTGCTAAGGGTGCTGTGGGGATCAACTTTACAGTTTAAATGTAAGGTACAATTTCACACTAAAAGATATTGCAAAGATTAGGCAATGTTTGTCCCCAATTTCCGCCACATATTCATGATGATGGCTTCCTGCGCAGGTTGTCTAAACAGAAGGCATTGAAAGTCACAAATATAAGACTGTGATGTCCCCAGAAAGCAGATTTACATTCCAGGAAGAGAGAGAGCTCAAGTTTTTTTTTTTTTTCCCACTGCCAATGGTGTTTTTTTTTTTTTTTAAAGATTTATTTATATGTGCATACAGAACTGGGGTACAAGGCCAGGGGTGGTGAGAGCCTTCACCAGAGACAGAGTGGGGAGCAGAACAGGCAGATCGACAAAGTACACTGCTGAGGGGAGCAGCGGGCGGGCCAGGAGAGGTCTGCCACGCCATGTGGTCACCTCCGGGGCAGGCGGGACTCGAACTCATTCAGAAGTGGCTTTAGCTTCTTAGTGCTGTGCTTTAACCCGCTGCACCACCAGGGAGGGCCGCCAATGGTGTTTTTACCTACAACTGCCAAGAAATTAGAGTATACACTGTAGGCCACTAGGCAAAGGTCCAAGTGTGCCCGGCATCGAAACACCAACGGCACAAAGCTGAGGTTCATAGAGCAAGGCATCTCTCAATGTGTGGTCCTTGTTTTCTGCAGCTGTTGCTTCATGGGATTTTGTGGGCAAGTAGTTTGGCTCACAGCACTGTCTCCCTGGGCAGCCACTAGCCCTATCAGATTACCTCTATGTAACAGGCTGTCATATATGTCCTGAGCTCTACATCTCATTTCCTGAGCATTTTTTGCTTATCCTGTAACTCTCATTTTTCTTTCAACCTTTAAACCAGTACTGAAATGGTCAGAGATACACTCAGCCTTTCAACCTTTTCAGTATCCTTCTGTGGTGTGGTTGCTCTGGTCTTTTGGAGCAGCCTGGTTAGCTACCCCATTGAGCAAAACCACGAAAGTGCAATAATGCTTTAATAATCAACGGGATTCCTAGAAACCAGTCTTTGTAAGTGAAGTCTCCACATGGACCAGACTCTGTGACTTGCTTCAGGAATCAGAGGCAGGAATAATAATGATTTCTTGATTCTGAAATGTTGCTTCTCTTGTTTCATCAAAATCCTTATAACCCAGTTAGATTATTTTCTGGGAAATGAATAGGGGTGGTTTAGAAATTGGTTATGCCACCAAGAGGCCTCTTCCCATCCCACATGGTTAGGCTGAGTGAACAGACAGGAGCATGAGGGCTAGAAATGCTACAAAAGATACTGGTGACTTTGTGGTGAGAGAGGTGGGATGCAGGAGAATGATACAAGGTATCACTTTGGGAGATTTGGGAGGAGGTCATTCATCCTTTTGGTTAACTCTATGATCATTTAGGACATTGTTTTAGGAAGAAAATCCTAGCCAAACCCCTAGCATGAGAGAGTGGACCTTCTGTTTCGAGTTTAATCAACCTCATCATCAGTTCAGCTTTGAAGTACCATGAATGTAGGGACTAAAAGTGAAATGAAATATGAATATGAGTTGATCACTGATAGAACTAGGTCTTGGAAGTGCTAACATCACAAATTTCTATATTTTATATGAAGATAGTGTTCTTTTAAAAAATATCTATTTATTTATGCATACAGAACTGGGGTACAGACCAGAGGTGTGGGAGGGTGAGAGGATTCACCAGGGACAGAATGGGAAGCAGAACAGTCAGATCAATGAAGCACACTGCTGAGAGAAGCAGCGGGAGGGTCAGGAGAGGTCTGCCGCGCCATGTGGGTCACCTCCCTGCAGGGGGATCCTACTCATGCTGCAGTGGCTGCAGACAGCTTCATAGACTTGTGCTTTAAACCGTTGTGCCATCAGGGAGGGCCCTGAAGACACTTTTCAAAACTAAATCTCATAACGCTTTTCACCAGTCAGTGAATTCCCACTGCTTTGAGCTAAGTCGCATCAGAAGACCTGGTTAAGACTGGTGAGGATAATGACTCAAACTATGTCAAATAGCCTCAGGAATAAAGTGGTAAATGTCAGGCTTAAACAGTAAACCTCACTTCGCTACCAGCCAAGTCTACGAACAATGGCATCTAGGAAATCCTGAGATGAAAGTAGCAGTTGGTCATTGTTCCCTGTAGCTGCTCCTATTTTCGTGGAGATCTAGCTGAAATTGTGTGGTCTTGTTACAGCAATTTCCCAGAGAAATCAGACTGCATTCAGAGAGGTGGAGTGAGAGAGATTTACTTGTCACACCAGCCGTCTCAGTGGGATTGGTCCCAAAATGCTGAGCCCCAAGTTACAGGAATAATAAGATTTTATACAGGTCGTATGCACAACCATGTTATCCCATCTATCATAACATAGCATTCTTCATCATTTGGGAAGGGGGTCTAGGTAGCCATAGCTGCTACTGTGGACAAGCAGTATACAGCAGGAAATTTCTGCTCCAGTAAGCAGCAGAATCCAAGCATCAGACTCCCACAGACAAGCAGGCCTGGGAAAGTAGCAGAATCTAAGCAGCAGACTTGGGAAACTTCCTGCTCCGGTCCTAGATGCTTTTAGGCGTTGGATGGACCAGATCAGCACCCTAGGTTTTACCTCACTTTACATGGTTATCTGTAGACAGTCTACTTTTCTGTGTTTCATCGTGCTCATCACAGGTCTGTACACAGCCTTCTGCTGCAACTAAAAAAAAAGGAATGCCTACAAATCTCTGCACAATCTGCCTGCTGCCTACCTCCCCGGCCTTATCTGGTATCACTCTGCTTAGGTCCCCATGATCCAGATCCCTTTCAGTTCTGTAACTTGTCAAGATCGTTCTCACCTCACAGACTTTAAATTTACAGTGTTTTCATTGCTGCTTCCTGTTCTTCCTTGTTTCTCAACCTTCAGGTTTTAGATCCATGTAACATCAGGGAAGCTTCGCTGGTTCTCTATTTTAGATAGGTCTCCCTCTAATCACCGCTCTATCAATATCACTGTTTCCTTTTACGTCATACAGTATATTCATCACTGTCTGTTATGATGCTTTGTTTTCTGTTTAATTTTTTCATTTTCATTGAACAGAATATAAATTTCATAAGGATGGGAATCCTGGAGTTCTTAACCCTTGCGTTCCCAGCACCTAGCACAGTGGCTGGTGCATGTCAGTGATTATAAGGCAATTTTAGACTGATTGCCTTTTTCCAGGGTGGCAGCAATGATCCTGGGTAATGGACCTTGTGAGAGTTCCATTTAGCATCTTAACAGAAATCTCATCTATATTTTAAAGTTTATTTCATTGACTACAAGTTAGTAGCTTAATATTGGCCATGGTAGGAACATTTACACCATGGGAATCAGCACATGCTACAAATCAGTATTCTCTTGCTGCCTACTGCCAAATCTTGTCAGTAATTAAATACTTAACAGCCCACCATAGCACTGGTCAACACGCAGTCAATCCTCTAAGATTAATAAAGGAACTCAACGCAAGAGATGTCAGTTCTGATTTTCATAGACAAAGGAAATGTAACTTTCATCTATAGATTTTTAGTCTAGAACTGAAGCTATACTATAGGCAAGGTATAACTTCTGTGTTCAGTTTGTACACATGACAGACATGGAGTAAATGTGTTTTGAAATTTATAAGCTTTTACATGCATACCCTCCAACGTGTGATGGAACTCTAGGTACTGCTTTAGAAATAAAGAACTGAGCATACACCATAGTAATAAGAAACTATTTAAAAAGCAAACCCATGTGATCCCAAAGAAGAAACACCTCTCACAAAAAAGAAAAAAATAGCTTAAAGCATATGGAGTTTGTTTTTGGAGTGATGAAAATATTCTGGAATTAAATAGTCATGGTAAGCTGCGCAACTTTGTGAATATACTAAAAATATACTTTTAAATCTACACTTTAAAAGAGTAAATCTTGTGGTATGTGCATATCTCAATAAAGTTGCCTGTAAAAAAATTCAGGTATATTGGGAACAACACAAACAGACTGAAAAGGCACTTAACAGAGAAAGACATTTTCACAAGTCTACCAGATATTGGGTTTATATTGGTCTCTAGTGTGCTGTTAACTTCACAGATTCTTAAAAACTGGTGAGGATTGACTGGCACCTTAATAAAGCTGAAAGTAAGCAGCATTTATTTCACTTCCCCCCCTTCTTTATCTGCCCCTCTCTACTAACAATTAACATAATGTCTCTATTATAATTTGTCGGTATGGGTCTAAACCAGAGGTCAGCAATTTTTTCCCATCAAAAGCCAGATTTCTTAGGCATTTTTTGGATCATAAGATCTTTGTCACAACTATTCATTTCAGCAGTTGTAGCATGAAAACAGCCATAGATGATACATAAATGAATAAGTTGTGGCTGCGTGCCAAAGAAATTACAAAAGCAGGCAGCTTATTGGATTTGGCACACAGCACAGCCTCTGGTTTGCTGACCCTTTGTCTAGACTGCAAAATGTTTTGGGACTGTTGATTTTGCTTGGGAAATTCTATTGTGTAGAGTAGTGTTTTGCAAACTAAATATAGGAGTAGGGTATATATATGTGTGTGTGTGTGTGTGTGTGTGTGTGTGTGTG
>NW_004567120.1:19667007-19675680 GCF_000260355.1 Condylura cristata | reverse complement strand
AGAACTGGGGTACAGGCCAGAGGCTCAGGGGCGGTGAGAGGCTTCACCAGAGACAGAGTGGGGAGCAGGACAGGCAGACTGATGAAGTACACTGCTGGAGCAGTGGGAGAGACAGGAGAGGTCTGCTGTGCCATGTGGGTCACCTCCCTGGCTGGGGATCAAATTCGCGCTGAGGTGGCTTCAGTTAGCTTCATAGTTCTGCACTTTAACCCCTTGCGCCACCAGGAAAGGCACCCCCTTCCCACATGGTCTTATGGAAACAAAGCTGAAAGAGCATTTTCAAATGAAAAATATCAAGAGTCAAGAAATACATCTCTTTCCTACAAGAACTATCAACTTTTAAATTAAGAACAACAAATACAACCACTCAATAAACGAGAACACTATTTAGAGTACTTTTGAGTTTTTGTATTAATCCACTTAAGGGGAATGGAGATACAGGGAAAAAGAGGATTAAAAATGATAAGTAAAAATGAGCCATTTTTAAAGTTGACAATAGTGATCAATGCCCCCCAAATGACAGATGCAGCCACTAAAAAAGGGCCCAGTTTACTGATGCCTAGCATGGAACTATTTTTCTTAGGTCAAAAATTTCAGCTATGTCTTACACATAGTTATTATGGGTCTGATCATACTGACTATTTTTAATAAGAGAGGGTACAGTATTTTTAATTCAGTCCTATATGTAAAGCAATAATTCTTTTTTCTATTTTTCTTTTATTGATATATCATTGGTTTACATTGTTGTTTGTATTTTAGAAGTATAGGCTATATCCCCCCATGTGGTACTGTAACCAGATCACAGCACTGCTGCAGGCTCCCTCCAAACCCCCAAATTGCCAAACCTGGTCCCTCTCAGGGCCCAGGTGGTGAAGTGTTCCTCTGGTGTCAGTGAGGCTGGCTTTGGCCATGGTTCCTCAGAGTACTCTGATCTATGAGCCTGTCCTGATGTGAGTGCAGGCCAGTCTAAACAGGGGTCAAACTTTTCTCTTGTGTATTTTTCTCCAGGATCACACATTTGGACCAACAGGTTTGATGTCTCCAGCTGTCAGTTAAGGGCTTGGGCTAATTTTGCCAATTAAAAAAGGAAGTGAGCTGATTGGTACAAATCCTACCAATCAGACACTTAGAATTGAAAATGGTCCAATCAGGCTTGTAGAATGGCAGACCCAGAAGAGGATATAAGACAAAAAGAACCAGCTTGAGTGACTCAGCAGCCCACCATCGGAAGAGAGTAGTCAGCAGCCAGTCTTGGAAGAAAGAAGTAATCAACAGACAACCTCCACAAGATTCAGCAGCCTCCCACAGAGGAATTTCCAGACCTCTGTAGACCTTTGCAGAGATCTGACTGCCGCACATGCCTCTGGCCCTGCCTCGGATATTTCTTGCAAGAAACATCATTGGCCTCAGTCCAGTGACTCAAACTGCTGTTGACTATTGTTTCATACAGTCAGTAGATACACAGAGATATGGAACTGGTGTCTCTGACACTGCCTTCTGGTGACTGGTGCTGACTGGCCCTACTGATTGGGGACTTGACACTCTGTCAGGTTGCCTTCGACAGCTGTCCACCACCTTTGGTTCTCCAACATCACCTGGTGCTGTAGAGTCCATCAATGTCTAGTCTGACATCTGGTGCTGTCCAGCCTGGCTTTCAGATGGCTGTTGTAGGCTGCTTCAGTCTTACCTCAGTGGCACCACCTGTGAGCACCTCCAGCTGCCACCATGAGTTGGACCCTGGCATACTGCTGATTAGTGTGCCACCAGCTCCAGGCCCTCATTGACAGGGCAGTGTCATCTGGTAGGAGTGGCCTCTGCCTGGGAAGACTGGACTATGATGACATTATCTGGGTGAGGCAGCCAGCCACTTGTTGCCTTAGACTTTCTTTCCTTTTCCCCAATCTCCTGTTTGTTAAATAAACAGGGCTGGACCCTGAGCCCGAGTGGTTTCTTGCAATTGAGTCCAAGGGTGAATACCTGTAATACATCACCTGTTCATTCACTCCTACCTTGGTACTATCCCTTGATACTGTTTTAAGTACTATTTTGGTACTGTTTCATTATTATACCATAGCCACCACCAATACACCTATAATTTACCACCATAGTCCACTGTGCTCCCTCCCCACTTCGTTCTCACCCATCACTCTACCCCACCCTCTCTGGTAGCCTCAGTTCTATAATTAGATTTTTAGATTGTTAGTGTTCCTTCTTAGTTTGGCTATATCTCACCTGTTGTTTGCCTATATTCTGCATATAAGTGATGTTACCTGGTATATATCTTTCTCCTTCTGACTTATTTGAGTTAGCATAATTCCTTTCGGCTCCATCCATATGACCACAATGGTAAGATTTTTTTTTTTTTTATAGCTGGAGAGCATTCCATCTTGTAGATACACCAAACGATTTTCACGATCCACTCATCTGTGTTTGGGCACTTGGGTTGTTTCCATAGCTTGGCTACTGTAAATAGTGCTGTGATGAAGTTAAGAGTGTAAGTTTCTCTTCAAATTAGTGTTTTTCTGTTCTTCAGCTAAATCTAGGAATGTGGTTCCTGGGCTGTATGGAAGATCCATATATAGGGTCTGGGCCAGTCTACATTCCCACCAAGAGTGTAAGAGGGATCGGTTTTTCCACACCTGACCAGCACTTGTTTTTGATCTTTTTGATATGGACTATTTTTAAAAGTGTGAGTCTCATTGTGGCTTGATTTGCATTTCCTTGATGATAGGTGGTGATTACACGAACACAACAGATGTCTGTTGGACACATCTGTATATCTTCTTTGGAGAAGTGTCTCATTAGGTCTTCTACCCATTTTCATTGGGTTATTTTCTTTCTTTTTGCTGGTTTGTATGAGCTTTTTGAAGAAACTTTGACACTGTCCCTTGGTAGATATCTGATCTGCAAATATTTTCTCCCATTTAATAAGATGTATTTTTGCTTTAGTCACTATTTCTTTTGTTGTGCAGAAAGTTTTTAGTTTGATGTGTGAAGCAGTGATTCTTAAGAGGATACCAACTGGGAGATTAGGAAACTTGTCTGTAGAGATTACACTGCCAAGAGTCTGATGGTACACTTATGGTCATCTGTCTTATCCAGAGATGACCTTTAGTAAGTCATTATTACAGATGAGAGTGTGCTTTATCAGTGTGTGGAAGCAGGAGAAAAGTGCTTATGGAAAGTATCAATTCAGAGAAATAGTTGTATGCATGAATGTAAGGCTATATATATTACATTAAGAGACGATAAGGTACATGTTTTTATTCATATCAGGCAGAACAAACTTGAGCCAAGTTAGTAAATGATCATGGTAGAATGAGTGTGTCAACTTTCCAGTTCTTATACTCTTAAATTTTGAATGATTGCCTCAAAATGCTAGAAAACCTGATCACACTTATAGTATCCTGGGAAGACAACTGTGCATTATAGAAACAAAGGTGCTTTGGGTCTGTCTAGCATGCCCATATTGAATCAAGCTAGCTTTCCTCCTTTCGAGTCATTTTGGTTCAGTAAAGTTCCCTGCTCACACAGTATCTAGAAGGAAAACGAGACACATATGTCAAAAAAAAAAATGCAAAGCAAAACCTCATATAAGGTAAACAGTAATACTTTTCCAAAAATAAACATGGAATGCCAGGGACAGTCAGGGTGGGAGGGATCAGCTTGGGCTGGCACAGAATATCAGACAAATTAATTCCCAGAACTTTCAGATCTTCCCCCAAGCGTCAACACAGTTGTTGGTGCTTTTGATGGGAGAACTTAGACTGACTTTTGTTAAGCTGTTTTTTTAGAGGCATTATTTAGTTTTTTAATGTGTGATATTATATTTCTTAAATGTAAACTTGTTACATCCTGGAACCACAAATTGCTCTGTTGAAGCATCTTCCCCATCAGACCGTGGGAATAAGTTCAGGGAAAAGACATTATTCTCTCTTACGCTTTTCAGTCATGTGTTTTATGAGTCATTTGCAGCTACATAGGTCTGTTACCTAAAACATATGGTGGAAATTATTTAGGAATTTGGAGGAAAGTTAGGGAGAACCTTTATTCCTCCACAGGCATTTGGGCAGTTGCTGAGGAAGTAAGTAGATAAGTAATTCAAGTGTGAGCACGCTCTTTCTCTCTGCTACACACACGCACACACGTGCACACACACACACTTACACACAGGTGACTTTGCAGATGTGAGGATAGAGGTGGAGAACATTGCCCACTGAACTACTTCAGAATGTCTGTGTTTGGATTTGAAGTCTCCAGCGTGTTTGGAGTTAATTCCCATTAGGTTGGACTCCGCCCCTCTCTCCCAAAGGTAAAGCAAGGTTTTCAGCATCACTGCAAAGAGCAGCTGGGATTCCCATCCCCTTCTGACAAGCTGTGAGGAGAAGTTGTTTCTCAGATCTGAGTCTGAAGAGAGGGAAGGAGTCAATCAGCCATCGTGGTTAGAAGGTAAATTTGCAACTTGGGCCAAAGGCAATTGAAACAGCTGGCTAAGGCCCTGCTTTGCTCTCCCCTTGCTCAGTGCCCCCCACCCCCTTCCTTTCTCAGGCTTCCTGTCCTTTCCTCTCACAGCAATAGAAGCTGTTTTCTTCTTCAAAGGCTGCCTGTCCAATTTTACTTCCTCATAGTCTGTTATTTGCACATAGGCGAAAAGGGATGAAGGCTGGATTCCTATTTTATATTGACGTGGTTTGAGGACCTAAGGGTTAAAGCTTAGTTGATTTCCCCCGGAGAGTTGGTAATCTGAGGAGAGGAAGTGCATGCCTTTGTGAGTGGAGGGAGGGACTTTGTCCTGAGCTGTCTGTAGAAGTAAAAGTGGGTCTGGCTCGCTGATGTGCTGGGTGGAGCTCTTAGAGACTTGCCTAAATTGCGGTTATGGGACTGAAATGGGGTGATGGGTTAATCTGAAAGACAGATGTTGAGGTGAGTCAGGCTGGAACAAAAGACTGCATTCACTCAGTAAATATTTATGAGTTCCTACTATGTGCCAAGCATGATGACTTCCAGAAGAACCTGAAATAATTGAATTATAAATCCATTCCTGAAAAAGAAGACTGGGTCAGGTGGTTCTGTGCTGTAGTGGGAAACTGAAAGCAGAAAGGAGTTGTGTGGTTGGGGGGAAGGCAAGTGATGTTCTACTTCTTGGGTGAATTCAAATCTTCTCTGTTACTACAGATGAATAGTCTCCAGTGTGAGGTGACTCAATCCCCCTTTTGGTGTTAGGTAAACCACAGATACTTCATTTGAATTTTTTGTTCCACTATTTCCATGTTATAGACAAAACTGAAAGCTCAGGCTTCAGGTAGTACTCTCAGGCTCATACAGCCTGTAAAAGGGCAGACAGACCTCTGGAGTCTATGTGGGACCTGAACACCAACTCTCTCTTTTCCACTAAAACAATGTTTCTTAATCAATTGAAGATTTTAAAAAAATTCAAACTCCCATAAATTCTATTTCATTGAATATGGAAGATGTCCTGGTATATATTTTGACAAACATTTAAGGTAATTCTGATGCAGGGGGTTAGGGCCTCAATTTTGAGAAACACTCTTCATATGCCATGCTGCCTCCCATGTCCACCAATGTGGTTGGAGAACATTTAGGCCACATACTTATCACAGTGGCCAGGCTCACTGAAGGGAGATGATTAGCTGTGCTGTCATTTTACTCTCTACTAAGACTTTAGGTAGAAGGACTTGTGTCTATTAATATCAAGCCTGGCTCTCTGAACCTAAGGTTGTAGGTATGGTGGCGGGATGGTTGACAATTTAGTCCAAGATTGATATAGCTCAACAGCCTCTAGCTAGGGAAGCTGGTAGTAGTTATTGACTGGTGGAGCATGTGAAATAGGATAATTCTTAGCCAACCAGTTGGTCACTAAAGATGGTGATACCTCTCCAACCAAAGTAAGAAGTGGGATGAGAGTGTCTAATTGGCACCATGCTTTCCAAACAAAAGACACACTGGAAGCTCAGTGAGCAGCACTGTTTTGCTTTGTTTTGTTTTGTTTTGTTTTTTGCAGGAAAGAGAGAAGTTCATATGACTTAAGGAAATTTGTTCCCACCTTTCTGGCCTCAAACACTGGAGAAAAAGAATAGCATACGACCTGATGTGAAGGTTTGTTATTGTGTGCATGTGGTTTTAATGTGTTTTCTTTGTCTCTCTGTAGTTAATACTCTAAACACTTAGTTATTTAGGATTGACTTTTGGTTATTGAAGACTCTTTTGGTGCTCTCTCTCCATTTACTTACTAGCTTCCTGTGGTCTAATGCTAAATCTGACAGTGAGCATCTTCACCACAGGATGGAGAGATGCAAATCAATAAATAAATGAACCCAACATAGCTATATAGATTTACTAGTCATTCTACCCAGAATGAAAGAAGAAAGGAGGGAGAAGACTTAGAAAGATGTCCAACAAGCAGAAGGTCAGAGGAATTTGAAAGAAAAGTTATACCAAGATATCTTCTTAAGCAGACAGTAGAATAATGGTTGCCATGCCTAAGCGTTTAAATGAAGAATTGTTGCTCTATGGGTACAAAGTTTCTGTTATGCTGGGTTATTAAATTCTAGAGATAAGCTGTGCAACTGTGCTAGAGTCCCTGCAGTGTTGAGAACTTGAAAATACATTGAGTACAGATCTCATGGTCAGTGTCCTTAATACACACACACACAACACAAGAAACTTTTTGAAGGTCATGAATATATATATATTGATTGTGGTGATGATAGTACACATATATCCTGCAAAAGGGCAGGCCTTTTGGGGCATATGTCCCAAATCATCAAGATGTATCCATTAAATGTGTAATTTGTCTTATATCAGCTATACATCAACAAAGCTTTAGAAAGCGAGGGTTTTTTTTGAGTCACTGAGATGAAAGTGGGAAATAAAGCCTTTGGAGTAGCTACATCATGAGATGATTTCAGGCAGAGGTGAGCATGAATACAACTCCTACTGAGGAGATACACAGAAGAAGCAAAACGTCTGGGATTTGTCTGAAAATGAAGAGAGTAATGTTTGGTGAGTGGAAGTAGACTTTTTTTGAAGCTAAGGTTGAAACAGAACCATCTAGAATGGTAAGGCTGCTTTTATACCCACCTCGATACAAGGAGGACATTTCTTTGGGGAAAGATTCTATTTACCCTGGAGAAACATTTGCCCGCATATCTTGTTATTTCTTCAGGGAAGCCTCAACAAACACTGAGAAAGTTAACAGGGTTGGCAGCTAGATAATGCACACTGCCTGGGGGTGTGAGGAGAAAGGCTTATTGCTATTCTTTTGCCAACAGTATTGCCAACAAAAGTGCTCCTCACAGACCAGTCCAAAACCAGCAGTCTTGCAGCTATGTTTTTTTTTTTTTCCAGCAGCTGCAAATCAAAGATTACCATTCTGACGACTTCCTGTTCAGGGTATCAACACACAGCTGCTTTGCCTGAGCTCCAGAACCCTTGATAAAGTACTGCTTTCCTTATTTCAGAAGTTGCATGACAAACTCAAATGGAAATAAACATAGGGGTTTGAATCTTCATGAGGGGACAAAGGAGGGAGGATGGTAAAGGAACGATTTGATTTGTTTTTCCACAGCAAGCAAACTATGAAAGATCTCTAAATTTTAGAAATCCGCTGTGCAAATCTGCTAGAGTTCATAGAGTTGGGAACTTGAAAATGCATAGTAGACAGATCTCATGTTCAGTGACACGCAGAAAACAAAACAAGAATCTTTTTGAAGATCATGAATATATATCTATATATCTATACATATATCTATATAGTACCTTGATTGTGGTGATATTACAGATATAAGGTATATGTCCCAAATAATCAAGATGTATGCATTAAATGCTCAATTTGTTTCCAGTTTATAGTTTCATAGAGACTAAGCATCCACATGAGTAGTGCACATAAGAGTGAAAATATGAAAATAGTTAAAAATTTGGTAATGAAATATCACTGGGAGAGGGAGTGTGCTCATTTAGGGGTGGCGGGGGGTAGGGGTTGGGAAGCTAAAGGTAAGCTGAGCTGTTCTTCATTCCCTCTGAGGACCTGACCAAAAGATTTGGCCTTAAAAATTGCAGCAGAAAAAGTTAAAAAGAAGACATAGCAAATGACTTATTGATGGTGAGAGGTTTTAAATCAAAGACAAAAATGGTAGGCTCTCTTCTTGAATTCTTTCAAAGCCAACAGAGAACCATTTGATATGTATGGCCTGGATGAGCTTTCTGCCTCATATAGGTTGAAGTGAACTCTACCCATGACCTGATTTTAGAATAACTACCATATCTCTAAAGATTGGTGAATATTAATAGTCTTTAATAAGGACAGTCAGTGCAGACCAGACTTCATGCTTCTACTTTGGTTAATCCAAATTTCCTTAACACTCACTTCATTCCTTACAACCACTGTCAGAAACAGGTGGGTGGAAGACAGGGTGAAACATGGAGAAGCTAAGGAATGTGGGACTATGAAACATGGAGAGAGCGAGCCAGAGAGCGAGCTAGGGAACGAGAGAGAGAGAGAGAGAGAGAGAGAGAGAGAGAGAGAGAGAGAGAGAGAGAGAGAGAGAGAGAGAGAGAGAGAGAGAGAATAACCTGAATATTGATTCAGGTTGAATATCAAGCAATTGGGTCTCTAGGATTTCTTTCTTGTTGGCATAAGGTGAAGCCTATGAT
>NW_004567120.1:19617411-19666907 GCF_000260355.1 Condylura cristata | reverse complement strand
GTGGGACTATGAAACATGGAGAGAGCGAGCCAGAGAGAGAGAGAGAGAGAGAGAGAGAGAGAGAGAGAGAGAGAGAGAGCAAGAGAGAGAGAGAGAGAGCAAGAGAGAGCAAGAGAGAGTAAGAGAGAGAATAACCTGAATATTGATTCAGGTTGAATATCAAGCAATTGGGTCTCTAGGATTTCTTTCTTGTTGGCATAAGGTGAAGCCTATGATTCAGAAGGTTTACACCCAAAGTGTATAGGCTTCGCTTCCCCAGTGTTTAACTTCATGCTAATTTTTGCTTTCTATGATTTGAGTCCTTGAGAGAACATTACAGAATTATCGGTGGCAGTGACTGACTCTCAACCTGCTGGTTGTAGATGGTGCCAGGTCACCATACTTTGAGTCCTGAATAGGACAACAAACTCTTTCAAGATCAGGACTTTCCCAGTTTTATCACTGAACGTCCCACATTCTAGTAAAACTCCCAGGCACCTTTAGTCATCTCATCGTGGGCCCACATGAGATAAGAGCAGTGAATTTTTCTTGACATTGAAAGTACTAAACTTAAATTCTGAAGGCCAATGAGTTTTTTGAAAGCAAAACATCTTTAATTTCAACTGAATTCTGTGATTCCGTCTTCCTACGTCTTGACTCCAAACTGTCATTTAAAAAATGAAATTATGGGGACAGTTGTCAGCAGTATTGTGTGTTTTTTTTTTTTGTAGCAGCCTGATCTGTTGCTGCTGCTGATAACCTGATGTCAACCTCTCCCGAATTTCTACCATCTAGCCTGAGCACTCATCGAATTGCTGAACTTGAAACAAAGAATGCTCTTATTCTTATGCACTTTTGGGAGAAAGTGGACCTCCTCCTTCCTTCACTGTCTTCCCCTCTAAATCCTTCCCCATCCTTAAATATTTTCTGACATCATAGCTAGGAAATCATGGAGGCTTTTATTTTACTTAATGGGGCAGTGAGGGAGAATATGGGGAAAGGTTGCTGGCGAAGGAAAGTGAGCAGCAACGGGTTTGTGGTTGAATCCTGGTGTGATCTTGGGCAAGTTGCTTAGTTTTCAGACTCTCAATTTCCTTCTTTGAAAACGGGGACAATGTCTTTCTTACCAGCCCCTCTGGGGGGCCTGTTGGGCAGAGAGCACAGCAAATAATGGATTGGAAAGGGATTATGCTGATAACAGCCTGCAACTCTTTATCAGCTTGTTTCCTCTCATCCTCTGGCCTGGGCTTCTTCTCCAGGAAGCGAGTCCGTAACAGAAAAGGCTGCTTGCACTTTTCATGATCTTACAAACTCTAATATAAGAAGCAGAGGCATTACCTCATTGCAGCCAAGCGTACCTGCTTTCTAACAGCAATTACTCAAAACTCGTTCCACTTCTCCTGTTGGCTTTCAATCCCTCATCACATCTTTCTCTCATCCCCCTCCCTGCTCTCAGGCACAAAGCCTTATTCCCAGGGGCCCAGCTCAGGGCACTTTCTTCCCAAGCCCTAACATTCCAAAGAAAGCACCTGCAATTTATGATCTCTGCTCCCTTCCTGCACAAAGCACATAGCACGCAACACAAATGTATCAAGAGGGGGATTGCGGCAGAGTGAAAAAAGAGCCTTGCATGAAGAATCAAATAACTGGGTTCTGGTCTGGCCAGTGTACCTGACTAGCCCATTACCCTGGGGTAAATCACTTCCTCTCATGTTCCCATCTGTGAACTGCTCATATATATATATATATATATATATATATATGTAGGTGGGTGTGCAGTGGGAAGTTACCTAGCACCCTGTGGAAGACAAACCCTGCTGTAGGAACCTGCCCATCAGGGTTCTGGCTCCGTGTTGCCACTTGCTAACTTATGCTGGGTCTCGGGATCATCATTTCCCTCTGTACTTGGCCTTACTTCCCGATGCATAAAACAAGAAGTTTGAATTAGGTGATTCGTTAAGGTCCTGCAGACCTGGAAATTGGATGAGTCTATGAGATGGGTTTCACTTCACAGAAGTGCCTCTGTGCCAGGCATTGTTTGAGCATGCTGTGAGCAGGCTCATGGCTGGGCACGGTCCCTGAGACTCCATCCTGGAGGACAGCTGCTGCTTGTTCTTGACCTTGTCCCAAGTTGGCAACGACGTAGTTCCTGTGCTTCCCCGGCCTGGGGAGTCCCGCGCCTCACTTCCCTCTCCTGCCACCTGTAACTTTAAGCAATGCTGATGAATCATGGAGAAATTTCTGAAACATATTCCACCATCTGCCTGCAGCAGACATTTGCAGTGCTGTCATCAAGCTGCAGTGTGGTCTCTGGCAGCTCTAATCGAGAAACAGGCCAGAAAGCAATGGCAGATGAATGGGGTTGGGAGGGAAGTGGCTGATTTTTGACAGAGAGGCCTGTGAAAGCCATTTGTGAGTTGGGCTTGAAGATTAGATCTGAAAAGACTCTCATCATCTTGAATCTGAGATTACTTATTCCAAAAGGCAGCTTGAAAGGTCCTTATGGCTATGTGTTCCTGCTGCCAGGCAAGGGTACATGATCCATTTCAGAGAGATAAGAAGCTTTCTTGACTAAATTCAGCCAAAGTGGAGGCAACTTTTTTCGGTGTCTGTCTAGAGTAAAACGACCCTCACTGGTTGCAAAATTGCCTCTCATTTTCATTTTGGGAAAAGTGACTGAACATCGCTGTCCTGGTGAGGGCATGGGGTGTGAGAGTAGGCATTCCTTATTTTTTTTCGACCCATTTCCACCTGGTTGATGTTTCCCAGTGAAAAACCCATACTGATCCAGCTAGACAACTCACTGTGTCAAATGAGCTCTGCTTTCCCGTCCTCCCTTGTAGTGGGGACAGACCTTGAGAATGCTTCCTTCTTTCATATTTCCAAGACGTAATTCCTGTCCCTCTTGAGAGATGGCTGCCTTTCGAGCCTCCAGGCCAGCAAGGCTATTCCTCTGGAAGCCAGGGGACCCTCAGCTAGAAGTCAAGAGTTAAAACTGTTAATTGCGTTTTACCTGAGCTGGCAAGGCCATCATTAATTGAGCTCTATGGTTCTTCCATTGCAGCCTAGATACCATACAGTTCTGAATCAAGCAGAAAGAAGGGAAGATGGGAAAAGCGTTGAAAAGCAGAATCCCATAAGGACACAGAGGGTCCTCCAGAGAATAATCTTTTCCAGAAGCAAGGGCCAAGTGATTCCTAAGTGAGTTCCAGGACTGGTCAGCCTGATGAAAAATAGGCTTATGGAGCCTGCATGATAACGTTCTGCATTTGGTGCAGTGATCCAACTCATCTCCCCACCCCTGCAGAGAAACCTGGGACCATGAGGAGCAGCCTGACCCTGGTGGGGACCCTCTGGGCCTTCCTGTCCCTTGTTACTGCTGTGGCCAGTTCTACCAGTTACTTCCTGCCTTACTGGCTCTTTGGATCCCAACTGGGGAAGCCAGTGTCATTCAGCACATTCCGGAGGTGCAACTACCCTGTGCGGGGAGAGGGGAACAGTCTGATCATGGTGGAAGAGTGTGGGCGCTATGCCAGCTTCAGTGCCATCCCAAGTCTGGCCTGGCAGATGTGCACAGTGGTGACAGGTGCCGGCTGTGCTCTGTTGCTCCTGGTGGCACTGGCTGCTGTCCTGGGCTGCTGCATGGAAGAGCTCATCTCCAGGATGATGGGACGTTGCATGGGCGCAGCACAGTTCGTGGGAGGTAAGACTGCATTGTTGGGATAGGGTGGGGTAGGTTGGGGTGCTTTGCAGTGGGAGCGGTATGTGTTGCCTTATGGGGAAATTTACTCTCACCACGTTCCCTTTGTCAAACTCCAAGGCTATGACGTGTGTGACTCTTTTGAAATACCTGGTCTGTTACTGCCAAAGTGCAGTCTCCAGCAGGGTTTAATCGTTGCAACGTTGGCTATTATGCAGGGTTGGTACCTCCCTTTTCATCACCTTCCTCTCCTGGCAAGGTACCCACTAAGAATATTTTCCAGGCATGCCTTCTAGCGGGAGGAACACTTCCTCTAGCATCTGCTCCCAAATCAACTTGATGTTTCAGAACTGTGATCTCTGGTAGTTATTTCCAAATCTCTGATAAACACAAGGACAGATGCAGGATCATAGCAAAGTTCTAAGGCACACATCTTACCAAAGAAATACATCTCTAATGGTGAAATTCTAGGTAACAGACTACAGGTGACTGTTTATTTTGTGTACACCTGAGTGAGTCCTGTAAGCTTCTATTAACAGTCTATCCAGGCTTCTTATGACTCTGAGCTACCCTCCCTGTCTTTCCTTCATTCGGTCTCCCTTGAAACTTCCTGCAGGAGCCTTGGGATGGTGACTGAGTGTGGCAGGGCTGGGAACCAGCAATGTATTAGGGAAAGACTCAGGAAGGCTCAGGAAGGCAATGAGAGCAGTTTAACTGGGACTGTGTAAAAAGAAAAGCAAGCTTTGACAGACAGGCAATGATGTGTATGCATACTTGAGCTATTTTTTTTTTTTTTTTTTACATCTAGATGGGCTACTGGGAGAAAATGCTAGTAGAACCTACTGCTGAGGTATATTATTGGTCATGGAGTTTTAGAATTATTATTCAATTCACCATCATTATTATCTCCACTAGCACCACCTTGTAGGAGAGAGGAACAGGGAACTTAGATCCTACTTAATCCTGACTCAAGCTAAGTTAATCACTTTGTCGTCTTGGGCAAAGAACAGTGATCTTTGCTGTGTTAACTTCTCTTCTTCCCTGGGGCTTGTTTGGTGGCAGTGCAGCACAGACCCAAATTTTCCAGTGGCTGCAATCAGGTGTGCTTGCGGGGAGATTGTATTGATGAGCTAAGAAAATGGTTCTCAACAGAAGTTGGTTTTTCAGCCCATTCCAGCAGGTGACATTCAGTAATTTCTGGGAACATTTTTGGTTATCACTACACGGGTGAGGGATGCTATGAACATCCGATGGGAATAGATGCGAAACGCTATTAAATATCGCAGAGAGCACAAGAAGAAAACAATGCCATCACCCCCTCCCAGCAGCAAATTATTGAGCCCAAAATGTCATTAACACCAAGTTGAGAGATATTAAACTAAAGTATGGTGGTTTCCTGGCCTGCTTATGAAAAGTAGCAGGTTGTTTTTGGTATTGTTCTGCCAGTAAATGTTTTCTGAGTCTTCTCAGATTCATTGTACAAGTGTTTAATTTTAATTAGGCTCCATTCTGCCTCCCTTATCTTTACAATTTCCTATTCTTTAGCTATTAATGGTCTTCTGGATTAAAAAGTACTTACATGAGTTTATTTCCTTCCCTTGAAAACCATGGAACAAAACCGATTACAAAGGCTTGTCTATGTCAATGCCTTTATCCCCCTTTGGGGGTTCTGTGGATATCACAAGTCAACCTTGGACTTGGCTTACCTCTCACCTCTATTTTGGGGTATGCTGTCGCTAGCTCAGCACTTCCATAGACACATTATTTCAGAAAGTGACAACTGGCTGGCAGGAGAAAGGGGTGATCCTTGCGAGTTACAATTTATATTTATAGCCCCAGGGCTCAGCTAGTACCTGGCACTGAGCAGCTATTCAGTAACTGCAAGAAGAATGAATGCATGACTAAGGCATTAACTAAGGCACTGTCTACTGTGTGGGGCTAGGTTGGATAGTGAAAGCCGGGTTTGTTCACCTTCTTTCCTTTTATTCCAGACCTTCATTCAAGGGCTTAAGAACCCAGTGTTCTCTTCAGACTTGAGAGACTCAACCTAGCTTCACTTGCATTTCTCAGAGTTCCCTGTGGAGAGAGTGGAAGGGCTAGTTTGTAGAAGGTCCAAAGCTAGAGCTCCCATCAGATGCTACATTAACTGGCTCCTGCTTCCAGCTCACTTCCCATTTTGGATTTGACTGGGACTTTCACAAAATGTGAACGACCCTCCGCAGCATGCATTTTGGTAGATTTTGCCTCCTCGCTTTGTGAACTCAATGGAAATTTTTGAGGGGAGACTTGGGTGTGTAATGGAGATTTAGATACTCAGACCAAATGAAGCATTTTGGCTGAGCAGCAGCTGTCATATGGAGGAAGTTACAACATGGCTACCAATTTTGTCTTTGCTGATGTTGTCATTCTATATTCCCCAGTGACTGTTGCTCAAAAGAACATGAGCAGTGATCATATTTGGATGAGGACTTTCCTCCCTTGCTTCCCCCCTTCCTCCTTCTTTCCATTCCTTTATCCCACAAATATGAACAATATTTACTATTTATTGAATTTTCTACAATTTAAAAAGCACTTTCACTTACATCATGGCATGTAATCTATTTAAAGTGGTGATTATTATGTTCTCAAAAGAATTTGACAAAAACTCTAGATGGGGTTCTTTAAAATTCAAGAATAATGTGCCACTTGACAGTAATCACATAGTCGAGACCCAAGATGTTCTATACAGTTTATTTTCAGGCAGAGGAGTGACACTGAACAGAGTCCTAGCTCTCCATTGCTTCCCTGTCTGTGACACCAGCCGACAAAGAGTCTTCCTGCTTCCTCTTTAGAAACTGGGGCCTATCAAGGTTATGTCAGATGGGAATGAATGGTGAGGACTCCTTGGAGAGATCCCATTTCCTGGGAGCACATAGCACATGACCAAGACCCAATGGTCTTCTGCATTCTTGAGTGTGAGTCCTCAGAGACAGGTTCTGCCGGTGGCAGGAAGCCAAGTCTGAACAGCATTTTGAACTCCATGGATAAAAGACAAGAGCAAGAGTGTGAGAGAGGAACAGAGTCAGAGACAGAGAGCTAGAGCGAGAGAGGGTGAGAGACAAGGGAGAATGCTAGGGGGAGAGAGAGAGAGCAAGCAAGGGAGCTGCGGGGGTTAAGCTTAAGTTGGATTGACCAGGGGAATTGATTTTGTTGCTCTAAGCATGACTGCTTCTCGGCAGCTAGTGCATTAACCGAAATACATCAGAGGGAGGAGCCAATATATTTCAGGTCTGGCTTATCTCTGCCAGACCCCAAACCACTGAAGAGATGGAATATCCATTAAGAACTACCCCCTCCCCCTGCCTGATTCTTGTTCCCGGGTTTGGCAGCTGCCTGCAGTGATGAGCAGTGGGAAGTGGGAGAGACAGGAAGAAATAAAGAGCTGCTGGCCTGAGTCATACTCAGCAAGGTGACCTGATGGGGCCCTTGGGTCCCATTTGCTCCACCTGCAGCTGATCCAGCTGGACAAGCCTTGAGTCCAGAGAGCCCTCCACTGGGAGCTTCATGCCCTGCTCTGACCAGTGTAGGAAACATCTGGTCAGAAGATTATGTGAACTCTGGAGATGCTGAGGTTTCCAACCAGCTGCCTCCCAGCCCCTGAGAATAAGGTCATTACTCACATTCCCCTGTGCATACATGTGTGAGATACTTATGAATTATCCTCTATCTTCTGTGATTGCTACACAAAGATGAAATGAGTGAGATGTAAATATATGAACTTCTTGGCAGGAAAAAGTGTGAGATACTGGATCTGGTTACCTGAGGGAGGCCAAGAATCTTTCTAGAGCAGGGAATGTATCAGAATCACCTGGACTGCTTAAAAATTGTGGATCTTTCAACTCTCCAGGTTGCTTTTCTATTTGAATAGACTCAGCAACAGGTGGAAGGCTGTGTGTTTTGAAACCTTTCCCCCAGTGGCTCTTGTGGGATACTCCTTCTCCCCAATCCAAATGAGAACCACCACCCTGGCCGTTCCCTTGTTGCTGTTTTTAAGGGGATGGAATTCAGCACTCAAGACAGGCATCGATGATTTTCTCCGTCGAAGGTCCTAATGCTAACACGTGTCAGGCTAACCGGAAGTTGCCACTGTGTAGGGTAAATGGAAGTGATCAGGCTTTTTCTGCCCTCCCACCAATAGCATCAATGATGGACGCCTGTGGGCTTCCACCCGCGCCTGATGGTAGCACCTGGAGCGTGGTGTGGGCGGCATGAGTGGGCGCACCTGAGCCGCCGTGGGGCATATAAGGGCGGTGATCCCGAGGGCGGTGAGCAGAGAACAGGGCATGGCAGCAGAGGGCTGGGCAGCCGGGTGCTGTAGAGCCATGGAGAGACTAGAAAAACATTCGCGGGGGGGCGGGGGGGGAGGGGGGGCTAGGAGGCCTGCAGCCTCTTGGCTCCCCGCCCCATCCCTCCTGCCCTGCACCCGGTTGCCTCACTACAAGTGGTGCAGAAAGATTAAAAGCCTGAAAAGGACACCGAAGGACCCCTACTTCACTCGCCTGCCCGGGTCATAGACAACCAGCTCCGTTGCCTGCTGGAAACATCGCGAACTTGACTCAAGGAAGAGGGGCTATTTCTCAGGAAAAAAAAAAACTTTATTGTCTCTGGAAAGCCTTCATTTCCTGGAACCCCCTCCAAAGTCTGGCATTATTTAATTTATCAATACCATGTTGAGCAAGGATTATAAAAGTGACTTTCAGGTTTGGAGACTGGTATTCAAAGAAGTTACCCAACTTACTAGTTAGTTATTATTTAGTGACTAGTTGTAAATATTAGAACTGGCAGTCCTCCCCTGCTTCTCATAGAGTGAACTGGAGCAGTGGAGACTGTGGTGCAGAGCTTGAGTCTCATGTGTTTTTGCTATTGATTTGTTCCCTTTTGGGGAAGAAATGATATCAGTGTTTTTCAGTCTTATCCACGTGTGTAAGAATTACCTGGGGCGCTTGTTAGCACAGACTTGTTAGGACCATCCATCCTAAACCCATGAGCCAGAAAGGCTGACGCCTGGCAATCTGCACTTTGCACAGCTGCTCGGAACGGTTTATTTTTGAAACGACAATGCAATATTTCACACCTACGTACCGCTCATCCTAGGAAACAATATCACCACCATAAGCAGTCGAAGTCTCCTTCCTGTCCTGAGCAGATCCCCTTGGCCTCCCTGCAAAGGTAACCGCTAATTTGGAATTGTTGTTTCCCAACGTGATTTCTGTACACACTAAAATTCAAAAAACGCTGCCCACTTTTCTTCATAATGTTGCTTCTTTTGGGAATTCCTTTTCTTCCATTTCTGTCTGTAATTCTCTCCTAAAGGTCAGGCCATATGCAGCATCTCTGTGGAGTCTCCCTGATCTACTTCAGCCCGCTCCAACTGAAATGCATGGCGCTGGAACTCGGGAGAGAATATGGGATGGAATGAATGGGAGTGTTGAGTGGGTGATTTTCCCTGGAAAGGGAAAGCTGGGCTATATTCCGGGACAGAAGGAAAGTGTCCTCTGTGTTTCAGGTGCATTTTTTACAAGAGCAATCAGCTGAGCAAGTTGTAACAAATCAACCAGCCCAAATTCTACTCAGGGGAGTAAAATCAAACTACGGAATAATCTTATTTTAAAACTATTTGGAAATAGGGCAGGGAGTGTAACAGGATGCAGGGGCCACACAACAGAGGCACTTGTGAGTGGGGAGGCGATGGCAGGGTTTGGTAACCCTGAGCGAGGGGCTTTTTCTTCTCAGAGACCAAGATTAGACATCTGCCTCATTGGGAAAGCGCCATTGGGAGGTGTCCCACAGCTGTTGGGTTTGGGGAAGTAGAGATTCCGGGCGGCAGGGGAAGGTTGAGGACAGCTGGGATCTTGCTGGGGACTGTGTGCCTGAGGGTTTGTTTTGGCTGGTGCTGAGGTAGCCAAATGGGCTGAGGCTGAGTCAAGAGTCCAGCTCTAAGATCTTCTTGGTCAGAGCAGACATTAAAAACTACCGTGGCCATGGCTGGGGAAGATGGGTATATTTTGGGATGGGGCTTCTCATGGAGGGTGCCAGGCACGTTGAGAGGGGGACATGAGTGGCCGCCCCCAGCGCAGGAGAAGGGTGAGGATGGCGGGCACCTGTCAGGCTTCCTTTCCCTGCTAGAGGACGGTGAGCATGGGAGAGCGTTGGGTGGGCCATTCGCGGCCGGGGGAGATTTCTCCAAGGGGCACCATTTTAGAGGAGCTACAAAACCCCTCTAGCACAAACACGTGGTTCACAAACACGCGGAGAGAAGTGAGAGCTGCAGCTTGTACGCAGCAGAGCTGTTATCGACACTGTCTTTCAGTGCCATCAGAGCTTCAGTGTTGCTGCTAGGACCAACACTGGCATTAGAGTCACTAGAGTGCTTTTGAAATGCATACTCATGGACTGCAGTTACTGAATAAAATACCTGCAGGTGGGGCGAAGAACCTACCTTTTATTTAAACCCTCACTCTTTCAGAAGATGGGAGGGCCTGGCACTAGCCGGGGCCTTCTGGGTTGCTACTTGAAGCACATCGCTGCAATTCCCGATTGATGAGAAGAGTTTGGAGGCAAATATAACAGGGGATAAATGACCCCATAACTTCATTTTTATTTCTAAGATGTCTCCCAGAGCATCTTTCTCCAATTTTGTCAATTGTGATAGAATTAGCTGTCAAAGTACTCCATGGAGTCTGTGTACATTCTACTTTGCCTACCTGTCTCAAACGCAGGAGGGGGCTGTGGATGGGAGAGGTGATTAGGGCTCTGGGCAGGGTATGTGCCACGTGCAGAACTCACATCTGGGTGGAACTCACACCTGGCAGCAACTCTGGGTCTCTGGCATGATGCCTCTGAAAAATTGCAAGACAACAAGTCCAGCCAGGCAGCTTTTGAATGGAGCCCTGCTCAACGCTAGATGTCTCAGCTTTTTATTATTAGGACAAACACGTGTGGGAGAAATTAGCATGGAGAATGGCGGAGCAAAGAGGAGCCATAGGGAGAGACTGTTGTTGTTATTAAGTCTTTAGTGAGCACTTTCTATGTGCCAGGCACTTTATAAGTGTGAATTCTTGATACAGTCATGGAAAACAGACTAGTGTTATTCTAAACTTAAAAATAAGGTAACTGAGGCACATAGAGATTAAATAAAGTGCTGCAGTCACACCAGCTCTAGGTGGCAGAGCTAAAATTTGAATTTCAATTTTTGCTGACCACAGAATCCATACTTTTAAATTTCCACAGTTATTTTACCATAATTACATACATTTTGTGGCTTGATACACATATGTGTTGTGAGATAACTATCCCAATAAGGTTAGATAGCATACATCATTTCATGATTACCATTTTGGTGAGGTGAGAATATTTAGTATCTATTCTCTGAGCAGTTTACAAGTATATAGTACAATAATGTTCTCTCAAGCCATCATGTTGTGAGTTCTCTCTGGTGCTGATGCCTATAAAATTCCTGATTCTTGCTGGAGATATCATTTCCCAAAGGAGGTCATTTCTGGACAGCTGTCTTTAAATGGCCAAAAATCTCCAAGGGTTGATGACCTCTTTCAATGATAAGAGTGTTGTCAGTAATTGGCTCTGTGACCTTGGGTCTCAGGGAGGTTGGGAGTATGTAATCTCCAAAGGTTCCCCTCTCTACTGTTATCATTTACCAGTTATCTAGGATAATTACCATTCCTAATATGGAGATCCCCTCAGATGCATTGCTCTTTGGATAGTGGTGGGCAAAGGAAGCTGAATGCCAGAAAGGCAGTGCATACTTGGAAACAGGTGCACTTATCGAACACATATGTACCAGGTATGAGGGGTACAGAGTTGAGGAACAAATGGCCCCTTCCTTGAAGGAATACACGCTGTAGTGAGGGAAATAGAGGAACAGTTGTGTAAGATTGCTATTATAGGGTAATTTAATCACAGGAGAGTGGAGGCTGCTGTGGGAACAGGAGGAAAGAATACAAAACCGAACTTGGGCAAAGGAGGAGGGTTGGGGATGGTGAGGAAGGAACTCCCGGAGGTGATAAGGCCAGAGCTTCTTCGCAAGGTAAGGTTTGGAGAGCAAGGGGACTGAAGAGGGTGGAATGTTTTCCCTGCCACATCAAGAATGGCACACGGCCAGCCCAACCTTCCGACTGACAGGTCAGATTCACACTGGCCCTAGGACTCCGAATGTAGAGTCTGGAAAGCCAAGCTGATGTTCTTTTATAAACTTGCTTTCCCTTCTTATTTTGTATGGGAAAGCTCATGTTTGATGAACTTTTCCCTCCCAGTGTATGCAACAGGAAAAGGCTTTGGTTTTCTTTCCAATTTTTTTTTTCTTAACCTATTGTGCATTCTCTGTTAGTACCTCTTCATATTATAAGATTTCAGTTTATCTGTGGTTAAAAAAAGGGGGATGTTGTTCCATTGTCACTGGATAAATTCCAGAGCCTAGAAAAGTCTTTGATCAGTTTCATTTCCTTTAAGACTACAACATAGATAAGAATGCCTTCTAATTTTAAGCATTCCACTGAGGGAAGTTCTAACAACTGTAACTGGTCTTTTAGTTTCTAAGTTCTTTCTCACTGTCAGAAAGGTTTCTCTGTTTTTGTCTTTAAATCCTTATAGCTATTTTTGGGAGATCTTTGTTTTTTTTTTTTTTTCCCCTGGTTTCATTGAGTATTGCGAAAAACTGGTTACCATATTATTTCAGAGAATACACCGAGATCTCCTAAAAGGATTCATCTGAAGGCAAAGAGGACTTAGCTTCTGAAAGTGTGTATAAAATCTTCATTCATGAACGAATAATGGAACTGAGGCAATCATTCCCTAGAACAGTCTGCCTTTCACTACCTGGTTGAGTCCAGAGCTCTGGAACATATAAATATGCCCTTCACTCCTCACTGATCTAGCACCTTCCCTGTGGTGATGTGTTTGTTTCTGCATCCACATCTGTGAGGCGGACTCTCCCATGCCTTCTGATGTGGCACCATATATAACAATCTTAGAATTAGACTCTCTTGGTTGTAAGTAGAAGAGATTGACTTGAATTCCCTCAGTGGAAAGGGACACTATTATCAGGGAAGTGGAACTGGGGAGCCATTGGGACAGCTGGAGTCTCTCTAGCTCACTGAGAGGTGATATGGAGGATTTTCTCTGCTTCATGCTGCTCTATTCTCTCGCTCTACCAATGAGTCTTCTCACCTTACCCAGAGTTTGTCTTCTCATAACTTTGGATAGAATTCGACATCAGCTTCACACAGACCTATTTCTACCTCCTTGTATTTTTCCCTAACTTCTCCTCTGCCTACTGACTAGCTCAGCATCTCTCTTTCTTGATTAGAATTTTCAGAAACATTGAATTGATTGAGCTTATCTCTTCAGCCAGGCTATGATAACATTCCTGGCCAGCCAATGAATTTGGTTGTTTTTGTGTTAGATACCAATGCATGGTCCATCCCCCTTGACCAAATACAAGGTTATAAAGTATGAAAAGCTAAGCAGCAAACAAGAGCTATCCATGAGGCAGTCACCCTTTGATGGCCATGCAGGCACCCAGAGCCAGTTTTTATCTTAGGTCAAAGAATAAGATCCAGAGTTTCCCTCTAGTGAGTGAATGACCTAAACAAAACCAGGATCAAGGCAAGATGCACTATGGCAGGTATAGAAGCCAAAGAATGGAGGCATGCTTGCCACGAAGTTGGAATGTTTCTTGGAAGAGGGAAGTGGTTTTGGAAGCAGTATGGGGCTCTGCTTATCAGGATAAGCCTAGGAAATATACGGCTGCCCCTTGAACAATGCAAGTTTTAGGGGGTGCGGACTGCTCATGTGGCTGAAAATCCACATATAACTTACAATCAGCCCTTGGAATCCACAGTTGGTTGAATCCATGAATGTGGAACCCACAAATAGGAAAAAACTGCATGAGAGTAGACCTGCACATTTCAAACCTGTGATATTCAAGGGTGAGCTGTATATACTTTTTTTAAAAGAAAGTTATGCATACAGAACTGGGTACAGGCCAGAGGTGCAGGGACAGTGAGAGGATTCACCAGAGACAGAGTGGGGAGCAGAATAGGCCAAGAGACTGAAGGCAGCAGTGGGCGGATCAGGAGAGGTCTGCTGCGCCTCTGTGGATCACCCCTGGGGCAGGGATCGAACTCATGCTGAAGTAGCTTTAGCTTCTCAGTGCTGTGCTTTAACTCGCTGCGCCACCATGGAGGGCCCTGTATATGCTTTTTTATAGATCTTGATTTGGCAGCTGACTCCAAGGAAAAGAAATCATGACTTGCCTTCAACTAGTAGGCACATACCTGACACTCAGAAAAGTGTGAATTTTAGAAAAGAGTATCAGTCTCTACATTGTTATTCTTTGTAAATCAGACCAAGGAAGAAGAGGGACGTCAACTTAATTTTTGTAAATCTTTGTCAAAAACACATTTTTTTAAAAAAGATTTGTGCATACAGAACTGGTGTACAGGCCAGAGGTGCAGGGGTGGTGAGAGGATTCACCAGAGACAGAGTGGGGAACAGAACAGGCAGATCGACGAAGTACACTGCTGAGAGGAGCAGTGGGCGGGTCAGGAGATGTCTGCCCAGAGGTATGGGTCACCTCTGGGGCAGGTGGGAATCGAACTCATGCAGAACTCATGCTTTAGCTTCTTAGTGCTGTGCCTTAACCATTGTGCAACCAGGGAGGACCGTCAAAAACACATTGTAAAAAGCACATTGGACTTTCTCAATTCCCAACACTGCATTTTCTTTATGACTCGTCCAATCTGCTATTAATCCACAACTTACCATGCAAAGAAATCCTGTTGTCTTCTTTCTTCTTTTCTTCTAAGTCATTTAATGCAAGTGGGAAAGGTAGAGGAGGAGGTAAAATTTGAGATCAGCTAATCCAGAGAGAATGTGAGGGTGACAGAAACTCAGTTATTGCTCTTTTCTATCTGTGTGTGTGCTTTTCTTTCCAGGGCTGCTGATAAGCTCAGGCTGTGCACTGTATCCTTTAGGATGGAACAGCCCCGAGATAATGCAAACGTGTGGGAATGTCTCCAATCAATTTCAGTTAGGTAAGGTGATTGAAGGAGGAGGTTTCACTTGGGATCTGTATTCCAAAAATGCTTTACCACTTGGAGGGGTGAGCCACTGCTTGCTTGTGGTTCTTGCCCGAGTCTTTCTCATTATGTTGTTAGCTTGTGGGATGTGGTGACTTGGCCTGATTCCTCATCTGGCCTTGCTAACTCAAAGTGTTGGCCATAAATTCCATTTACTTATCTCACCATACTTTTTATACACTTTTACCCAGAATCCTGTGACCAGGATATGGGCAACCGTATCTATGGAGGGATTGCAAATACTTGAAAATCGAGGATCTGTTATCTTTTGAATAAATCGTAGTTCTTATCAATGTTTTTTTTTCAGGCACTGTTTTCCAAATGTTAACTCAACAATGTATCTTATCATTTTCCACTGAGAATATAAAAGGAGTTATTTTGGTTTCTATGAGCATGAGGAATCTGAGTTAAATATTAGGGATTATTACTGGCATGTTAATACAAGAGCTGTTAAATATTAGTGTGAGTGACAGCAGTAGCTCTGTGCTCTTTATTTGCCAAATCTCACTGAGAATGGGTGAAGTTTACTCATGTGAATTGGAAATTGATTACACTCTAATTGGAAGACTTTACAATATTTTCCCAACTTACTGTAATGGAAGATGTGTCTGTTTTCTCAAGTATGCTCCATTATAGGAGAGGATTGTGGAAAAACAAAGCCATCTATTCACCTATCATTTGTGCTTTGTTTTTTTTTTTTTTGGGGGGGGGGTCTGGTCTCATCTGACCCATTTCTGGAGCAAGCAGTTGTTCATTATTCAAATATAAAATGAGGGAAGGGCTATAAAAATGTGATAGTTTTTTCATAGATGTCTTTTATTAGGTTGAAAATGTCAATTCTACCTGCTCTTTGTATGTAAAACATAGTCATCATAAATGTGCTGGGGGATCTGAATATCAATTGATGCTTATCATGATACTGCTGTAGGGTCTGTTCTATGAAGTCTGTATCTGTTTACCAATTCCTTCTTACATTCTAGGCACACCATTGTAGAGCTAGTGTAAGCTCCCTAAGGGAAGGAAATTTTGCCTGTGAGATAAAGTAAATTGGTCTGTACTGTGGCAGAGCTGGGATTCAAAATCTAGAACTCTGATCTAGGCAACACAATCACTAGAAGTTTCTGCAATAATGCAACTATTCTGTGTCTTGCTGTCTAATGTGTTAACTACTAGCCACATATTAGTGAACAACTAAAATGTTAAGGTGGTGGGACTGAATTTTAAATTTTATTTTATTAAATCTAACATATACTTAATATTAAATTTTGTTAAGTTAATTACAATGATTTCATTATTTTAAGTGGAACAGGCACAATGTGACTAGTAGCTACCATAGTGGGCGGCACAGCTTGTGCGTCAGTGCTAGGAGCTGCTGTGCTCCTAAGTAAAGAAGAGAAGCCTACTGAGGAGCCTCAGAAGGAGTAGCCAGAGCGATATATAAAGAAAATCAAACCCTTAGTTTACCCCACTCACAAAAATGAACTCAAAATGGGTCAAAGACTGAAATACAAGAACTGGCACCATGGAATTCTTAGAAGGAAATGTAGGGAAAGCAACTCATTGATACTGGTTTTGGCAATGATTATTTGGACATGATGCCAAAACAAACAGCAAATGTAAAAATTAACAAATGGAGCTATATAAAATTCACAAGTTTATGCACAGTAAAAGAAGCAATTGAAAATACAACCTACAGAACCAGAGAAAAATACTGTGCATGTGTGTGTGTGTATAAAATATATAGCATTTATACACACACACACACATAATGCCAATGCAAGGCATCTACCTATCTTGTGTGCGCACACACACACACACATACACACACACATAAAATGTATAGCATCTCTCTGGCCTAGGGAAACCCCCACTTGGACCAAGGTGTATTCATAATAAGATTCTACACTGGGCTATGGGTTCATATGCCATTGCGGACTTTTGGGGCCTCCCTTGCTTAGAGGAGACCCCCTAACCCCTATGTATATCAAAGGGGCTAATAGCCAGAATTTAAAAAGAACTTAAACAACAGCATAATAAAAATGCACAAGCCTGATGGAAAAAAAATGACGAGAAGAACTAAACAGAAAGTACTCTAGATTTGCATGGATAAAGACAATTTTAACACTAAATTTTATTATAGAAGAAGGTCGTAATCCACTATGTCTAAGAGCATATACAGTGTACCTGGATCCTCTTTACTTCTGGTATGTCCTACTCTCGATGTCTCCCTTATCGCAGTCTCCCTTCTTGGGAGAAAGCGAGTATATGTGTAAGTGTGGGGGTAGTAAAAGATCCAAAGTCTGGGAAGACAGAGCTCTCAGGACTAAAACATACGGGTGCAGATGGAATCTATTACACCTTGCACTTACCCAAAAAATTGACCTCCTTCCCCGATCTCCTCTTCTGTCTCTAGGATCTCCTGTCATATGTCCTAGTCCTCCTTCAGGTCCTATGTTGTCCAGTCCATCTTTGGTACCTTTTCTCTACATAAATGTCATCCACCAGAGTCTACAGTTGAGCTCTTTAGGGTATTGACTCACTTTCTTCTTTTTATTCATACAAAGAATAAATTAATAATCAAATTTTAAAGCAGAAAAATAGCCCAAACAATAATTACAGGCTGCACTGCTAGCTACAATGGGCGGGACCTTGCTATCAACTAGTGGGCTCATTTGTAATTACTGAAATCAAACGCCAATAAGGACAGGTGATTGATTGTCTTCAAGACCTCACAACTAGTAGTTTTGGGGACTGTTTCCTGACTCTCATGCACAATGTAGATTTTGCTAGATGGTATTCTAGTATCAGCTTGTTAAATGAATGGCTGATTCAATAAGAAGGGGAAAGTCAGGCAAATTCCCCCAGCAATAGCCCTGTCAAGTGCAATGCCTTTCTCACACTTCAGTTTGGTTATGTAATGAAAAGCTTAACCAGAGAAAGGCATTTGGTAGTTGTCAATCGGACTCTAGCCATCCAAATGAATCCTTTTCAGTTCAATACCAAATGAATCTATTTAACTCCACCTCTCAGTTAGTCACCAAGCTCCTGTTTGGTATCAGCAGCAGTGAGAGCCAGGGAAGAATTTGTGGGAGAGTTTCCTACTATTCAGAGTGGGTTTCCAGAGAGTGACATCCTCAGCTCTGTGACCTTGGGTATGTCACTTACCAGTTGTGAGCTGACTGCTACTTCCCAAGGTGGCCGTGAGGATTAAATGAGATCACGTGGAGGGAAAGAGGACAGTGCTTGGCATATGTCAACTGGATGGTTGTTGTTAGTTGTCATCATCGTCATGGTAATAATAGCAGTTGTCAAAATAACAATGTTCCCAGTACCTTAGTTTTCAGAAAAAAAAGATGGCTTACAGCAAGGAACCACTATAGTTAAAGACACAGGTCGATGGTAGAAAGAATTTGAGTTTGGACCTTGGTTCAATTCCAAGCTCTGATGCTTACTAGTTGTGCAACATCAGTCATACCAGTTAACCTCTCTGTGCCTCCATTCAAGAAGATTGAGCATGTTTTTCACCACAAAGTTAGTGATTGAGTTGATTAGGTAAAGTAACATCCACCTACAAAGCAGCACAATGTTTATTACAATACACGTGGTCTGCTGTTTAGTGGGTATCGGCCCATTTGTCAAGGCCACTTTGCAGAGGGTACCCTGGGCTTGGCTTCTGGGAGGCAGGGTGAGTCCCACTCAATTTGGCCAAGCCCTGCAACAGAGGCTACCCAGAGGTCTTCTATGTGTTGGTCGTTTCCTCCCTTAGAGGCCCATTTCCCTTGCTGTCCCATTTCCTCTCATTCTTTCCAGTTCAAAGCCTTTTACAGGTTTGGCCTTTGTGGGTTCAGTTTCCAGGCATTTCCTGTTACCTTTCCTCTGTGTCAATTTCCTCCTTGATTGACAATCTATTTTCTTGTGCTCACTAGAGCACAAAGAAGCAGCTAGTACATCCTCATATCCACAGAGGGGCAGCAGAGGATGGTGGAGGCAGTCTGGCCAGGGTATGCAGACAGCTGCTTTTTAAACCTTCTTCCGCTTGCTTGGGCAGGTCAACTACCTGCAACGAGAGCCTTGTTTCCTGTCTTCACATAGCGAGCCTTGCGTTAGTCTGGTGAGTAACTTTGGTTTTAAAGTCGCCAAATATCTACCTAGCTCCCTGGTGTGGCCTTTTGGTGAGAGCTTTGATTTCATTTCATATTTGTCTACTTTGCTCTAAAAATCCAGAAGGATAATGAGAAAAAGAAACCATTCTATTTAAAGCAGCACTCCTAGAGGCACTGAGACTTTTAATGTCTTTCGCCTGTGGGGACAGTGGCTCGGGATTGGACAAGGGGATTGCAAACAGCTACTCATTCATCAGCTTGAATGCCTGGGCAACCAGTTCTGGAAACCCCCTGGCTCAGATGTTGCTTAAGGTTTTTATGTTGCCCATCTAGCCCACACAGAGAGGCGGCACCATCCAAAGGAGAAGCTGGCCCCAGCTGGAGGGCACAGAAGCGCCTCGGTGGCTTAGGGAGGATTTAATTGCACTGCTTAACCCTGATGCTCAGGGTGCTTGTGATGCTCTGTAGCTTCTCAGGCGTCGAGTGGAATGAATGAATTGTATTGTAGGGTCACTCTGTTGCCTCTTACCGTGTGACCATAGCTAAGTCACCTCAGTTCTTTAAACCTATTTCCCCATGATTAACATGAGGGTGATTTTTTTTTCAAAGATTTATTTATTTGTGCATACAGAACTGGGGTACAGACCAGAGATGCGGAGGGTGAGAGGATTCACCAGAGACAGAGTGGGGAGCAGAACAGGCAGATCGACGACGTACACTGCTGAGGGAGCAGCGGGTGGGTCAGGAGAGGTCTGCCACGTCATGTGGTCACCTCCGGGGCAGGCGGGAATCGAACTCATGCAGAAGCGGCTTTTGATTCTCATTGCTGTGCTTTAACCCGCTGCGCCACCAGGGAGGGCCGAGGGTGATTTTTATCTGCCTTCAGGGTTGGTTTTGAACATGAAATGACATAAATGTGCCTTATGAAAACAATGCCCTGCAGATTAAGAGGTAAAAGAAGAGAAAGCTGATCTACTGTGAGCTTCCTTGACCCTGTTATTTTGATGGCTGCAATGCTTTGCCAGTTCTCTCACTGACCTATTCAAAATAGCGAGGAACCTCAGTAATGAGACGCTATACATCTCATGGGACACTGTGCTATTTTCAGTTTGAATAAAAAATATGATGGTTCATACAAAGATCTCAGCCTTTCCTAAAATAGCCCACATAAGAAAACGGTGCTCACATCTGTAGTAATCTGTCCTCCCTGTGACTTCCAGCCTGGTGACTGCACAGGAGGCAAGGCTCTAAAAAGACCTCAAGGGCAGATTCTTTGCTTGACTTGGCCTTATTTCTTCACAAGCGCCTTGCACAGAGGGTCTAGCCCGCTCAGCGTTTGAAACAAAGAATGCAGAATTACGAGCAGGCTGTCTATACAGCAGATCACCACACGATGGCGATAAAGTCAGGCAAATTCGTTCTGTTTTGTGCCGCTTGCTTATTCTTGCTTCTGGTCCTCCCGTCAAAGAACTTGATGCACAATTAACTTCCCTGTTTCTATTTTCTATACTGGATTTCCTTGTATCGATAAACCTCAGTGTCGGCCTCCTTTGTTATCCTTCCCGTTCTTTAGTGAGTGTTGTCTTTCCTTGTCTACTGTGGATGATACTGCATCCTAAGCATCCGTTTAAAAACAAAACATTTGAAGTGGAGGTGTTAATACTGTAACACTCATTTCATAGGGCTCCTGTGAGGATGAAAGAAGATGATATACCTGACACATTTCGTACAGGACTTGTGCTTAACAAATTTGAACAAAAACCGCTGTTATTATTATAGGCTATGCTGACCCAGAAGGTTTTTAAATAAAGTGAAGTGGGTTTCTAAGGCAGGAACCTGGCTATGCTAGGAGCAGTTCTCTTCAAGGATAGAGTTAGAGAGATGAAAATCTGTTTTGTCATGTGAGATTTTCAAACCCTTTTATCCAAGGATCCCCTCAGTCAGATGAATTGGGAGAAACCACATACATACAAATGTATCTTTTAAGTTAAAGTCCCTAGCACTGAATCACATACCCTGTAGGTTCTCAATAAATGCTCACTGTTGTCTACTTTTGTGTAAAAGCTGTATAGGTTTGGGTTAATGACGTGGTGTGGCTCAGGTGGTTCAATCATCTAGGCACTTTCCCCAGAAATACTAATTCTGTAGTTCTAAAGCGCGGCTTGAGAATCTATATGTTAAAGCTTTCCATAAACTTTTTTTTTTTTTTTTGCAAACTAGTGGGCTAGTTGACAGAGTGTTTAGCTGACAGAAAAGGGGGCTAAGTACTGTTCACTCCAGATGTGGTACTAAGTGATTATACGTGAAGTCTCATTTCACCTTCAGAGCTGCATTGGGTGTAGGAGATGTTGCTTTCAATTTACCCTTGGGGGTAAACGCAGAAAGGTTCCATGACTTGTCCAGAGGCTCAGCTTATAAATGTCAGGCAATGGTTTCAAACACAGCTCTTTGTCACTCTCACGCCAGGCTCTTCTCCCTGAAGCACATGGCCAAGCACACCTGGAATTGGCCCCATCTCTACCCTCTAAGTGAGAATGCTGGTTAAACACTTCATTGGGCTCTTCAGTTCCTTTCTTTATAACAATATTATTGCCTCTGGCTGGGCCTTGATGAATTAATAAAACCAAGTAAAAGAGGATTAAATGAGATAGTATATGGAAAAACTCTTGTAAAATTTGCAGTGCTTTATATATATTGGGCTGGATTATTAGTGGCATTGGGTATTACTCAGGGACCTTGGACCCCAGGAAAGTCTATGCAGTCTACATTTGTTGGCTAATGGAGGATGGAAGAAAACATCTGACACTTGTGGTGGTTTTCTGTCATGGGGCCAAGTTCATGGCAGGAATGAGTACGCAATCTTGAGTGCTGAGGTAGGCCAGCTTCCACACCTTCCAGCATTCATACTTGATGACTGTGTCAAAAACAGGTAACACTTCTCAATAAGCATGTTCTGGACACTTACTGCGTTCAAGATGTTGAATTAGCCACTGTAGTTAATTGGAAAAGGTGATGACTATCTACCCAGTACAACCACAACAATGTCAAGCCCCAGAGGATGACGATGCACCTGACAGAGGAATAAATGCTGCCCCTCTTGAATGTAGCTTTTCCTCAGCTCTCACGCCTACATTACAGAACATGGCCCCAGGTCCATCTCCCACTCCTGCAGAAGTTGTACATCGCTCCTTTGATCTCTCTCCCATCCTGTCGCCAAAGTGGTATTTCAAAAACATAAATCTGATGTCCTTCGCATTATTTAGTGATAGCTCCCTTACTGTCTTCAGGAAAAAGACCAGACTCCTTAGCGTGGCCTATAGGGACACTAGGCATTATTTGTGTTACTACTCAAGCTGTAACAGGGTGGTCCCTAGGAAAAAGGGAAGTTCCAGGTGCCCTGCCCCACCCAGAGGGAGGGTGGAGCTGAGAAGAGAAGGGAGAAGAAGACAATGAAGCAGGATGGAGAAGGAGGAGACCTAAGGAAGCCACGTGGAGCAGCAAGCATGTGATGAAGAAACCGGACTTGTTTCCTGACCCTGGACTGGCTAAGGCAGATGTGGGTGAGAGACCTGCAGGGAGGTGACTATGGCAGTGTTTATATTGATTTTGATTTTGCTCTTTTCCTCCCAGACTTGTCTGGCCATTTCTGACCCTTTTCCATGGGTCCCGGCCAGAAGGTGCTTTAAAAGTCTTGTGGCGGGCTTTCAGGCCTTGCTTTGGGCCAATCCCTTTTGGGTTGACTTTTGCCCACGAGGGGATGGGTAACTTCAGGTGTTTGATTTAGAAGTTATATTCTTTGTGTTCCATATTGTATATTTACTGTATTAAAGTCCCTTTTCATTGAAGTTTTATATGTTTTGTCTTGTTGCGGCGGATGGCAGAACCCACTTAGAGCAGGCAGGTTTTTGGGGCTTTAGGGGTGCCCCTCTCCCCCTGTCCTCTTAACAGAATTGGGGTGCCCTATAACAAAGCCACTTCTCTCATGGAGTCACCCTGAAAACGCTGTTTCTTTAGACCTACACCATCTTGCCTGTGTCTTTGTTCTGTTAGAAATACCCTTCTCCCCTTTCTCATTTAGCCTACTCAGTACTTTTGCTTGAAAACTCCCCATTTTCCGGGAGTTTACGGTCCTGTATCATTCTGTATTGCAGCACTTGGCACATTGGTGGTCTGTTCACTTGTTCCACTTCTGTTCCTGGCTCTTTTTCACTCATCTAGTTTGTGGATCTTACTTATGTGAGAACAACATGTTTAAAGAGCTTACCACAGTGACTGGCATATGGAAGCTTTTGACCAATATTAGCTATTACTATTCCAGTTACAGACTTAATTAGCTGAGAAAGTTCAAGTGGATGCAAGCAGAGGTCTACTGAGCAGATGTTAAGAGGAGAGGAGGCCAAGTTTTTAGAGCCCATATATCCTGGAGAACCCACCCTGAGTCAAAGTGTTCCAATACATGGCTAGCTGGTTTCATGAGAGAATAGCAAAGATTGGGTGGCTTATAAACATGAAAATTTATTTCTAAATGTTCTGGAAGTTGGGAAATTAAAGATCAAGATGGTAGCAGATTCACTGTCTAGTAAAAGCCTCTTGGCTCATAGATGGTCGTCGCCTGTGGTGGAAGCACCATGGATGAGCTCTGAGGCTTCTTCTTCTTCTTTTTTTTTTTTTTTTAAAGATTTATTTATTCATTCATACAGGCCAGAGATGTGGAGGGTGAGAGGATTCACCAGGAACAGAGTGGGGAGCAGAACAGGCAGATCGACGAAGTACACTGCTGAGGGGAGCAGCGGGCGGGTCAGGAGAGGTCTGCCGCGCCATGTGGTCACCTCCGGGGCAGGTGGGGATCGAACTCATGCAGAAGTGGCTTAAGCTTCTTAGTGCTGTGCTTTAACCCACTGCGCCACCAGGGAGGGCCTCTGTGGCTTCTTTTAAAGGACACTAATTCCACTCATCAGGGCTCTATCCTCACAACCCAATCACTGCCCCCACCAAAGCTCCACATCTAAATACCATCAATTTGGGCATTATGTTTAATAAGCCAATTATTTCTGTGTGTGTGTGTGTGCGTGTGTGTGTGAAACACAAACATTCAGTCTATGCTCTTCTGAGAATCTATTTGAAGTGTTTTTGAATGAGGGCACACAGGGTGACATGGAAGTTGTTTTTTTTTTTTTTTCCAGAGGTAGGTGAGAGCCTATTTTGAGAAAGACACAGCTGCATCATTTGAATTGTCCTGAGACATAGTTCTTCTTACTCCCCACTGAAGAAGCAGATGAATAGAGTAGCTAAAACTCAGGATAGTTATACAAGAAATGATATTAATAGGAAAGACTGGTTTGCAAAATATGAGATAGGTGAGAAGATCAAGACTGGCAAGGAAGATTTCATAAGAAGGACCCAGTTTGTTGGGCAGAAATGTGTGTAGGAGAGAAAAAGAATCATCCAAACCTGGTTTCTCTGAAGATTTGTCTATACCAAATTCTATACAACTTTCTAACAAGGGCCCCGGTTTGCCCTAACTCTTTACAACATTGGGTCTGCTCCAAGAAAGAGTTGGCAACTCAGAACATCAGACCAGGTTTGAGTGGGTCAAGCTGTAGCTCCTACACTTCCCTGAGTTGCTGAAGCTTCCACTGAGCTTCCTGTTTGCTTGCATTTGCCTTCTCTGACAAGGGGGTTTGCAGGTTTTTGGAGTCTTCAGTGGGTTCTGGACCTCCAATCTGGGCTCCTGTTGGGGAGTGAGAAGAGAGATCTCATAGCTTTGGGTATTGTGGTGCTGGCAGGCACAGCACAGCAGGGCTGGGGTGCAGGATGTTTGACAATTGCCCTTGAATTTATTCACTTTGCTTTGCCTTTGAAGATGATTCATCTGTGCTGAACCTAGCAGAGAAAGTTCTCTGCTCATTTAGCTTGGCTGCACTGAAATGTTTTTGTGCTGCTACCTATGGAGACCTTAAAGTCAGCAGTATCCCTCTGAACATATGGGACCATGAGCTTCTTCCAACCCCCTGCTGCTCCTGCTTAGCACAACATAACATTCAGATCTCCGTGGCAGAAATTTGTCGAGTAAGCAAACGACAACTGTCCCTCTTCCTCTCCCCAGCACTCACGGAGCAGCACGTGGGAGGTGGGTGGCAGCCCTGGTGTCGTTAACAGAGATGGTGCCACAGTGTAGGGAGGAGCTGGACCTGCTTTGCAAAAAATAACATCCTCGCTAGGCAGAGGCCTGCTGGGGCGCTCAGTCCCTGCTCGTGCACAGGCACCGTGTTCACCACTGTTCTTGCCCATGTTTTCTGATTCAGTTCCTCTTACCTTTTCTCCTTTCCTCTTCCACATACCTCTTTGGCCCTCCTAGGTTCTCTTTCTCTGCTTCGATGTCTCTCTAGGTTTCTTATCTCTCTGTATGCCATATAATTCCAAAGGAGCCCTTAGGTGTTTCCCGAAAATTGTGGGTCTTGCACCCAGCATCAGTGCAGGGGGCCTGGGCGGACATGATGAAAGCTGTGGCGGCGCCTCCACGTGTCTCCCACACAGACAGCTCTGCGAAGCTCTGGGTGCTGAGGGTCAGGGCAGCATGGTGCCGCCCTCACCCGTGGGGTCACGCCTTCCCTTATTTTGTCTGTCCAAAGCCAAAGCAGTGCCTCCCATTTCTCTGGTTGTGGGGTGCATGAGATGAAGTACAGTTGTCAGTATTGCTCTCTTTATATTCCACTCGAACCACCTGCCAATCTCTATGATTCTGATTGACATCCTAGAACTTAGATCTCATCTTTGCATAGGAATCCAGCCCCCACTCTATAGCCTGAACTGTTCAATCTTCCGCTTTACCCCTTCTCCTCCATCTCAGCCACCAAACTACTTCACAGTTCTGATCCTCATCAGTCTTTTCCTCAGTAGCCAATAACCAGGCTTCTTACCCCTGGTCTAGATTACAGTCATGCCGTCTATGGAGTACCAGCTCTCAGAACATGACTGCTGACAACACTTGCATCACATCAAAACTGCATGCATGTAAACTTTCTCTTACGTTTCCTCTAGCCCCAGTCAGTTTCAGAGTTGTTAAATGGCCACTAGGTGCTTGCTATAGTCTTGCTTACCTGGCTCTTTCCCCAACATTTCAGGGACCTAGGATCCCATTACACGATACTCTAAAAATAAAGAACTGAAAAATTCAAAAGACAGACTTTCTTCACTGTCTTTCTTAAATTGAGGCTTTAATAAGGCAATTTGAAGTTCACTGCAACCTTGAGGGGAAAGTACAGAGATTTTCCATTGTCCCTGGCCCCATACCTGTGTGGACTCCCCCTGATGGTCTCCAGCAGAGTGGGGCGTTTCTTCAATCGATGAACCTATAGTGACACATCATATTCACACAGATTCCATGGTTTACCTCTGAGTTCACGCTTGGTGTTGTGCATTCTATGGGTTGGACAGATGCAGAATCTTATGTATTTACTTTTATCATATCACTGACTATTATCACCACTCTACAAGTTTTGTGTTCTCTACTTATTCCCCTTCCTTATGCCACCTTCCCCAATTTATAGCGACCACGTAGTTATTTACGGTCTCCATAGTTTTTCATTATCAAACATGTCATATAGTTGGAGTCATATAGTATGTAGGCTTTTCAGATTGACTTCTTTCACGTGGTCATGTGAATTTAAGGCTCCATTGCATATTGTGGGGGCCTGATAGGTCATTTCCTATTTAACACTGAATAATAGAGCAGTTTCTTGGTGTACAAGTTTATCTATCAGTTACTTACTGAAAGAAATTTTGGTTGCATCCATACCTTGAAAATTTTGTTAAAACTGCTTGTAAAAATCTGTGTGCAAGATTTTGTGTGGGCATAGTTTTAAACTCCTTTGGGTAAACAGCAAGGAGAATGATTGTTGGATTGTACAGAAGGGTGTGTTTAGCTTAATAAAGAATTGTCAAGCTCTCTTCCAATGGGGATGCCCTTTTCTTCTTCCTCCAAGGAAGATTTTTTCCTTGGATTCGTTCTCTAGCATACCTGGCTCTGAGATGGCATTATGAACATGTCCTGCAAAGAGAGCCTCTCCTTAGTCTTTGTCCTACTCTGATTCCAAACCCTGACACTAATGCACGGCCCCATCAAACGTATTGGTTTCTGTCTAACTCCTCCCAGTAGCTCGCAAGATCTACTAACAACTGATAACAGGCTAGATACCATGACCCTGCAGGGGACGAGACTGGGGCTTTAAGGAGGGTTCAGTTTAAATAGCAACCAGTGACAATTTGGTTTTTGAACAGCAGAACGATAATAACAAAACTTAATGCTGAATCAAAGAAAATAGAGTCAAACTCCGAACCAATTTGATTTGCAACTTGGAATAAAAGCAACGTGTCTTGATTTAAATGTCAGGCCCACTGCTGAGTGATGATTTAATAACTTTTATGAGGGATCTTGTCACAGCAAATTCAACAGTGGAATAGAATGATTCACAGATAGAATGTTATAAACGATACAAAGGAGTACAAAAAGGAACTCACGTGCAGGAATCATCCTGGAGCTTCAGTATAGAGCTAATATGCAGTTAAGACCACTTCTCACCCCTCACCCTGCCACCCAGCCTTTCCCTTCGTGGGTAACTATGCATGTATTTGCGGACAATGACAGGTGTGATGTCTCTGCACTGAAGTATTTTTTTTTTAAAGATTTATTTATTTATTCATACAGAACTGGGGTACAGGCCAGAGATGCGGAGGGTGAGAGGATTCACCAGAGACAGAGTGGGGAGCAGAACAGGCAGATCAACGAAGTACACTGCTGAGGGGAGCAGCGGGCGGGTCAGGAGAGGTCTGCCGCGCCATGTGAATCACCTCCAGGGCGGGGATTGAACTCATGCGGAAGTGGCTTTGACTTCTTAGTGCTGTGCTTTAACCCGCTGCACCACCAGGGAGGGCCTGAAGTATTTTTTTAAACATAGGCCCTTGAACAATTGCAGTATGGAGGCTCAGAGTTGGTACATTTAACCGGAAAGGCAAGGCCACTGTGAGTCTGGCTATTTCTCAAAGGGACTTCAAGAGATCAACTGGTTCTCTTGCTCTGTCTTTTGGCAGGTATCTAACTATTTTCTCTTGTTTAAATGGGAAGATAGTTGAGATATAGTGGGGGTAAGTGATTTCTTTAAAGGCTTCAGTATCTTGACTCACAGAGAAAAGCGCTTCCCTTCTGGACCACCTTGCCAGTGCAGGGGGTTAAGTGTCTGCACTGTGAAGTTATCTGCAGCTGCTACAGCCTGAATTCAATCTCCGGCCAGGGAGCTGACTCACATGGCACAGCAGGCCTCTCCTGTCTCCCCTATTGCTCCTCTCCGCAGTGTATTTCATTAGATTAACCTGTTCTGTTCCCCACTCTGTCTCTGGGGAATTCTCTTACTCCCCACACCTCTGGCCTGCACCCCAGTCCTTGTATAAATAAATAAACCTTAAAAAAAAGAAAAATAGTGAAAAATAGTGCTTCCTCCTCAGCCTGGTGAGACTCTCTCCTTGACTTTCCCATGCTTCTCTGGGATAGCATAGTAGAATGTTCAAACCTGACAATCCCCAGTTTCAGCAAGCTTCCCAGATCAATAAGGAACCACATTGTTGTTCTAATGCTAGAAAATTGGATTCTGTTGGGCTAATGTTTCAGTTATCTAGACTCATTTCAGAGGAAATTCAAAGTGTAAAGATCTCTCTTCTGCCTAGAGGAGTGCTGCTTAACTGTGAAATCATGAACATTTTTGGCCAAATCATTCTTCATCGTGGGAGGCTGTTACATGTCTTGTTAGCTACGTAGCAGCACCCTGGCCTCAGTTCATGGGCGTCTACCTCCAGTCTCTTCACAGAGCCTTTCGGCTGATCTTCCCGAAGCACACCTCTAAAGCAGTGGGTCTTACTGTCCAACAATGGTGTGTTGAAAGCTGTCATTCTGTGGGACACATGGAAATGTCGATTGATGTTTTGGTCCCACAAAGCACATGATCACACACAACAAAACAAATTTCAGGTCAAAATGTCATAGTATGACGGTTACAAACCCATGTTCCAGTGTCTCATTCGCTGATCAGAAACTTTCCCTTGCTTCCCACTCCTACTTGGAAATATAATAGACTCCATGATGTTTTCAGGTCTAAAATCAGCATATACTCCCCAGTGAACCCTGAATGGAACACTCTTTGAAATATGCAGTCTACTATGAAGTCGACATTCGTCTGTAACTGTGCTCACATTGACTACAAACTCTGCCTAGAATGCCTGCTTCCCACTACTAAAGCCAAATCGAAATTCTGTCTTCTTAATAAGCCTTTACCTTAGACTATAATCCTCCAGTTATAAATAAGTCCTCTTTCCCTGGATGGTCCTGTCGTCTTTTACTTATCTGTAAGGGGCTTTTAGAAATCTCTCTGGGAAAAGTCAATTCATTTACAGAAAAGGGAATTGACGCTCATTAGGTGAAGTGGTCAGGCGAGGCATCAACTTTCCCATAAAACATGGTTGGCTTCACTCTCCTAGTGGGGTGATCATGGAGTTTCATCCCTGGATCAGCTCTCACCTCTGATGTTTGTAAGTTGGCCAAGTCATTTACCTTTCTGAGACTCAGTTTCCTCGGCTCTGAAAGGAAATTGAGTACCTGTTACATCAAGGCCTAGTATTTAAAGACTGATGATAACCCTTGGGATTTAACTGAAAGGTGATTGAAAGCAAAGGGTGGCAGGTCTTCGCCACTGTTCCCTACCTTCGAGCTTCAATAGAAAACTTGAGTTACTCTGTGGGCCATCAAACCAGTGTCCCAGCTTTGTGCAAGTAGGTGAGAACTACCAGCAGCTCTCAACTCGGAAGTGCAGTTCCTGAAAGGTCTGCTTCCCTGCCCCCTCCCTTTGCAATGCTAGTGATACCACCTTTCTGTGCCCTCAAGCAAACAACAGGTAGCACTGTGGGGAGGGGCCTAACTCCCTCTTTTTCTCCTTGGTTTCCTGTGTGGCAGCAGCCTGGGGCTCAGATGCTATTCAGTGTCCTAATAGGAATCTCTCTAAGAGGGAACTTGGAGTGCACTTGGGGTGGCAATGGGAACACTTAAATGTTGGCTCTCAGCCCAGTGATATGTAGTTCTGACTTGACTTCAATAAGGTTTATTGAGGCTTTCTAGCCAGCTTTTCACTCTGGAGCTGCCCATTCTGTCAGCTTTTTTCCTGCCTAGGGCTTTGGGGTAATGGCATGCTATGCATTTATTCCTTTCATTTACAGAAACAAGTCTTTCCCTGGTCCCAGGGTGCATGTACCTAATAGAAATATCCCTGCTACTCTAATGAGGGGATGACCTGACAGGCAGCTGAAGAAACAGATTGAGCCTTCTAATGCCTTGTCTAGACTCACCTGGGAGCAGGCCAGGGAGGAGGTAGTTGCTCGACAGTGGGCCCACCCAGAGAGGATTCCTGCGTATCTGCCATGCCAGCACAGAGGGCTTGGTTAAGGGGATTAGGTGAGAAACCCAGGTGAATAGATTACAAATTGATCTATTAGTTTCCTCTTTGGGTCCACAAGTCAAGGCTCCTGTGAGGGCAAAATGACTTTTGGGAGGTGGAGAAAATGGGCAGAGCACCAGAGTGAGCACAAGAGGACTTGTTTTAGACCCGCCTTTGGCGCTCTGTGTCACAGAGCCTTGCTGGGCCTTCAAATATACCCCTCCCTCTCTGGAGATGTATTGTTTTCATAGACATTATAGCATGCCTCTAACCATAACTTGGTGGGGGGGGGGGCGGAGGGCTTCAGGATGTTACATGAGTGCCTTACTCTACTGATAAAGTGCTATCTCCTCTGAAGAACTAAGCTTTCACACTTCTTATGGACGGGAGAAGGGGTTCACTCACTCAAGTGTGAAAGGAAGGAAGGTACTACTGAGGGTCGTTCATGAAGAAATTTGACTTAGGGAGGTCAGGGAAGGCTTCACTGAGGACAAAACGATGGGGCTGAACTCTGAAGAATGACTGGGTGTTCTCCAGGCAGAGAGGGTGATGAGCAGTGCGGGTGTTCATGCAGGCATGTAGCAAACATTTCAGGCAGAGGAGACAAGGTGAATAGGTCTGACCATGGAAAGGACCACTGCTCACTCCAAAAGTAAGGAGAATACTACTATCGTAGGTTTTGTAACTTTCATTTAAAACATAAACCAGAGGTTTAGGTGTTGAAGGTGGAAATCACAAATGTTCCCATCTTTGAAGAACTGTTGTGATACATCACACCCACTGAGCATGGGAAGCAGAAAGAAATACACTTGCACTGCGGAACCACCCCCTCGGAAGGGGGGTAAAAGGCAGAGAACTACGTGATAGACATGTCTTCCCAGCATTTTGTCTCGAAGGTATGGCTGGTAAAAGGGATTGAGGCAGATTTCCACAGGGCGACTTGTTTGGGGTGACCCGAGCCTTACTGTGAGTAAATAGGTGAGTGCTCCTGCAATGTGGAATGCTGACCGGTGTTCCCCGGAAGAGATGAATTGGTAAGTGAAAGGAAAGAAGCTGTTTCCGGCAGGAGAGACACATGAGTGATGACTTGAGGGCAGAAAGACTATTTCTAACTAGTCTGGTTTGAATGGAAAAGTAAAGCTGCCCAACTGGGGCCTCAGCCTAGACACTTTATGTGGCATTACAGCACACAACCCAAAGGGTGATGAGTAAGTTTCACTAGTTTCCATGTAACCAGAAAGAACTCATTATTCAAAAGTAAATAGTCATGAAGATCCATCTCGATGTTCCAACTACCTGTCGTCGGGACTAGGTTTCTGCAAGACCAGAGGGAGGCACAAGCCACTGTGTACCTTTTTTTCTCAAGACTCCTGCCATTTTGTATCATTGGGCATTTGCCCATTTTCTGGAGTCCTAAAGTCCAACCTGGATTGAGCACTTGAATTCACCTGTTAGTTGTCACTCAGATCTCTTATGAAATAATAGATCTCCATCTTTGGGCATTGACATTTTCTGAGGGATCCCTAGAAAAGACCTCGAAAAAACAAATACCTCAAAGGTAGAGTGGCACGTGGTGGGGTGGAAGTTTTTGAGCAGGTGCAGTTTCCCATGACGTCTGAAACCAAAACATTCTCCTAAGCAGTTTGCCGTTGATTCCAATTCGTAGTTTGTCCATGGATATGGAGAGGCCGGGAGGCCAAGTTCACAGCATGTCAGGGGCAAAGGGCTTGCTTTTGCTAGTCAAGTCTCCTGGTGACACAGTACATAGTTCTTTTAAAACAGTCCTCATGCCTCAGTACAGCTGTGTTACATGTGTGGACCTTTAAAGCCACACATTATGAAAACAGGGTTCATAATCTAACTCTACCACTTTGGAGCTGTGATTCTTGTTTCAATTTAACCTGTGCCCAGGCTGCTTCCTCTTATGTAAACAGGAGTAATAAGAACACCTAACACAGAGTTACTGCAGTGATCAGTGGTGTGTCTGTGAGGAGCTTAGCATAGTCCCTGACATATGATCCCATTGTTCCTGTCTCATTGTCAACAGCGCGCCACCCCCACCCCACCCCCAGGTTCCTACTGAAACATAATAACATTTTATAACCTCTTGCTCAAGCAAATTCCAGTCATCAGCAAGGACGGAAAGAAAGAAACAGGAAGCCCAGCTGCAGTCACTGTTTCCTACTGGCTTTAAAGCTAACATGGCTCAAAGGAAGCATGTGCAGACACCCCAACCCTCACGTCTCTGGCCCTGTTTCTGCAGGTACCTGCCAGCTTGGCTGGGCATATTACTGTGCTGGAGCGGGAGCCGCTGCCGCCATGTTGATCTGCACCTGGCTCTCCTGCTTTGCTGGAAGAAACCCCAAGCCTGTCATGTTGGTGGAGAGCATCATGAGGAACACCAATTCCTATGCCGTGGAGCTTGACCAATGCCACAAACCCTGACCTGGGTGGAAGCTTGGAGAGGGTGGGGAGGAGGAGGGAAGAGAGCCCTGAAAAGGAAGTACTAAGATTAGGCCAGTGCGACTGCCTGCCAGTAGTGTAGCCTAGTGTCTGTATGCTTCTAAGCTCACCACTTATTTCTACTTTCCCTTAAGCCAGTGGGTCAGTGGCTGTTGACAAAATTCATCAAGAACAATGGTTCTCCCAGATGTTTACTCAGCTGGTGGGTGCCCATGAACCCACAAGTCCCCAAGTGCTCCATTATGCAAAATAAGCTCCTCATTTGAAAGGTGATTGCATGATCAAGTAAGCTACAGAGCTTCACAGGTCCTGTCTACCACTCACTCCAAAGCTCAAAGGCCTGGTAAGAAAACGTGCGTACAGAGAGGATGCAGGAGGTGGGCAGAGCTGGCTCCTACCCCTCCATTCATTCATACAGCCCTCCCCTGGGTACTTACTGCCACGGCCAAACCCCCATGGAGTGCCACTGCACCAGTTTTTGTGACTTTCTCAGAATAATGCCATTCCTGTTCCTTTTTCCCCCTGCTTCCTTCCTGTCCAGTTGTGGGGAAGCTTGTGGTGAGGGTGACTCCCAGTGTGGGGAACACTAATCAAGGGTGCCTGCATGTCATCCAAGACCCCTCCCTCATTATGCCTTAGAACACATATACACGTTCATTTTGCATTCTGCCTGGGTGACTGGTGTCAAAATATAGTGGCAGGTAGTCACTAGTCCCTTATAGAGACGGAAATGGTGTTCATCAAATGTTCTGAGCAGAGATGGGCATTTGTTGTGCATTCAATAAACACAGATCCGCAATGAGGACGACACGGATGTTTGTGCTGGCTCCTTATTGAAATCTCCACCACCGTTCATTTTTATTGGCTAGGAATTCCACAGTGGCCTTTGGCCTCCCAGTCATTTCTAGCATGATATAAGTTTCTGCACCTGTTCAAAGAATGCTCATCAAATGTTTTCCCTCCATCTGGGGTGAGTTAGACATGAAAGAACATAGCCCTGATGTCACATAGGGATGATGTATTTTTAGGTCTGGACTCCATCCCATCTGTGCTCAAGGCTGACTGATGGTGTAGGAGAATTTGGTGTCTCATGGGGGCAGAATTTATTCCAAAACACCATCCCCCAATTAATTTAGGCCAGTTCTATTGTTAAATGACTTCAGCTTAAGGGACTCGGGAGGGCTGTGACTCAAAAGGCCAGCTTATCTGTTTCTGTTCTTAATCATTCCAGTGAGGTTTCGGGACAGGCCTACCAGGAAGGAGTGCAGCAGAAAACGGGCCTCATTAGTTATATGCTACCCCAGGAGGGATTGGGGGTCCTCTATCCACCTGTGTAGAGAAATGATTCAAATATATATTCTATTCATGAACTCATCTATTCAGTCACTCATTCCGGACACCTTTCCTGGGTGTCTTACTCTATTTCTCATTGCTAATTACTAGGGATAAAAGGATGAAAATATGGTGTCTCACTCTAAAAGGGACAGTGGCAGGAAACTGACAGGCAAGCATGTCACATGCTAGTAAGTAAAGAGGAGTGGGCAGGGGCATCATACACAAAGACTGTTACCCCAACTACAGATAGAGGGATGTGTGGGCAAGCTTTCTAGAGATGATACCCTTGATGACTCTGATGAGTAGGGGGAGTAGGTTAGCCACAGCAAAGGGTAAACTAGACAAAGAGCAGGGAAAGCAGAGGCCTGGAGATAGGAAAGAACATGGTGGCCCTTCCTGGTGGCGCAGCAGGTTACAGCACAGCAGTATGAAGCTACCGCAGCCACTGCAGCACAGCTTCAATGCCCAGCCAGGGAGGTGATCTGCATGGCACAGCAGACCTCTCCTTTCCTGCCCGCTGCTCCCCTCAGCAGTGTACTTTGTCGGTCCGCCTATTCTGATCCCCCCCCCCTGTCTCTGGTGAATCCTCTCACTCCCCTGCACCTCTGGCCTGTACCCCAGTTGTGTATACATAAATAAATCTTAAAAAACAGAATATGGTGCCATCACAAGAATAATGATTAGGGGGGCATAAAAAGGAGCGTGTCAAAAACTGAAGCTGAAAAGGGAAATATTAGATCCTGTGGAGCTTTCTGCATGAGGATGAGGAGTTTAGATTTATCCTAAATGAGGGTCATTGTAAAGAAAATGACATGAACACCTGTGTGTCTTTTCAGAGGTCAGCTTTACTAAAGTGTGGAGAATGAAAAAGACTAGAGATTGCGGCTCTCTCTGGTGGCTCCATGGGTTGGGACACAGCACTGCAAGCTGGCCCAGCTGCTTCAGTGTGAGTTCGATCCCCTCCCCGGAAGTGACCCACATGGCGGAGCAGGCCTCTCCTGGCCCACCCACTGCTCCCCTCAGCAGTGTACTTCGTCACTCTGCCTGTTCTGCTCTCCACTCTGGTGAATTCTCTCACTGTCCCTGCACCTCTGACCTGTACCCCATTTCTGTATGCACAAATAAAACTTAAAAAAAAAAGACTAGAGATTGCAATAACTGAGGTGCATGATGAGCCAATCTTGGCCTGCAGCAGGGTGTGTGGATGAAGCGTTGAGAAGGCATTAAGTAAGCATAACCCTCAGCAGTGACAGTCTAAAGAATATGTGTAGGTGGCAGTGAAAATTTGGGGATGACCGCTCTGGAACAAGGGTGGTTTCTAGCACCACAATGGGGACTACTAGAAGAATGGATGATTGAATTCATGTCAAGTATTATCTCCCTCATGGAACTGAATGATGTACTTAAGGGAAGGCAAGTTGAACATACTTCTCTGGGTGAGAATCAAGTGATTGGGTTTACATTATCACCTTTCTCCAGGAAAGATGACTAAGAACAGATACAACCAAACTGGAACAGAGTCAAACCACAGTTTTATTTGTGTGACATGATAATGCAATCATAACTCAGAGCCCAATAGGTGGCGAATATGTCAAGCACTTGAGAAAAAGCAGATCATACTCCTGAGAACAGGAAGTTGGATCAGATGATCTCCTTCAGCTAAGGAACCTCGTGGAATTCTGTGGGAGTGATGGAGTTGTTTATATGAGGGTCTTGGCAGGAGACAAGTCATACTTGAGAGACTTCGCTGAGATGAGTTTATAAAGGGGGCATTTATGGTGGCATCCATAGAATTAAAGGAATTTACAAGTGACAGGAGGCACACACAGCCTGAGTGGGGAGTGGGGGAGCTGTTCCCTCTCCTAAAACCGAGGGAGCAAGGGGAAAAAAACAGCCTCACTGGAAACAGCACAATCTATAATGTTGTGAGATGGGCCACCTGATAAGAGCTGTGTCTTCCAGGAGCACAACCTGCCTAACCGCAACACAACTGTGAGAGAGAGCAGGACTTACATTCTTTACCTCGCTCTTCACTCTCGGCTTTCCAGCCAGTGCCCACCATAAGGCAGACCCAGCCATCTAGATGCCAGCTGGCAAAGAAACCTGTTGCTCTGGTCTGTTGAGGTCAGTCTCCTTTGGCACAAAGGATGGCAGAGAAGGGCAGAGAATGAACCTTGGGCAGAGAAGGGCAGAGAATGAAGAGGGCAAATGGAAAATAACACTTAGTGAGTGTTCCTGGGCCTTCCACATTGCTTCTCAGGAAGACTTAGCTTTGTTGTCCGCCCTGGCCTACATATCAACATACTGTGGGAAAACCACACCCCAGAGCAGAGATGGAGTAGAAAGTATCTCATTCAAAAGAACCATTTAAAATAGCTTTCACCTTGGATGAGGTACTAGTTAGTGGTAATGTTTCCTCTGCTTTGCCTGGGAAAAGGGGTAGGACTTAAAAGGGATTTTTTTTTTCTGTGAAGAAATCAGGCCTGCAGGGGAACCAACCCCTTGTTCAATTAATTTTCAATTCCTCCTTGCCCTGTCTGGTTTCTTTCCTGCCAGGCTTTGTTTTTTACATAGAGGCCTGACTAGCCTGTTTTTTTACCCTGTGACATGGAACAGGCCCTAGGAAGCTCAGCAGGGCCTCCTGTGGCTGCCATTGAAGAAAGAGTCCGTTGCTCAGGACTGGAGTGGTGAATGAGTGTGACGTGAGGCCCTCAGAGACCACTTGTCCTCTGCCTGACTGGCTATCCTGGCCCCAGCCTGAGCACATAGATGGAGTGCCTGGTCATGGATCCTTTCTGCACTTGGAACTGCTTAGATCTTGGAGGCAGGTAGAGAGGTGAAAATGTGTTCCATTCACAGGTTTGGGCTGAATAAAGAGAAACTATGGGAGGAGGAGGGGTGTGGAAGTGCTGGGCTTTCTAAACTGTCCAACAAGTTGTACAAAGAGAGAGGCTTCCAGTGCTTCAGAGTGTGATAAGGACTACTTTTATCAGTCTGGCACTCCCTCTTGGCAGAAATACTAATGTGGAAAAGCTACAGGATTGTATTTGGCATGGCAGCCTGTTGGTGGGAAAAGTATGGAAGCTTCAAGAATAATAGTGAATGCATTTTGTAAGATGGAAGTCATCCCACTAGGTGACTTGAGGGGAAAGGTAAGTTATTTCTAGAATGTGAAATCAATCTCCAGCAGGCTTAATAAAGCTTCTTTAGCAAACAGGAGGGGGGACCGTTCACGGACTCATCTTCCCTGTGTCCTTGGTTTTAAAGCATTTTCTGAGCTTGAGGGGGCCGAGGTTGAAGAATATTTATTGTTGGCCTCTTTTCGATGTAGAGCTATGCATTTTCAGCTTCAATTTTCATTTTGTCTACTAAGAAGATTAGGCACTCCCAGTGTAGATCTCTTCTCTAATCGCATCGAACCCCCACTGAGTCCTCAAAGCTAACTGCAAATAAACCATGTGTGCACACTCATGATTTAGGTTTTCATTATACAGAGCTGCATATATGTCAGGAGGCAGAAGCAGGAGAGACAAATGCTTGGTCTTGACTGCAGCACTGTGTACTGCTCCTTCCTCCCTCTCCAGAAAGGAGGCCCCAGGGATCAGTACCGGGGAGCAGGGGCATTGAGGCCAGCTGGCGTCTAGGAGGGCAGCCCACAGTGTTGGCCCCGTTTCAAGTACTGCCTCTACTTCTGGGAGAGGTAGTGACCACGGCAGAAAGGAAACAAGTTGGTAAAAAGCAAAACCCAAGGGGAAGACAGAAGGGTGGACAAAGAGGTAAATACTGGCAGCATGTGGCCTAGTTGGATCTCACTGGAAGAATTGTGAATATTTTTCTATGCTACCTCCTTGGGTTTTCTATGCTGACATACTGCCCTAGACTACACGGTAAAGTGAAGCAATCCAAGGTTTGGACTCAAATTAAGATTTGAATCCTAGACCAAACATGTCCTAGCTGTGTGTCCTTGGAGAAATTAATTAAGCCACTTCCAGAGGTCTAACTTAATTGGTTTAATTGTTTCTAAGACAACATCTCCTAACCACTGTTTGCTTTCATACTCCCTGGGAGCTACAGAAGCATTTGCTACCCAGCAGCCCCATACCCTTTTGGCCTGTACTGATTACTCTAACACCATGATTTTTTTTTTAATTTTATAACAGTTTATTTTACATTTTTACATTTTTTTTCCATCTCAATTATAGTCCCGGCGGGTTTCCCATTACCAAGTCACCGTGTGCCATCACCGTAATCCCATGCACTTCCTTCTCCACCCCCCCTTTTTGATCCATTCCCCACTCCACCCCCGTAAAATGTCTCTGATATATGGCAGTTCATTATTCTTGTTATTTTCTCACCTGGTCCATTATACTCCTGCTATGAGTCTAACACCATGATTTTTAATTCTGGTTTATATTAGAGTCCTCTGAGAAGCTTTTAAAAGTGTTCCATGCTTATGCTCCACCCACCATTCAGTTGAGTCAGAATCTCTGAGGCGTCACTGGTCTGTACGACCCTTATGGTCATCCTCGATATCATTTGCTGGCCTCCAAATCCCCTGGCATTTATTGATGTCATTCAGTGAAGACCTGACCTGCCCCCTTCTTTTTCATTCCTATTTCTGCCAACCTTTCGGAAACTTCAATGTCTATGTGAACCACTCCATTAAATATTTGACCTCTAGGTTCTCTGACTCCTGTACCTGCAATGAGAGCTTTACACTAGCAACCATCACCGCTATGTGCTCCATCACCATAATCCTGATTTGAAGCCCCCATTCCTGACACACACGTGTATCCTTTCAGCTAATGTTCTTTAATATTCCCATTCTGTTAACTCTTTGATCCCATCAGTTTCCCCATGTAGAATCCAGAGCTCATTAATGAAACCACCCCTTGAATAAATGTTCTACTCACTTGGCTCTCATTTACCTTGCCATATATTTGCCTGACAAAGCCCTAATCCTAGTTAAGTTTGATTATTTGTTTGGTCTGTGTTGGCACTGAATTCCCAGATCCTGACAGAGAAATATAATAATTGTTCTTGCACTTTTCCTCTCTACTTGTTCCCTTGATAAATTCACCCAGTCTTGCAGCTTTAAATATTACCTATGCCCTGCCTGCTCAAAGTATGAGGCATAGTCCAAAAAGCACGGGAATGGATCATACATTTATACCTTTGGACCCCAGCTTAGACCTATTGGGTTAGAAGTTGCTTGTGAGTAAAAACCCCAAGTGATTCAAATTCATTAAGTTTTGAGAGACACTGAGCTATACTGGTGGTTTTCAGCTGCAATTGGAAATTTGGATCAATGAATGCCTGTACCTACTTTCCAAAATCAAATTAAATTGATCTAGAGAGGCCCTCCTTGGTGGTGCAGCGGGTTGGAGCACAGCACTGAGAAGCTGAGGCCACTTCCGCATGAGTTCGATTCCCTCCTGCCCCGGAGGTGACCATATGGCGCGGCAGACCTCTCCTGACTGCCCGCTGTTCCCCCCAGCAAGTGTATTTCCTTGATCTGCCTGTTCTGCTCCCCACTGTCTCGGGTGAGGACTCTCACCACCCCGCACCTCTGGCCTGTATCCCAGTTTCCCAGTTCTATATGCATAAATAAATAAATCTTAAAAAAATGATCTAGGGAATGGCCTGAATGTACATAAATTATATACATCACTGTGATTTTGGTGACTTATATAATGTTGAGCAACACTGATTTAAAATTGATGACTCAAATTAATATCTCTAGGTAAAATTTCTGTGAACTCTAGGCTCATAAGTCCAATTACATGTGTTATATCACTACTTGCCTACCTAATATTTTTGACAATTGATACATACCCACAACCAAAATCCAAAACTTCCACCTGAACTTCTCTTTGTAATTATACCCATCTTAGAAAGTAAATGGCATCACACTTCCAGCCTCCTTGAGTGGTCATTTTCATTCTTTTCTGACTCTTCTTTCTCTGTTCTAAATCTTAATGTTCATCTGGTTCAAACATGTTGGACTAGTTTAAAGGCACATTATTCCTCTCAAGATGCACAATCTCCCAGGTAACCTCATCTATCTTCTGATGATGATCTTTAAAAGAATGATAAGGTTCCTCAAATTTGACCCATTGAAAAGAAAATTGTTAGGTTTCTTTGCTCCTGCAAAAATCCTCCTGCCAAAAATATGAAGTCATTTCTGATACTTTTTTCCCCTACCTCCACTGCATGTACAAGTCTTATCAATTTTACCTTTGAAATTTATTCCTTATATGTCCACTTCTCTTATCTCTACTGCTGTCATGCTAAGACATTACAAATCTTAGCAAACTGGACCAAAGGGGACATTCTAAACTGATAATGGATAGCTATCAAATCTTCAGCAAACAACATAATAATGAATTTTAGAAACATTCTAATTTAACTCAGAATAGTATTTCCACAGTAGCAACCCAGAATATCAGAGTCCTAAGACTAAATCTAACAAAATGCAGAGAAAGATACAAAACTTTGAAGGGCACAGAGACTTAAAGATTAAGATTTGATATCTTTGTGTTAGTTCTCTCTAAATGAATCTGTAAATTCCATGCAGTTCTAAAACATATCTTTCCTTTTTCCATGTAACATTACTTGCTGATTTTCACATCTGTATTCTGATATCAAGATTTAATAAAGAGCTATAATGATTAACAAGTATAATATTGACACAGGGACCAACCCATAGAACGAATGGATCAGAGTGGAGGGTTAATATGGATTGATCCTGCCACCAGTATGTTGAAGCTATAAGCCACATTGTGATAATATTAGGAAATAGGGTCCTTGAGTAGTAATTCAGTTTTTTTTTTTTTTTGGATTTTCTGTTTGTGTTATATTACAATATAGAAGTGTTTGATTCAGTAGAGACCAGTGTGCTGGTCACTATGTTTTTATAGGGTCATGAAGGTGGTGACCACGTGATGGCATTGGTGCCTTTATAAGGAGACAACAAGATTTGCTTTCTCTCTCATTCTCTAACTTGTGAAAACAACATGAGGCCTGCGACCACCCCTTCATTTCATCTTCAGAATGAGAATACGTGGAGAAAATCTCCTTCCGATGACATACAGGTCATTGGAGAACAAATGCTTATTGTATGCTACTAGGCTTGATACAGGAGAACAAATGCTTATTGTATGTTACTAGGCTTGATACACAGCCAAAACTGAAAAGTACTATGTTCTTTATAGATATATATGTTATAGATACTCATATCTACATATACACATGAAAACTTGTGTGTGAATATAAATGTATGATAAAATAAGAATTATAAACAGTAATTTTAGGAGAGTGGTTATCTTTGAAGGTGGAAACAAGGAATCTTTATTGCCTTTTATATAGCTTTATTTTACCTCATAGCATGTTTCCCTCTTTCAGACCAAATAACATGTATAGTCCACAAAACAGGAAACTTTCCTTACTGTTTGGTCCAAGCATCCAGGACACGTAAGTACCACATGGTAGGCACTCAATAAACACTTGCTGAAAGAATGAGATTGTTTGCACATCTGTACATACGAACAATGCTACTGGACTTATGGGTTGACTTTAGTATTAGATGAAAGGACCAGTGCGAGAATGCAGAGTGTAGAATGTGTCATCTAGGCACTCAGTTATGTCAGTTTCCTTTTTCTACTCTGGATGTGCAGTTTCCCTGTTGAACTACATCAATAATGCATAGAACCCTCAAGATGTGGGGCCCACTGCTTCATAGCTGGGTAGTCTTTTACAAGATATTTAACCTCTCTATACTTTAGCTTCCTGAACTTAAGACTAGGACAATAACACTGAGCTAGGATGGCTGAGAGTGTTAAATGACATAATTATATCAAGCACTGTGCAAAGGACTTGATGCTCAGAGTAAGTGTTCAATAAGTGTTAGCTTCTGCAGTACTTCTATTATTTCTACTCTCTCTACTACAAAATAGGAAATTGCGTGTGTAGGTTCCCAGATAGTCTATGTTCTCGGGATTCTTTCCAGTTGTTTTATGCCCATTGTCTCTCCTGTTGGTGATCTGTCAAGAGAAACCAGCTCAAACTCACCACACAAGTTCTACTGGCCTGACTTCTTCCAGACCCTGGAAGATTATCTTTAATTCATATCTTACTTTATGGACATGTGCTTACAATTTGGATTTGGGAATTTTTATAACTGGAGTGCAAACACATTTGTGTCAGGTTGATTTATTTTTAAAGCAATCTTGTTAAATGTAATTTAAATATCATAAAGTTCATCTGTTTTATTTGTACACTTTAGTAAATGAATAGAATTGTGCTACCATCATGAAAATACAGTTTCACTGCATCTATGGTTGCTTTCTGAATATACTCCATATTTACTTAACATTAAATATGAATCCTAACATATAAATTTTAGCTGTAGTTTTATAAATAAGTACCTTGCAGTAAAGTGGGATGAAAGGAATTTTTGTAGAATAAATACAATTTTAATGACCAAAAGCTTTTCTGCTTTTCATATAACTAGAAGTACATTTAATTGCATGTTGAGAAGAGTATGGTCTACAAAATTGGTGATTTAGTGTGAGGGTACATTGTGAAATAAATACCACAATCAAGTTAATAGACCACTCATCACTTCAAATATTTTTACCATTGTGTGTGCTTAATAAGCTTAGGTGATCTTCTATAATATTATACTCAAGGTCAAAAGCATAGAAGGGAAAGCTGCCTAAAATGTTAGAAGACGTAGGTTCTGGCTCTGCTAATAAACTGTGACTTTGGACTACTCTGAGTCACTGCTTTCTTATCTGAAAAGAAAACTTATCACCTCTCAGTGACACATAGTGGTTAAGGTGACCTCCAATGTACAACTCTGTAGTTGCTGTTGCTAGCTAAACTCTTCTTCCCTGCCTTCCATGGGTTTCATCTTCTCTGAGATGCTTGCTTTCAGAATCCCAGTTCTTCCTTCAATTTGTGTGGTGCTTCTCTTCTAATTATTGTAGATTTAAATATAAATTGTTTTGCTATAATATTCATTGCTTCATTGAATTCCTTTGCATTACTGTAACCCCTTCCCCAGTATAATACTCTGTCTGAAAGAACCTTTATGCCTGAACTTTATATTTCAACGCTCCTTTTTAGGTCAGACATGCTCTCATTATTTATGCAAAATTCTAACTCAGTAGAATCCAGGATCATGAACTAAACTCCAAAGTTTTTGGCACACAACCTAGGAAAAAGGATCTTTCTCATTACTCAACCTTCCTCTGATATGACTCTTCACCATGGATCTGGATCTCTAAGCCTTTTCACAGTCCTGCTCTCTCAGCCAGGATCAGCATCATCTTCATCCCATGCTTTTTTTTTTTTTTTTTAAAGATTTATTTATTTATGCGTACGTAACTGAGGTGCAGGCTAGAGGTGCAGGGGCCATAGGAGGATTCACCAGAGACAGAATGGGGAGCAGAACAGGCAGAATGATGAAGTACACTGCAGAGGGAAGCAGTGGGCAAGACAGGAGAGGTCTGCCGTGCCATGAGGTTCACCTCTGGGGCCAGGGATCGAACTCGCATTGAAGCAGCTGCAGCTGGCTTGCATTGCTGGCTTTAACATGCTGCACCACCAGGGAGGGCCAGAAGTATTTTTTTAAAGATTTATTTATTTATACAGAACTGGGGTACAGGCCAGAGATGTGGAGGGCGAGACGATTCACCAGGAACAGAGTGGGGAGCAGAACAGGCAGATCAACGAAGTACACTGCTGAGGGGAGCAGTGGGCGGGTCAGGAGAGGTCTGCCATGCCATGTGGTCACCTCCGGGGCAGGTGGGAATCGAACTCATGCGGAAGTGGCTTAAGCTTCTTAGTGCAGTACTTTAACCCGCTGCACCACCAGAAGTATTTTTTTAAAAAAAGTAAAGAGATTTGGGATCCTAGGGAGTTTATAAACTGTTAATGGCCACCACTCACTGCTTCACACTGTAAAACACTTTTGTAAAGCCATCCAAAAATTGGTTTCCATTGTTCTGGGCAACCATATGGGAGACTTTGTTCTCCTAGTATCCTATCATCACCGTAAATTCAGTCAGTCTTCTGTGGTTAAAACTCAAGAACTAGACTAGTGTTTGAAATGATGGAAACAGTAGAATCTGTTATATTTCCAGAATCATGCAAGAAAACAAGAGGTTGAGGAAAATGCTGACTCTTGCTCATTCTTGGATGTGTGTTGATTTATGGACATATGAATCTGCAATCCTCTGGTGAACAGGGCGGGGAAAAAGAGTATATGCAGTAGCAGAAATTCTACATATGCACCCCACCCCTGGCCAGCTTTCTCTCTGTCTGCAATGAGATATAGCTCCTGTGTTTACAGTATCTTACATGGCACAGTTGACCTTTATAAGGGAGATTAGCTCTATGAGTCTCATCTAATCACATAAACCCTTAATGGCAGAAAACTTTACCCAGTTGTTGGCAGGAAGGAAAGGCGAAGGGGAAGTCACTGATATTGAGAGCACCTGATGGGTGTGAAGTGCTTTCACAGGTTTGAATATGACAGGGGCATATGAAGATAGAATGCAGGTGACCTCTGGGAGCAGAGAGTGGCCTCTGACTGGCAGGCAGTAAGGAGATGGGAACGTCAGTCCCAAGCTGCAAGAAGCTAAACTTCTGTTACACAGCCCCAGGGACTAAAAAGAGGCCCCGCTTCAGGTGAGAAAGTAACTCAGCTGACAACTTGATTTCAGCCTTGAAGACCCAGAGCTGAGATTCTGGCCATACCAGAGTGTACTTCTGACCTGCAGAGTTGTGAGTTAATGAATGGGTGTCATTTGAAGCCACAAAGTTTATGGTAATTTGTTAGGACGCAGTAACAATGAATACCTTGCTGAATGAATTTTGCTCCAGGGTGACAGAGCTCCTGAAGGCATGACATATCATTTTGATGGAAAAGGCTTATTTACCCCTAATGCATAGTCTTGTGTCCAGCAAACACTTCAGAACTGTACACTGGTGACAAACTGAAGAAGCCAGCTGCAGCTGCTTGTGGTGCTCGCTGGGCTTGGAGTGTCATCCAGCTGCTCCCCTGGTTTGCTGCCACTATTACACACAGGCAGGAAGACTAGCTGGTGAGCCAGAGGTTCAGCTCGCTTCTTTCTCGCTTGCAACAGATGAGAAGGCTCCCTCAGGCACACACAAGTATAACAGCAACATTGTGTGGTCTTAAATAAGCCAGTCTGGGTTCCCTCTGGGATGTGGAAGATGATATCAAGGATAAAAATAAACCACTGGCATTTGCTGCCCTCGTGCTTGGGCTGATGAGGAGCCAGATGATGAAGTTACACTTTTAACACGATCATGAGAATGGAAAAGTGCTCTTCCATTTTCATCAAGGTCTTTGTCCAGAAAAAGGCTCTATTTGCAGGTGCTTTCAGTAAACTGTCTTCCATTCCTGTCTCAGGGAGGGCAGCAGAGTCTTGTGTAGTGTTGGTTTGACTTTTCCTTCTACTTCCATTAGTTCTCCTGCCTTCCTTTCACTGTCCCCTATTCCTAATTCCATTTTTTGTTATTAAGCTGTTTGGTTGGGAGAGAAAGTCCCAGAGCAGCAGCAGCAGCAGCAGCAAAAACCGCAGCCTCTCAGAGTGAGATAAATGCCCTTTATTCTTATTTGAGTTTCTCACTGCCTAGAGTGTAAGGGGAGAAAATAGAACAGTCTAACAGAAGCAGAGAGCAAGACCTTTTCCATGGTGTTTGGAAAAGACTAAAAAGGAGGGCAGACAGGAGGATGAAGTGACCCTATTCCTGTCCCTGGGCAGACACTCGGTCAACATTTCTAGAGGGTAGTGACATTTACTGTCATTTTATGTCCTGGCATTAAACAGGGTAGAAGGTGGCTTCCGTACAGGTGTTCGTTGAGTGTCCAGGCAGTTGCTCTGTTCCTGGGCTGAAACAAAACAAAACAAAACAAAACAAAACAAAACAAAACAAAACCACCCAGAAGAGATAGAAGGGTTTCCAGGGAACACAGAGCTCATGTATGAAAAATACATGGAGAAGACACAGGATCATGCAGAAAAACTGGTAAGACGGGGTCCTGTGTGGCAGGAGGACAATGGAAGAGATGTGAATTGGTGGAAGTGATAGCTATGGCGATAGACAAGGTGAAGAAGGTTCTTGGTGGCATGGGCGTGGGAAGGAGGATTGAAATGTAGTTTCATGGATGCAAGAGGAGGTAGCAATGAACAATTTTTATACCCAGTTTTCATGCTCTGATGGACTGAATCACATCCCCTCAAAATGCACATGTTGATCTCCTGCTGTTCCATGTCACTACATCTGAAGCTAGGGCATTTAGAGGGATAATTATGGACAATTCAGTTTCTATTATACACAGAGGTAGAGACACCAGGGAGGCTTGTCCACAGGGAAATAGGTCATGTGAAGCCATGCCAAGAACGTGGCCATCTGTAAGTTTAGGAGAAAGGGTTCAAGAGAAACTAAACGTTCTGATACCCTAGGGATCTTGAAATCCTAACCTCCAGAACTGTGAGAAAATAACTTCCTTTAGTTAAGCCACCCAGTCGGTGACATTTTGTTATGGTAGCCTTGACAGAGTAACACGTGTGAAGGCAACTTTTTGTTAATTCCTGATTCTCAATACTAGATGAAGGTTGTTCTTATTCACTTATTTTCATGTTTTAGAATTTGAGTGGGTTGCAGGGACGGGTGCATCAACACTAAAGGATACAGGAAGGTTCTGGCACTGTTTGCAAGGAGGTGATCTCTTATAGGACAGTTTACTTATCTGGACCATTTTTTTTTCTTTCCAGTGAATTAGGTAATTAGTATGAAAAAATATATGAATACATGGATATAAAGTTCAAGGTGAGGATCTCAAGAAAGTTGGCATATTTTCCAAAATACTCATGCTCTACTACTTTGTGGTATTGATATTGCAGGTCACTTAAGGTTAGTAGGGGGTGTGGTCTTATACACACATACATTTCTACTTTTTACTTACAAGTCGTTTAGTCCTAAACGGATCAGTACCTTCTTCCTGTTGGCTGGGTAGAGTTGAGACCTTCATCTTTTGATGGTATCACCATTAAGTGCTGTGTGAGAGGAAAATGCCTCTTCAGAGGTGAAAGTTGAGGGGAACCAAGAGAGAGATGTGTTAGGGCTCCTGTCCATCAAGTTTTTCAGTAAGTGAGATTCAACAAGAAGCACCCATGTCTGCACCTCCTGCTTTGTGCTCGCTGCTTAGAAGGGCTTGTACCACCCTGTGTAGGAGGTGGGACGCAGTAGTGTGGCTTCTTGTGGCCAGAGCACAAGCTAGCATTCGTTCCTATTAACCTGACACATCTTAGATAGAGTTAATGAATCAAGCAGCTTACATACAGTTTCACTCCAAGACAGCAGGGATCTGGGTACAAAGATGGAGTTTTGAGCTCATGATCAAAAACCTCCTCGTTCTCTCCTGTCACTAAGCCTCGTTAGCGCTCCCAACCTGTTTCAGTCTGTGCTACTCAAATGCACCCACCACCCACCCAACGTGGGAGGCCCAGGCCCCCTGATGTCCATACTAGAAATCCTGAGCGCAGCTGAGTAAGAGACAGAATGATTTGGGCACACCTTCCTTTGCTTTTGATGAGCCTCTAACCCAGGCAGGAGATTTATTTCTGTTGTCAATGTTATTTCAGGGCTCAGGAACTAGTTGTCTACCTGGCTTTCCAACCAATCATAGACAGTGCTAAAGAGAGGGCTGGCAGGCAACAAGGTCCACCGGGTATAGTGCAGGTTATTTTGAGCTGATCTTATTCTTAGCTAGCAGTCTGGGGCGTTGGTGTCTGCACATGATTCACGTTAGCCTGGTGGTGGTGGCAGCGGGACACTTTGCTTGAGGTGCTTGGCATTCGGTGTTACAGACATGAATTATGGGGAAATCAGTTTCCTGGCGGCAACGTAGCTTCCAAGTAGGCCTGGAGGGAGGGTCAGGAGGAAGATTTTGTGTAGGCAGCCTGAGCTGAGCAGATGCAGAAATCCAGTGTCCACAGAGAAGGTTGGTGCCTAAAACAGAAACTACTAGCCTGGCACCGCAATATATCTCGTCTGATTTAGAGATGCAAGTAACTAAGTTCCCCAGCACTCTGACATCTTTCCAGTATGACAAGACTGGCAAGGGGTGGGGCAGTAAGAGAGGGACTGGTAAAGGGAAATTGAAGGGATGCTCTACTTTTTGTATACCCTCTCCCTCCTCCCCCACCCCCCAGAGAACAGGTATGGTCAATAGTTGCACCTTCCCAGTGCATCTAACACGAGGTGCTAAATTGTTCTGGCTTCCAGAAAGCCCTCTCCCACTGCCTTTACACTTCAATCCTCAGTGTATCCTTTTTTTTTTTTTTTAAAGATTTATTTATTTGTGCATACAGAACTGGGTACAGGCCAGAGGCTCAGGGGCAGCGAGAGGCTTCACCGGAGACAGAGTGGGGAGCAGAACAGGCAGATAGATGAAATACACTGCTGAGGGGAGCAGCGGGCAGGTCAGGAGAGGTCTGCCGCACCATGTGGTCACCTCCGGGGCAGGCGGCAGGCGGGAATCGAACTCATGCGGAAGTGGCTTTAGCTTCTTAGTGCTGTGCTTTAACCCGCTGCGCCACCAGGGAGGGCCTCAGTGTATCCTTACTAACTCCAACCACTTTCCTAGCATGGTGGCACCATGCTTGCCACATACTGAATACTCATTAAGTGTGAAATGAATGAGTGGTCTGTGTGTATCAGTAACTTTCATATTTTAAAAGTAGATAGAACCCTTTCTTTCAGATATCATTTTACTCTGAGACTCAATGGTTAGACTGGATAGAAGGAGAACCACTTCGGTTATACTGGCACAGGGGCACGGTGTGGGGCCTGGGTGGGCGGGAGGCAGAGCTGTGCCTCTAGTCTTTACTCTCTCCTTTGGGAAAGAATCAAGTGTGCTAAGATAGCCTCAACAAGGGTTCATTGATTTGTTTTGGTTCACTAAGCACAAGTTTTCTACAGTTTAAAATGGGTAGAAAGTTTTGGGGAGGGGAGGATTTAAGATGTCAATATGATGTATACGTTAAATAGATGAGAGAATGGAGAAACCTCAAGAGAGAAAAATAGCACATGGGTTAGATTCCACAGAAAGGTTGAGTTCAAGCTAGGTCTGCCTTATAAGAGATGCAAAATTTCAGTTTAAATAAACAGGAGAAAGTGCTCCAGGTAGAGGCTATAGGAAGCAAAGGCTCAGAGGTGGAGATAAGTACAGCAGTGTCACCAGGGCTGACAAGGGGAGTGAGAG